>NC_089739.1:16036298-16366298 GCF_035083965.1 Branchiostoma lanceolatum
AATGCCATGATATAGGACATGTAACGTTACCATATATCTGACTTGATGTGACCTACAGTATGGTTTCTGTGTTTTGTATATTTGCAGATAAACATGATGGTGAACCAGACCAGGTTATCGTAGACAGTCCTGTCGTAGAAGAGGCAACAGAAGGTACAGGATGTTCAGTAGAGCTTCACAGATGCGTCTTCTCATGCAAAAATGTCAGTTCATATCATACACCTTGGGAGGCTTCTGTCTCTCAAATATATACAATATGTAACTAGAGTTTTGCACTTATGTCTATGTTCATTGAATATATTATGGTTGTATGTGAACATGAAGTCTTGTATTTGAGTATGATTGGTGGCAAAAGTACACTGAACCAGATGTTCTGCTACAGTACCATAGAAAACTGCTAGGTGGCCAATAATCAACTTTGTCCTTCATTTTGTCTTCACTTACCCACATGCCAAATTTCATAGCAATCCATTGATAGCTTCTCGAGGTTTGCTGTTAAACCCCAAACACAACCACGAATGCTACTGAAAACATTACCTTGAAGTTCTTGAATTGGCAATTAGGGAATGAATCATTTGTGGTGTATGCCAAAAATGTGAATGAATTAAAGTGAAGTCAAATTTCAGGTTATTTCCTTGGCTAAAACATACATTTTGGGCAATAACCAAAAACCTCAGGGTCCATAAAAGAATAAAAGATTTTGGTGATGGTTACTGCTTGTATTTGTTTTAAAGTCATCACACTCTAAATCTATGGATGTCACTTGTTGCCTTGTCTGATACAGTTGTGACTACCAGCTCCATTGTAGAAGTCCAGGCTCTATCAGAACAGATCCCAGAGTCCAACAACTCACAACATCACAACAACCACAGGAGGAAACAGCAGAACCCACGGGCTAGCAAATATCAGCCCCAGCACCCTGCTGGGACAGAGAACATTCAGCAGGGCCTACACTGGGCTGCAGTGGAAACACAGTAAGTTAGCGAAAAATATAGCTCATTCTTAATCTTATAAAATCAGTCTAGTTGATATAAAGGACTCTCATGCTACATGTAAGACCCCGTTCATACTACTGGCTTCACGTATCCGGATCATATCCAGATCAGAGAAGCCTAGTATGAACGGGGTGTAAGTGTAGCAGCGGAGTGAAGGTGCCTTGTTTTATTGTATTAAAGGTATCATGCTGGTTAGTTTAGGCCATCTAGCATATTCTCCCATCAACTACCGTTTGATGAACTTACCAGGATGGTCACACTGTATTTTGGTAGGTGGTGAAAGGTATACAACGTGGTGCTGATTTGCCATCTGTTGTTGACTGGTATGTCTGGTCAGTGTCAGTCCCAACTCAAACAGTTCAAAACAGCTGAAAATAACTGCAATTCAAGAAGCTTTTGATGTCATATATGATTATGGTAATTGTGTAGCTTAAATGGCTACTACCATGAGGGCATTGTCAGAGGAGGTAAACAAACAGACACACACACAAACAGAGACACACACACACAAACAAACAGACACACACACACACACACAAACACACACACACACACACACACACAAACACACACACACACACAAACAGACACACACACACACACAAACACACACACACACACACACACAAACACACACACACACACAAACAAACACACACACACACACACACACACACATACATACACACACACAAACCCGCCAAAAACAGGCCTGCGGTTTATCAATTTTCTTAATGTACACTGCACTGCAGACAGCAGCTTAAGTCCTAAGTGGTCAGTACTGCAAAATCTCTGTGAGACAACTGGAGCTTTCATAAGTTCCAAGTTTTTTTTATTTATGGGATAAATCTTATTATCATCATGGTCTCCTCTTCCAAGTTTTTGGTGCGGATCAGAGCTTCTTTTTAGCGAAGCTTTAGGAGTGAGCTTAGTAGTATATTTTACACCTGTTTTACAAGAATTCCCAGAATTGCACAGGAATTTCTGCAGTCCGTCCGCCTGCCCGCCTGTCACTCTATACCTGTTAGCACGGTCTGGCATCCCAGCAAGCAGGTCAATGACAGATGACCTACTTACGTGGTGTCCAATTTTGTACTGGTGGGAGTGTGTCAGGGAGTTCTCTTGATCTAGTATTTTAGCTTTGAAAAGGGTTTTCAATCTACCCCAGTTGATCTATTATCACAAGAACATGCTGAACATCATGCCTCCCACCAAAAAACCTCTGTGGACACCAAAACTTGAGGAGATCCAACCATTACGTTTTTTTTACGGAATGAACTTTTAAGGGCTCCCTTGGAAATCAGTTACAAAGTTAACTTAAGGGACCACCCTAAAGATTTATAAATAAATAAATAAACTTGGTTACCGCTTGGGCAGTCTACACTGAATGCTTTACGTGGAGGGGTGCGGTGTTGGAAAAACAACAGTAGATCCTTGAAAACGCATCCTACAGAGCTAGAGTAACAACCAAAACCATCATAGGAGCCCCGGCAAACCGAATTTGTAAACTTCTGGCCTTGATTTTTCACTTCACCTATCCAAAAATGGCAGAGCAAGGACACTACAAGAAGAGAGTGCTTCAGCCTTTTGAAATTCGATATCTGCTGGGAAGTCCTCGAGTTATGGTGCCTTTCTATATCTGCTTGGCAGATAACTTTCTGATTTGAACAAATATTATGGCAGAACTAAGAGTGCTACGTTGGTACTTTCCTTACGGTGAAGTAAGATCAACCCAGACACCTTCGCTATGGTAATAATTTTTAATTGCCACACTTATTTGATTTTGTGGGTAGGGCCACACCCTCAGGCCAAAGGGCTACAATTCCCCCAAGAAAAGTCTGAAAATCTCATTTTTCCGGGTGAAAAGCGTTTCTTGATGCTTTCCAATTCCAATTTTTTGGCATTGAGCCCAAAATGATTAAGTATTGATGCTAGGGGACATGAAGAAGATCACTGTTATTCTGCACACCATGCAGGATTAGCAATGCCACAAAATACATGGAGAAGGCCATTTGGCAGTGCTGAATGGTGTGCCTGTCCACATCTCTAGGGTCCTGTCTCCAGCCAGCATGATGCACCAGCTGTACATCGCAGTCCCACAGTCCTCTGGGCCCATGGATGAGGAGGATGAGGTTGATGTTGTCTTAGTTAAACCAGCTGGTTCGCTCACCAAGAGGGAGAGGGACAAACTAAAGAAGCGCGAGCTGAGATCCAACCCAATCTACAGGTCAGTGTGTCCAACTAGCACTCCTCACTGACAAAGATACATGTACAATAAGTTTATTACAAGTTCTTGCCCGTAGGCTAATTGCAAGTACATAAAACATGGAAGGATGGACAGACAATGGGTAACAATATAGCATGTGACTATTCTAGTTCAAATGCTAACACTAAATTCTATCTTATTTGGGTTTTACTTCTTTTTTCGAGACAGTGGAAGACGAATGCTCCTACTTTTTCTGTAATGTGTGGGTTTTGTGATGTTAACAGGAGAGTAGTTTTCTTTTGGGCTGAAGTTTGGATGGAATTTGGTGGCCTCTTTAAACAGCGCCTTTCTTTCTTCATCGTTGAAGGGTCAACTTGAAATAAAATGTGTTTCGTCTTCCACCGTGTTTGACATGCAGTATTTACAAGTTCTTTCGCACACAGGTAACTTTTTGTACTGCCCTCTCTCTATTTCAAGAGGATGGGCACTAGTTCTAATTTCGCTAATTGCTGGACTAAGGTGCTGGACTAAGCTGACTTGTTGACTTGAGGTTATTTGTTAATGTTGACGTTGACTGTGTGTAGAATTAGACCGCATTGATAAACTACTTAGCATGTCGGACTCTATGAAATTCAAAGAAAAAAGAGCTATACCAGTGTTGTTGTGGGGTTCCCAGAAAAGTGGGGTGGGCTATTAGGGTTGTCTACCTCAGTTTGCTACCCTTTCTGTGCCTCAAGGCTATGCATGGGGGTTTGGCCTCTTATGGAATTTCCTGGAGGAAAAACTGGGTCAAGCTGTGAGTGGGCTAGAGGGAAGGGAATTTGTGTCAAACAAAAGCTCTCTCATTCCCTAGCTGCCCTATCCAACTTCCAGTTTATTATCTCCATGGAAAAATGGAGATATTGTTTTTGGCGGGTTTGTGTGTGTGTGTGTGTGTCTGTTTGCGTGTGTGTGTGTGTGGGGGGGTCTGTTTGTGTGTGTGTCTGTTTGCGTGTGTGTCTGTTTGTGTGTGTGTCTGTTTGTGTTTCCGGACTATTGTAGTCAGCATAACTCAAGAACCTCTGGATGGATTACGATGATATTTGCTATGTGGCCGGGTGTTGTGAAGCCGAAATTCAAGGTCGATTTTGGGCCCCCCGGTATGTGACCTTGTTACTGCAGCAGAACTTCCATTTTTGTATCTTTTGACCTGGACGTGCTATGGGCTTGATTTTTAGGTGGCAGATAGCTTGTGATGTAATAAAAGAAGTGGTGTAGGTTTGGCCCCCCTAGCAGCTAAATGCTCTGCAGTGGTGTTATTGTGAAAATCTTCTAAGGAGAATTACGGAACAAAGGGACAACGGATTTCCATGATATTTAGTATGCAGGTAGCTTAAACATAGTTGGCATAACTAATGAGGAAAATCTATATTTGCAGTGTTTTCCATTATAAGACTCAAATACATGTAACATATGTAGTTTATGGCAAGTGGAGCATCAGCAGATACCAATTATGCAAATAAATTCCTAATTTGCATAATTAAATCAAAATGTGGAGTTCATTACTGCCACTTCCCCCCCACCTGCCATATGATCAGCTCTTGCCTTCTCTCTAGCCCACCCACAGCTTGACCCAGTTTTTCCTCAAGGAAATTCCATAAGAGGCCAAAACCCCATGCATAGCCTTGAGGCACAGAAAGGGTAGCAAATTGAGGTAGACCACCCTACTAGCCCAGCCCACCTTTTCCGAGAACCCGTTATTGTGCAGGGCTAAGATGCAGGGTTGGCCTGATTGCCAGGGGCAAGTAAAAGTGCAAATCAGGCAAGTGCATGTCCTACCCTCCTTGCCAGATAGGGCCAGTGAGATTTTTCCATGGATGTGAATTTTCAATATGGGTAGATATGCACATGTGTATACATTGGTTCACTAGCCTGACTTCACTCCCAGCAGCTCACCTGACTGACCAACCCTAGAGCTAAGCAGTGCTGGCCGCACAGATATATATACAATTGTTCATTACTGTCTGTCAATTGTAGATGTCTTGTATCACTTTTGATTTTGGTCATTTGTATATGTTTTCTTCTTGTATTTTGATTTTATGTATCAATGTGAATGGACTCCAGGAAGAATAGTGCAAGATTGTAATAATTGAACACTAATGGAGATCCCAATAAAACAAACAAAGATATTAGTTGATAATAATTGCAAGCATCATGAGCTGTCTCTGCACGGTGCTGCTCAGAGTTTTCTTAGTAAAATAGTAAAATATTTAGTATTTCCTCGCTGCAAATATTAACATGTCATTTTAAGGCACCTAGAGCATTTTATGAGGCTTGAAAACTGGAAATATTCTAGTTGCTGTAATCTTTATGAAATTGACATTTAATGCCACTGTTTACCACATTTGCCTGTGGAGTTCTAATCAAAAGTGCTCAAAAGCTGCACAAAAATAAGCTACATGGTGTGATCGTTTATTTTCACGTGCCTAGTGTAAATAGACCAATACCATACCCCCGCCCAAAACGTAGACATGCAAAATCAAAACATAAAAATGCAAATATTTGACGGACATGCAGTCACCGCTAATTGTGATGGTCAGTCAGGATCAGTCTATATTAGGGCTTGGATTTTCTATCAGTTCTCACCACACAACAACATCGTATCTTCGCTCATTTGATTTCGACATGTAATGGTATAGTGTTATTAAAACTAACTATGTGTAGGAATGACTAGAAATTGTAGTTTTTTTATTCAAGTTTCAAGCCTCATAAAATGCTCTGGATGCCTTTAAAGTTCAGGCCAGTGAAAAGTTGGTTCGGGCCATGCAGTAGATTTTCTAATGTATTTGCCCTGTAGGGCAGGCGAATTTTTAAATGCTTGTCCAAGCCTGAGATATCATCCACATGACATACATTTTTGTATGTTTAGGCTGTTAATAGGATATACTGCGGCAGTAACTACTGCAGCAGCAGAACACGGTGGACCATACTATAGGATATAACGTATATTACTATCAATGATAATGACAGCATTCCTGTATGTACTTTGATGCAGGGAGAAGGAAAAGGAGAGAGCGAGGGAAAGAATGAGGCTGAAGCGAGCTGATCCAAATTTCCGTGCAGTGGAACGTGAAAAGGACAGAAAACGGCGGCGTCTTGCCAGACAAAGGAATGAACTGCTGAGAAGATTTGAACACAACAAGATCAGGACATTAAATGGCATTGACCCAACTGATCTACCTGTAACTACCTGTCAGGACAACTCACCTGGACTATATATACCATGAATCTGCCTTGGATTGGAGTCAACAAATAATTTGTGGATTTAAAAAAAGGTTCTAAAGGTGCTGATAATGGGGTCGTGTGGCATAACGGCAGAGTGTTTGGCCCAGAACCCAGAGGTCATGTGTTCAAATCCTGTCATGTCACCGATCTTGTGCCCTTGGAAAAGGCACTTCAGACGACATTCTTCATTACCTGACTGTGGTTTGGGAGGTAAAAGGCGTTGGAAGGACAGGGTTGGGCTTCCTATACCGATTCCTACACAGTGGATAACAACACACTGCCTCTACGGTCTCAGTAAGACAATGGGTCTACCTTTTTTACCTAAAGGTGCTGACACTCAACGGATGAAAACACTGTACAACATTGTACATACACGTATACAGAACAGCCAAGTCATATTTATTATTTTCCATAGAAAAATGCCAATGATTTGGCATGAAATAAGCTGTTCTGTTACCAACAGATTTATTTTTGTGACTTTTGACAATGTAATGGTAGTCTAAGAGTATTCTTGTATCTTCTTTAATGAAATGTGTTTGTAAAACTTTAAAGGCGTTGGCAAGAAATTTTTTAAAACAAGTTTTAACAGTTAACGTTACTGTAATGGACAACACAAGAATTGGACTTACATGAATTTTAAAGTGTCAAGAAATGAGCAATCCACCGCTTCGATGACGTCATGTTATGCAGATGAGACACGTGACTTGATGATCATAAGTTGCGGCGTTGGATTGCTCATTCGCTCTCATTCCGTGACAAAGACTGGTATTGTACAGTCCAAAATTTGGGTAAGTCCGATTTTTGTGTTGGCATTTACAGTTAAAACTTGTTTCAGAATGATCATGACTTCTACCAACACAGATGAACTTTCAAGCTAAGAAATTTTCTAAAGTAATGGGGAATCGAGTAGCAACAGGTGAAACAGATAAAAAGACAAAATGGTCTCTGATGACATTGCATCCAAGTTCAAGTCCTGCAGATGGTGATGTAGAAGGGTGTTGATACATCTGAAGCGCCCACCATTTTTATCTTGACCAAGTTCTCACTGGTCCAGAGAATCAGTTGGTAGCCTGCTGAGACATAAAAGACTGACCCCCAGTGTGTTGACCACTAACCTATGGTCACCATTCATCAGTATTGACCATGGATAGATCCTGGTTGCTGTGTAAACAGTTGCCCCTACTATCATGAAAGTAAGTTACCCTGTTAAAAAATGAATTTACAGTATTTTTACAGACTGAAATACTTCAAGCTTAAAAAACAGCTCTGTAAACAGTAGTTTTTAGATTCCAAATATCACTGCTGACAGTGTACAGACTCCCTATCAATGTATATAACGTTCTCATTGTTATTAACGGAAAAAATATTAATATTTTTAAAGTGCCTCTGACATTTATGACACCAACATACAGCATTTCCAGGTTACCTTCAACCATGATTATTCACTTTACATGTTGTACAAGATAACGTTACACGCCCTTATTGAACCTTACAAATCATACTTCCAGTGCTTGATTTCTGCCACAAGGTAATGATCAAGTTAATTCTGTCTGTACATGTGACGTCACAGTGCAGTAAACACGGCAGCCGATTTGGAACCTGACACCGCAACTAATGATTTGTAAGGTTCTATGTTCAATAACATCAGAAGGGCGACACAAATTTATTTTCTACAAATGTTTCTGTTCATTGACTTATACTTATTATGGTTGAAGGTATGAGAAACTGTTATATTCTAATGTCATGACAATGTAACAAGCACTTCTAAGGTCCCATTGTACCACATGTACATAGCACGAAGGACGTACATGTACATGCAAACAAGTCTTCCTTCCCAATGGCCTGTGGACAAATTTCTTGTGAACACAATACCTGCAATAAAATATATAATGGACATATTTATACTGATGAGGATGCTATGATTGGAATTCAATTGAAAGTAGATGGCCGTATTGATTACAGGTTTAACGTTTGTAAAAATTGTGTTGGTTTCGTTGGCATTCACGGTTGCCGACATGTTTGAATTATACAATCATCCCCATGCACACTCATTTCCTATCATGTTCATTGTCAGTCTAAATGAAATGATTATCGGACCTGCCTAGAGTTCGCCACTTTTTTTATACATATCATAGTTTTCAAATGAAAGTTTCATGAGCCTCTCTATGATTAGTGGATACATCAATTTTGTGTGTGCACGTGTTGCCATGGTGATTGATCAAATATTGAGGTCAAGGGTCAACCACCTGCTTTGCGAGGTAGTTCAAAGGTAACAAGGGGACGGTGTATTTTCCAAGGATGTACCCTAAATTTGCCACTTTTATATTCATAAAAAGATATCCATTGTTTGTTTGTTTGTTTGTTTGAACCCTTTGTTTATTCATGATAAGCTCAAATCAGCACGCAGGCCGCTTTCCATTGAGGTCATGAGGGAAGAGGTAAGGGTCAGCTACAATATAACAGAGATACAGTCATTTGAGTCCTAATAACTGTATCAACATATATCATTACATATTTATGGTACAACAATATACAATTTCTACAACATACCGTAAAATCCCTATTTACGTACGCACTTTTAAAACTTTTCAAGTTGCAAGCAGGTGCTCCAGGCCGACGCCAAAGTTGGGGTGCGTACGTTAGGAGGGGTTCTTCCTCAGAAAAATCGCATATCAGCATGAGAGTACGGTACATCTTCATGCAAATGAAGTGTGGAATGCTACCACACAATCAATCAATAATAAAGAATGAATAATACATATATTTAAATTGTTTCCTATTTTCTACCCAGAAATATTTTCTCAGTAATCCTTTAAGTCGGTAAACATCATTGGAAGGATGATCATGTCAACCTCTTAACTATCCACAGAAATGCTGGAGAGGGGGTGCGTACATTAGGAGGGTTTTTCCCCTGAATGTTTTAACTCACTGAGTCAGGCCAGCAATCGTCCCCAAATCGGGGGTGCGTACGTAAGAAGGGGTGCATATGTAAATAGGAATTTTACGGTACAACATATAGTAGGGCGCAAGCTGGTTCATACCGGTAGTCCATGTCCGTTCGTTTTGTTCATTTCCGTTACTTAAGAGTCTCTTAAAGGAAGTCAGATTCGGAGCCGTACGTGTGTCTGGTGGTAGGCTGTTCCAGACATTTGGTCCGCGGTAGGCTACCTATCTTCTGAAGGTCTCTCGCTTGGGTTTGGGGACAACCAGCTGACTGCTTGTGCTTTGTCTGGTTGTCCGGGTACTTTGGTCTCTGCAGTACACAAACATCTGGCGCATGTAGGGTGGCAGTTCGTTGTTTAGGGCTTTGTAGATTTGTTCGGCATTGTAGTACTGGTGTGTTGCATTTTAGATATGGAATTTAACGACTTAACGACTTGAGTTACGACTTTCTCCTTAAGTAATTACGGGAGTTAAGCAAATACTCAGTAATGAAACACAGTCGGTTATTGGGAGACAGTCACTGTTGCCTGGCACCTGACCCAGACCCAGTATGGTTCGTGTCGCACATCCTACTTTCCGTTTTCTTCACAGTAGATATGTCTCAGATATGAAGAAGCTTGTGTATACATATTACACTTTGATGAAGAGCACTAAAATGTAATACAGACGAAGCCAGTTTAATACCACCTCGGATAAACGCACCTTCCATTTAATTGCACCGAATCCCAATATCCAAAACCGGTTCCCATTCACTGCATTGTTAGTGACTCCGCATATCTGCACCGCGCATGGTCACCAATGCCGGATAACTGCACCAATTTTTTTCAAAAATCCTCGACAAGTTAACTGAAAAGGTACGCTCAAATCGGCAAACGCCGTACAAATGAGCCAATATCTGCCGGTGTAAAGGCGCAATACCGCCAATATGTTTAAAACTGTTTTGAGTAACAAAAGAAGGCGGTCTCCATTGACAGTTACGTTGATAGGGGTCGTATGGGAGGTCCCGGGCGGGTCACCCGTAATCAGTAACCAGGTTTTAGTTTCAATTCCTAGTTTCATGGCGGTACATGATTTACGTAAATCGACAACTGCACTCTACGTAATGTAACACAGAAACTGTTATCCCATGAGTGGCATGACGATGTTTCAGAATGCCTCCCCTGTAACATTACGTGTGTTGTAATGCGGCAGATTGCATGGAAAAATGAAAGAATGCAAAATCAAAACAGGTTCGTAGTCATTTCTTTATTTTCAGCAAAGGGTCAATAAATAAAGTTAATAACTGAATAATTTCGTATGTTTCCTTTGTGCTAGTGTTTCTGACTAACAATACACCCCCTCGCCCATGGTGGTGCGGTCCAGCTGGGCATTTCGCATAATTGCACCAGCCGGATAATTGCACCAAAAACGCTGACAAATGGGTGGTGCAGTTAAGCGGATTCTACTGTATTAGAATCTCTGCTGTGTAGTGTAGAAAATTGAGAAGAGTAAAGTGGTGAACTCGTGGTACAGTGGCGAACTCAGAGAGAGAGAGAAAGTGAGTGAGTGGGTGAGGTGGATCTACTAAATGTTTAATCCATCCCCCCTTGTTGAGGTACCTTCTTCCCCAATGTTTTTACAATTAGGCCCAAACTTGCATCATGTCTTTCCCAGGCTAAGAGCTGTAGCTACCTAATCTTCAAGCAGATGTTGGAAGCCTAAGTTGTTACATTTTCCCAAGGAGGTTTAATAAAAAACCTTGATTTTCCATAACTGGAAGATTTGCTGCAGCACCATAGTCATAGAAAAAGTCACTCACTTGGTGGCCTGTAATAGAACTTGTTCTTGCCAAGGAGGTTATACCCACATGCCAAATATCATATCCACACATTCTTCATTTATGCTGTATTGGCAAACAAACACTGACTTGATTATACTGTACAGATGACATTCTCTGGGCACTAATGTGAGCAAAGGCCATGCAGAAAAAATAGTTGCCTTCATTAAATAGATGAGGTAAAAGTGGCCAGGAATGTTGAACGAATGACTGAGCCAGGGTTGCCTGCAGCTTTATTTTTTTCCTGTCCCACTCATTATTTGGGAGACCATGTAATTTTCATGGTTAAATCTGTCATTTTAAGATTACAAAAATACCTTTTATCAATTTCATCAGCCTGAATTTCATGTCATGGAGTTCAGATATTTAGATGGATTGGGTGATTGTTTTTTCTGTCCCAAAAAGCAAATTTCCTAGACGTAGGGTATGGTCCTAGAAACAGCACTGGACTGAACATAGAACACACTATGACTTTGGAAAACTTTGCTCGGGCCTCAAAATACATACAGCATTATGTTAAATTTATGAATGCAAAACATAAACCTTAAGCTTACAAAGGACGTACAATGTACTGATTATTTCACTACAGCCAAACCATTCGAGTAAAGCCTTTGTGCACTTTGCACTGTTTACAGTGATAGACAGCAGGTTGAAGACATGGATAGCATATAACACCGCTAAGTGATTTAAACCTGTAACATGAGGGTCAGTATCATGCAAATCTTCACTTGCACCAAACATAAAATGTTCAATGTGAAAGGAGTAAGGTTATGACAAAATCAGTACGTTTTACGATAGAAAGAGATGCATTCTATGCATGGAATGTTTTTCGTCAGCATTTGTGTGTGTGTGTCCTTCCTTCTGTGTACATGATAACTCAAGAATGCCTGGATGCATTGTCTTGATATTTGGTATGTGGGTACTGCGTAGGTCTTCTTGAGACCTCGAAATGATTAGATTTTGGGAACCCTAGTGGCTTGCTATGGTATTGTAGCGGAATTCCAGTTTTGATATCTTGCGTTCTGGACATGCTATGGTCATGTAATCTCCAACAGATCTACACCGGTGCAAAAGTTGTAAAAGCTTACCAGAGAAGGTCCGTCAGGCACCGATGAGATTAATGGTCATGATTTTTAAGTGGTAGATAACTCTAAAGGAGGGAGAGTAAGTCCATTTTTGGAACTGCAGGAGCTGATTTTGTTTCAAACTTTGGAAGAGAATAACTCAAGGTGTTGATAGATTTGTAGATAGTTAACAGTATGGTTTTAAAAATCATATGCTTATCATGCAAATCAGGCTCTAATTTGCATAAGTAATGAGGAAAGTTTCTAAATCCGCTGCATTCCGTGATAGGACTCTCAAACATGTGACATTTGTGACTGAGAAAGATAGGAATATCGATAGATTATAATTCCATAGTGGTAAATGATGGGAATTTCATGTAGAATTTGAAAGATAAATGAATGCGAATGTTATTGGACATTACTCATGCAAATGAGAGCCTCATTTACATAATTTCTGAGGAAATACTTCAATGACAATCTTTGCTAAGATAAGACTTTCATACTTATACTAATAATGCATAACTGATATAATAATACAAATTAGGCCCTCGTTTGCATTATCAATGAGAATTATCATATTCCAGACCACTGCAGTTGCACTACGAGTACTAGCAGAACATCAAAACTCACTCACTCTCTCCCATACTAGCCATACTAGCTAAAGTCCATTCTCCAAGCAGAGGTTTTGGTCGGGGGGGTAATAGTGGCCGGGTTTTTTTAACATGGAGGCAATGTTAAAAAAAAACGGCCACTACTATTCTCCAAGCAGAGGCTTCGATCGAGAGGGGTAGTTTTGTCCGGGATTTTAAAATCCCGGACAAAACTACCCCTCTCGATCGAAGCCTCTGCTTGGAGAATAGGCCACTACTACCCCCCGACCAAAACCTCTGCTTGGAGAATAGCTAAAGTCAGCGTATAGTCACAGAACTACTAAGTAGTAAACTTTGGCGAAGCTATGAGATCGTTAAACATGCGCCAACACCCTAACTTTTATATCGGCGGGGTTCCCTCAGCTATCACCAAGACATTTGGTGATGAAGAAATGAATGAGTAGATTCCAGGCTACACTTCTTGACTACTTGACACTGTCCCGCTGCTGACTTACAGCCCATTTGCAGTTTGCAGACACAGCACAGTAAGGGATAGTCCGTTTGATATGGACTGGGTCGTAGGAGCCTTCAGCGATCACGCAAAAATGTTCTGACTGTGAAGGTTGGACTTGCTTTCCGGTCACACCTCTTCTCGAATACAATTGAATTTGTCAAAGTAATGTTTACCACATGTAAGATGATAGCCGGAGCCGTGGCGTTCTGTTGGAGATGGTCCCTGACGCAGCAGTAACGGTTCCCCCCACGTTTGTATATTGTTCTCTTGAGTGAGGTTCGGTCGTCTTGCCACGATGGTCAGGGCCGCTTTCATTCTTTTCACAAACTATTGATCGCCAGCAGCACGCTTGTGGATTTTGGAGTACCTTTCCACCATGTTGAGGGGCAGTAGAAGGGTTCTTATCTGTGGTTTAGGCTTACTGTGTTTGCTGGACGCGACAGTTGTGGCGGCACAGAATACCACCAGGGCCACCGCCACCACCCTCAACTACAGGGACGCACAAAACCCCTGCAAGAAAAGAGCCAAATGTGAACTGCTGGAGTATTCATCCTGCCTTGGATCAACACTTACGTACCAGTTCACCTCCACAACTCTTGCCAACGACTCGACGAACCAAGGAGAAGCTCACGGCAAGCTGTTGCTGTGGACAGGTACGAAAACCCCGGGTCTTTTTCCGTACAGACCAACATGGCGATTCGCCATTTTTGTGTCGTCCAACTTTGATACATTTTGTTACTTCTTATTTTTGTTACGAAACGAAATCTCCACTGCCACTACATCCCTAAAATTTCCTGTTATCTCATTAATCATGGTTCTTTACATTAACGTTATGTTTGATGTATCAGGAGTGGGAACGGTGGATGTGGAGAGGGAAGTTTAGTTGTGTGTAGAAAGTGGAGTAGGCAAGATGGCGGCTGTTGGTGTTCCAGCAGGCCAGTCTCCAAGCAGATGTGGGTGTTAGGTTTCACACCACCAGGAAAATCACAGCATCCCAGCTTTACTACAAAGTACAAGTACATTTAGTGGCTTTCTACAAAGTTTACAACAAGGGCACTAGTGCCACCACGCTATCGTTTCATAAATGGGAGCACACCAAAACAGGAAGAGTACTGATACCCTATTATAATAATATCAGGTGTATTTGCAGCCAGTGCCACAGGCAGGTACCCAATGTGTAGGGTAATGAGGCTGTTTAACGTGTTCGAGGCACCTCCTCGAGCACGGGACCCCCAATTATACACCCCAAAGTCCTCAAATTATACAGAGTTACTCAATGTCGCTAGTCTACTAGTGCTACAATGTCCCAGTTTTTTGTTGACATCACAATGAGAAAATTATGCACGGTGCCACCTATATGTTTGTTTGTGTGTCTGAGTGTTGGAGCTGGTAAACTCCTGGTCATGGTCTGGAAAGTAAAATAACCTGTTTACACAAGCATTATTGTACTGCAGTCAAGGGTCCTACACAGTATATTTACTCCTGCAATCTTGGCATCTAATTTTTACTGCATGGATGTAAATATCATAGTGGGAAAGTATACTAAGTATGTATTATTTTAGCCATGAAATGTAATTCAGATACTGGTAGTACTAGTCAGTAACAACAAGGGTAACTTACTGAATTGTATCAAAGCTTTTGAAATTTCCCAGGATGTCATAAGTACATTTTGTGGATTTAGATAGACAGTTGCAGTTACAGTTTACTGCACTAGCATCTCATACCATTTACAATCATGATGAAAAGACCTTCAATTAGTGGAGAAATCTATTTTTTGCATGGTGATTCCTCGAATCTTTACTAGATTCTGAACTCAGATTTGTACCTTGTTGGTTGAGAATATAAATTGTAGGGAATCCATAGCCATTTCCTGTCATTTTGTAGTGGTGGTGGGGTGGGGGCTGAACTGGACATTTTTTTGTACAGTAGTTTGTCCTACACTGCCGTCACTGGTACTGGTAGGGTGAAGAACATGCAAGTTAGACATGTACTCATGATGGTGTAGTACACATGTACCTCACAGTCCTGCTACAGTAGCAGTTTTGTTGCCCTACATGTCACTGTACCCCATGTTGATAAAATTTTCTATCTCTGTATAGCTGGTACCCCCTTGGTACAAGCTTTGCAGGCACATGGTGAGGCAGCAGCTGGTTAGCTAGGTGTTGGTTTGTGAGTGGCACCCTCCCCAGAGCTACATGAACAGCAGCTCCAAGCTTGGATGCCAGACTGTTTCCAGGGCCTATGTAATGCAGGGCAGCTCAATTTCAGGGCCAACATGCCCCCAAGGAAATTTTATCACAGACACCCTGGTAGTTGTTTGGGATGAAAGTCGGCCCTGGAGCTGAGGAGCTCACCACACCAAACCAAAACCAAGGATTGCAATGTAGATATCTACATACTGTACATACAGTTCTTTAGCCTGAATGCCAGCCAGCAGTCACTACGGAGGCTGGTACTCAGGCTAACAGTTCTTGGTTTTGGTGACGTGTTTCAAAGGGAGAAATCCCACAACACTAAAGAGAGTTGGGAAAGGTAGTTTGGACTCAGTCACTACAAGTACAATAGACGGCGTGCCTTACTGTTGACATAGTCTGTATAACGCAAACTCCAGCTGTCCGGGGGTTTCTCCGTCCCCTCCCCTTGGGTTGCGAGGTGGTTACAGGGCCGCGAGCGGTCACAAGAGGCTTGATTGAATTCAGGCTACTGTTGACAGTACTACTATGGAAAGTGTAACCATGCCTTGTGTGCTTAGCACTCTAAATAATAGGTTTACAATTTACTCCGTGTAAACACTTGAATTACGTTTTGCAAATATTTGTTGCCAACTACCGATAACTGAACAAACTATAGATTGTTCAATTCAATGACGGTGTTTGCAATGGTCTACACAGGTATGTGTAGTGTGGAGACAACTTGTTTCTTGGTAGCTTGTAGATTAGGATTGAAAATTATTGAAAATTGACTGAACCACATGCAATTGTATAACCCTTCCAAAGCTGCAAACCTACAGTGCATGTAACTAATTCAGTGCTTTTAGTCATTTGAATATCAAAAACAAGTCCATTTTTTTCTTTTTCTTAGCATGAAATATGTTGTGAAAATGTTGTTGAAAGGATTGTATTTCACTGCGGGAAGTTCACACATTTAGGGCCTCTTTAGACCTACGACATTTTACAGTCGTGCGATCATCGTCGTGGGCGACGTCACCGGCGACGGTATTTTTTGGCCGTCTAAAGACGGCCAAAACAATCGTGCGACGGCAATAAACGGGAAATCCTCGAATTGTCGTGCGACCACCTCGGACCCAGTCGCACGACGTTCAGCAGGGGGGCCTGTGGCTGTGTTTTTCTCGTCTAAAGAAGAATCGTCGCCGGGGACGGAAGTGGGTGATATGCTAATAAGCCTACAGGGTGCTGTTTCCTGTCCGGGAAAATGCTGCTAAATTCGTGGTGGGGAAATGGAGGCGGCCAGACAGGCCGCGTTTCTATGTCCGAGCTTTGATATACCTGCCGAAATTATGCATATTATGACGTTTATATTGGTGCATACGCAGATTTTAACAGGCCAACGTTAAAAGAAAGGAGTTCTCTGTCTAGTCCGTTTTGAAGATGTTTTAGGGTGCCTTTTTATCGAAAATTTTGCCGCCAAAGTTACCGGAAGTGAAACGTACCACAAAACAACATCGTCGCCAGGGATCGGGATTTGTATTTCTTCTTCGAAAATCACAAAATAAACAAATTCATGTCAGAACGGACGTCTTATATGGTGTACTTATGGTGTCGGTATTCTTTTCGGGGTTCCTTTGGCACTGGGATCGGCTGGGTGCCGAACCATGCCGGCGGCATGACTTGATCTGGGCGCCGGGTGCTCAGTACATTAGATTTCTTGTGTACTAGTTCGGTACGTATCTATTTTTCCTGTTAATATCAATGATACACATAAGAAAAACTGTCGTCTATTGAAGTTCAACTTTATTTTCACGCGTCAACATTCCTATCTAAACATCATCATCATCATGTCGGGTGGGTTGCCCGGACTAAGTCAACCCTCTTCCTCCAGTCGCTACGGTCCCCCATTAGGTGCTCTTATCTAAACTATCATCCTTTTTCCGGCTGGTTTGAGGTTCTGTTCCAATTTGTCGGGACAGTGACCTCAAACAAAGTACGCCCCGCTTTGGCGATATCCCGAGACACTTTTTGGATCTTGACAAGTTCGGTACTAAAATCAAGAAAATACGGTATATCAAATGGTCAGAAGTGTTTTTTAATGGGGCTTTCAGGATGCCGAAATATATTCCAATAACGTATGCACTAGAGCTGTGTACCGGTACACTGTACTGATACAGTACCGGGTACAATCAATTAGGTATAGGTCCAAAATACCTGAACCCTACTGGACCGGTGCTGGACTGGTACCGGTACTAATTAGCCTCTACCAGGCCCCGTCCTATCGCTAGGAAAATAGTAGAAATCAGCCGAGGTGCTCCGCTATACAGGGTAGGTCCGCTATACAGTGAAGCTCCATTATCGATGGACAGAGCCTGTGAGGACTCGGTATCTCGTTTGATGTCCATTAATCGCTATCTAATAGGTGCGAAGTAGCTAAATAATCCTTTTATTGCTTTCCGACTCGTCCGTGACGGGCCTGACAGGGGCCGCCGGTCATCGAACATGCGGACAGGAAGTGTCAGAGATCACGAAAGTTTGAAGTCATAACGGTCCAGTCCAGTGCTCTGAATCATAGTTTCAGTCACATTTTTTTGTCCTCTGTTGTAGTTATCTGTGTTATTTTTTGTACTGCGATGGTAGTCGATCGTACACGTGTGCGCCACGTGGGTATAAATGACCGAAAAGAATGCTTTTGGCTACGAGTTTGCGGCAGGGCCCGGCCGGGGACCTTTGTACAGATAATCGGGGGATTAATTTGATACCCTTTCTTCTAAGCGAGTCCTCACAGGCGCCGTCCATCGATAATGGAGCTTCACTGTATAGTGGACCTACCCTGTATAGCGGAGCACCTCGGCTGATTTCTACTATTTTCCTAACGATAGGACGGGGCCTGGTAGAGGCTAGGTACTAATCAGGTCAGGCCTGACTCAGGGGATGGCCACTTTAACAGATAGAAATACTATGAAACTAGAAAGGCCGTCATTTGCTCATACTACTCCGAAATAGACAAAATATACAGAAAAAAGGTAAAAAGATAATTGCCATATACTGTACTGTGAAAATTTTATAAACCCACTCCATTCAATGGTAAGTTAGTAAGACTATGTCACTATTGAAGAATGCAACATCTGTAACTGAGAAATAGAGGGACGTTGATAGATAAAAGTTATGCAAATGAAGACCTATTTTGCATAATTGAGAAAATACTGTAATTCCATATTGATAGATAAATGGAATTTCATACTTATGGCGTTTGCGTTAAGGTCTCGGACCGGAGTTTTTTTTACGATTTCGTATGTAGGCTGACACCCTCAGGTCGGCGGTCTACAATTCCGCCAAGGAAAGTAGGACGGAAAATGTAATCACATGGGCGAAAAGTGGTTTTCTGCCGCTTTCCGATGTATTTATCGGTATTGTCCGTTGTCCCTTTATTTTGGGTAGAAACCATGGTAAAATGTAAATTTTGGACCCGAAAAAAATCATTTTTTAACACTTTTTTGATCGAACCTGCTCGGAAAAAACAAGTTTTCCTGGGGTCACAGCATATATGCTGAGAAAGCTTAGTAAATGGTGTCTCTGAAAAATGAAAAAAATAAAAAAGTCATGTGATAATTTCATCGCAATCTCCAATGACGCAAATTCTGTGAAAATGCATTAAAAACGCTGCTAGTTGGGTCATCAGGCGAAAAAACCCGCATCACCGTTGGAGCGGACTAATACAAACAATCCTTCGATGGCAAACCAACTTCACCAGGCCCAAAAATACTACAACTCATGGGCTTTTCAGGGGATACAAAAAATCTAAATGCACAGCTAAATCGATCACCAAGCAATAGGGGCCAGAAATCAGAGTGACGACCGCGCACTTCCGGCAGATTACCGGGTCATGACCCAAACTTGTAGATATCTACATAAAGATTTGAACTCCGACCCGGAACCTTATGTAAAGGTAAACATGGTTGAATCTTAAGTATGCAAATGAGGGTCTAATTTGCAATATATATATATTTCATGGAGATATGTCGTCTCCAAACTCTTCTTCTTATTGTTTAAAAGATCTGATTAATATGTACATTTTGATGTTTGTTTGTGATGTGTAGGGTTGAAGAATGTTCCACGTTGCTGGGAGGTGATCCAGCCTCTCCTGTGCTCTGTCTACATGCCCAAGTGTGAGAATGGCTACGTGGAGCTGCCCAGCTATGAGATGTGTGCGGTGACACGGGGGCCATGTAAGATTGTGGAAGAAGAACAAGGCTGGCCTGCCTTCTTACAATGTCAGGATCACAACCAGTACATCAGTGGATGTGAGGTGGGTCTATTGAGTCGTGTTAGTAGTCAGATCGTAACATTAAAGGGACGTAGTGTAGAATTTGGTGGGCAAAAACTACAAATAGTTTGAAAAATCTACATTTAGATTCTTATTTGTAACTTATTTGTTACTTATTTCAAACATATTCCCGCCATTCTGTCACATTTCCATCATTAATAAACGACGAAAACGCAAACCGGCAAAATCTGGCTTATTCCCATATTATTTAGCGGTCCCCAATTTAGACTCCCCATTTTATAATATGCAAATGAACCAGGTTTACTTTTGGTAGAAGCATGTTCTCTGTTTTATGTGACTGAGTGGTGTTTGGCGAGTGCTATCAGACAGATACATGTACATGTACATATATATACCACTCTCTTTTGTTACTTGGTGGTTCAAATTATTATGTCATCTAAAGTTCTCAAAGTGTAAATATACATTTTTCACAAAAGAACCCTTGTTTTTTGTCTATGGCAGCGTTCCCGCCAGGCATACCTCTGCGTCCTTGGCCTCACTTTTTTTGGAAAAGACGCACTCAGCTGGGCTGAGTGCGTCCAAACAAAATTTTGAAGGGAGGCTAATTTCTGTCACCAGTGGAACTAGAATCTTGGAACAACCGCTCTTTTAGTAAGAAAGAAGCCTACGATGTACTCCCAGGGTTCTCTGTTACACATTGTTAGCAGTCCAGGGCCAAGGGCGGAGCGCTGCACGCCTCAAAAACATCAAACTCACGCCTGGTACCGATGAAATTGCCGGGCGGCCCTGGCCCAGTGGCCCCCGTAATCTCTAAGATCTTCAAAAGTGCCGACTGTCCTGGCCGCGGGGAATAGAAGATTCACTTGCACAAGGAGCGCCTCTGAATGTCGTGTTGAATGTCTGAATCCCCCATTGTACTTTTTAAATGACAGTTATACGGATATTCGCGGCTCTAAGGATTTTACAAGCGGTTTATATCTAGAACTGAGAAGAACTCAGCCAAAGGCTCGCATCAAACATAAAACACCTGAATGATGACAGCATCACAACGTAATAAAGCACAAAGCAAACACATCGTTACAATAAAAGTTGATATATGTCCCAGAAACCAATACAATTCACTGAAATCACACCCAACTTCTTGTTGTCCTTCGATTTTATATGGAGAAATATCATAGCGTCTATCAACTTACAATATGATCGTGATCTCCCTTTTTTATGTTTGGATGCAGAGAACACACCGGCTGCAGCCATCTTGTCAAAGTTTGTGTCGCGATTTCGTTCAATTTGCTCTTGGAAAATTGACGCCAAGACCTGATCTTTGGCTTGCAGTACGACTCGCAGTACGTACATGTAGGAAAAAAGAATAGTACGTATCAGGGCTCTAGCCAGCGCCAGTTTTGCCGTAAATTTACGGGACTTTGCTGCGTGTTACGGACTTTTTCTAAAACCAATCCGTAAACTTTGACGGACAAAAATAAAAAAAATCGTTGGTAAAGATACAATGAACATCCGCATTTGAAGAAACCACGGTGTTACCACGCTCAAACACCGGCCTGCACTTTCAGCGGAGGGCGGTTTCTATGCGCCAGGCTACCCGCGGGGCGTCTTCTCTCAGCGCGAAGGCCGAGCGGGCGCTCCTTGTTTGGATAGCGATACACTGTGGGCGGGAAATTTGACTCAAGGAGCGTGCCATACACGTGGCAGGAAGCGCGGATTTACCCCCAGAAGGATCCTGCACTAGCCTAAATGTGTCAGCAGGGCAGACGACTTTTATTATTGTTATGTTACGTAGCTGTACTTTTTTAGATGCTAGATTAGATGGACGAACTTTTGTGTTTCAAAATTGTCAACTTTTAAAGCGATGATCACAATGCCACTCTTCTAAAAAACAACTCGCCCAAATTGCAAGTTGGTACGGTCCTATGACCTATCAACCCGCAACTTCAAAAGATGACGTAGCTTCTTGTTCTATTAGCGCGGCCATCTTGTTGGTTTAGAACTTCAAATGAGCCGCATCCATTGACGGCATTGAGTGAATGTTACATCGACTAGAGTAGTCCTTTTTCGTTTCGTAAGTATATTTCTTTGAAACAGTTTCAACGATGATGTAGGAGACCGTTACATAGGATCATTTATATGAAGTAAATATTACCTACCTTGACGATTTCGTGGCATGACTCTTGCAGTCTGCACGCCCACTGACTTACTGTCCTCTCCGTCTCTAGCCTCCTTCGCAGACTTCCTATGAACAGCGGTGTATATATTGGGGGGGAGGCAAGGTTCTCTAAAGGGAGTTGTGTAGCCAAGGGAGTTGTGTAGCAGAGGGACGCTGTTCATATCCAGTCTGCTTCAAGTCGGGCCCAGCAAAGGGAAATTAAAAAACACTTAGGGGCTATCGACATAGACTGGTGAACTCCTACGTCCCGTGGCCCCCAATAAACCGCACGCACCTCCCGGCAGTGAGTTGTCACGCCCCCGAATTCACCGACCCTGCCATTTCCTGACGGTCACCGGGATCACAATCGGTTACAAAAAATCAAAACATTTCAACTTCCCACAGAAAGCAAAGATTGTTTTGTCGGCCTGGCTATAGGTCAAGGAAAGTCAATTTGTTACCAGATACACGTACTACCGTCTCGACGATGGTAGTGGTTATTTGTCCACTACAAGATCTTGTTGCAGACCATGAAAGCCGCCGTCAAAGGAGAGCTTGTTTCATGGGACTAGCGATCTAGCTGGCCATGGCAAATCGATTTGATTTCGCGAAGGAGCTGAAGATGATGTTGCATACTAAGGCATGTCTTTGCTTTCTAAAGTGATCGTCTAATTCAGCGACCTTGCGTGCCCCCCCTCCCCATTTCTGCCGGTTCCGGGCTAAATTTGGAAATCCGACAAACTGTCCGGCTGCCTTCAACAGAATAAATGCCCACATTGATTGAAGAGATAGTTTTAAACTAGCAGGCCTCGAAATTAACTTTTTCCCCTACTGTCCCAACATTGTCCCAAAAGTGGATTTCAACTGTCCCGAAAGTGTCCTGAAGTGTCCCAACCAGGGCCAAAGATATGAACTTAGTGTGGGGTCTGCATTCAGTTCCAGAGGTTCATGTTCAGGTTTGGACCTATACTCAAGTCAGGACCTGAGCCCAAGCCAATCTGTGTTAGAATATTTTTTTTAGTTATATACAAAATTGTGTATTGTAAAATAGAAAATTGCATGAAATTTGAAAAATATAATACATACAAAGGTATATACACTCAGTAGTAAACACAAGTTTCAACAAAGTTAACAACCAGAAATATTGTTAACAACCTGAAATAATGTATTATTAGGTTATAAAAGAAAAAGCATAATTCTGCAGAGTTTAAAGACTTCATTGATGCGGTGGTTCTTGGGGAGGTAGAATAAATCCGAAAATATTTGATTTCTAATCTTGCAGGGCAAACCTTAGTCAAGTAAATGAGGTGTGACCATCCCTCTGCTGACCCCCTGTCAGGGGAGCAGACATGTGCCACAGCCTAGCTGGGACAGGCTTTCCTTTCACTATGCTGAGTGATAAATGATGATTGATTTTGAGAAGACTAGTACCACACCAAAAACAGTGGGTGGGACCAGTATACAGTTTCACAAGGGAGGAGCACAGTGGCACTCAGGAGCCCTGATTGTCCCAAATATGTCCCGAATTGATTATTGAGTTGTCCCAGGTCAAATTTTGGTGGCCCCGGGACATAGGGACATAGTTAACTTCGAGCCCTGACTAGCCTCCGTTTCTGACCCCGACTGGTGTGTTATTAATGTTTTGTTTCAGCTGTAAACTCCCGTAACAAACCAGGCGTGTGCCGGGGCCATTCAGTCAATTGTTCCTCGTGTACGTGTGAATTACCCTTGCGGGAACATGTGAATTACCCTTGCGCGAACATGCCAATAGCTTCTATGAATGGCTGTCTTAATCACCTTTCCTTTGCTGGGCCCGACTTGAAGCAGACTGGATATGAACAGCGTCCCTCGGCTACACAACTCCCTTGGCTACACAACTCCCTTTAGAGAACCTTGCCCCCCCCCCCCCCCCCAATATATACACCGCTGTTCATAGGAAGTCTGCGAAGGAGGCTATCCGCCTCCGAGTAAATTATAGAACTAGCACATTGTAATTATCCATTCAAGAAGACAAAGATTTGCAAATGTCTTTTATTGTGTTGAAAACTGGTGACGGTAATAGGAACTTATTAGGAAGTACATTCTGCTTTATTTATCTAATAAACTTTCATCAGGATTGCTTCAATTTTGTGCGTGCTTGTATTGTTTGACGGTGTGAATGCCGTGGAAGGGCGTGAACTCTGAGTCCCTGACGTACCTGAAAACACAAGTATAGAGGTAAAACGGAGTGTGAGAAGTAAACAGCAATGTGTGGCAACATAGTCTACCGATTTCTTGCGTTTTGAAAGGCACATACCCCCCGACCCCCCTAGGTTGCGACACAACTCCCTTTGTCAAAAAGCAATTTGCAACAAGCAATTTGACCTTTTGTTGTACTTGATTTGATGTATTACTTGTTTGAAATTAGCTATAGAATGACAGATTGAAGTTTGCGTTAAACGTAATTATGTTTTGCTCAGATTCAATTTTATCTTATGTAGTGCAATAAAAACTCCAACACTTTTTTTCCAACAATGAATTTGGTGCCCTGTCATCACATGACTGTGCTTAAATCATCACAAAGTTTCCATGATTTACATACATTGTTGCTCCAGTCTTCCTGTAGATTAATGTGTGAAATCTATGATATTGATATTATAATTTATAGTTATAAAGGCTGAACTTTTCTATTGTAATGTATATTGCAAACCTTTCTTCAGTCCAGGTACAGTACTTTGAATGCATACCTGGGGAAAATGTAGTTTATCATAATGATTGTACAGTTACTGTAATGTACTTGTATGTAGCAACTTCAGGCGAATTAAGTCATCTTTTTATAAATCTAACATTGAAATTCTTCTCATTTTGCTCCTCCTTTTTCTAGAATGAAGTGAAGAAGATCAAGTTCAATGTAACAGGCGGTTGTGAGCGACCCCTGGTGGAAACAGATAATGAGAAAAGCTTCTATGAAGGTGTAGAAGGCTGCGGCATCCAGTGTCAAAATCCACTCTTCACAGATGCTGAGCATGAGCGGATCCACAAGTTCATTGCTGGGTTTGGAGCTGTGACTGTCGTTTTTACATTCTTCACTTTGGTGAGTGGTCAGAAAACTGTACTGTGTCTGTAGCCTCCATAATCTATGGGTCCTACTGCTCGTGTGGGAAGATCTCTTTGCCAACAATCTCATCTTTGCGGCTGTTAGCATGGTATCTCCTTCATTTTTTTCCTCATATCTTAAGCCGTATGGCAGTTTGGAAGAGGAACGCCATAAACAACTCCCTCTGCATGTCTGCTGGCTGTCAAAGGTCGTAAGACTAGGAGAGTCTCATCACCTGATCCCTTTCCAAACAAGAGCTTCTAAAAAAAGCTGGCCATGCGACCTCATAGTGGTGGGGATGAAACGGTTGAAGTATAGTTTGTAAAAGGAACTAAATTGCACAAGTGCAGTGTTAAGTTTTATTCAGTTTTGTGAAGTTTGGTATGAAATAAACTGTTTTCAAAGTCAGCTTCAAGAAAGCTTTTTAAACAAGAGCTTCTAAAAAAAGCTGGCCATACGACCTCATTGTGGTGGGGATGAAACGGTTGAAGTAAAGTTTGTAAAAAGAACTAAATTGCACAAGTGCAGTGTTAAGTTTTTTTCCAGTTTTGTGAAGCTTGGTATAAAATAAACTGTTTTCAAAGTCAGCTTGAAGAAAGCTTTTAAGAAAAGCTGACTGGGGCGCATTTGGAAGAAATGAAATGAAAGTTTTTGCATAAAATATGCCAATGTGGTGCATTCACCTTTCCTAAAGGCACCTACAAATCAAATATGACATCTGTAGCATTTATCGTATGGGATATACAAGTTCCTGCATAAATTATGCAAAAGAAGAAGAAGAAGAAAAAGATGAAGAACACGCCAGCAAAAACAATATATTTCCTCCTTGTATAAAAAGTAATAAAAAAAAACAGAAAAAGAAAGGAAAGGTAGTAGCTGGGTTCGAACCGGGGACCTACAAGTCCCCACAAGCGTCAGACTCCATGCGCTACCAACTGAGCCATTTTGGCTGGACTGAATTTCGTGGCTTTCTAAAGGTACTAGTACCTAACCTTTGAATCTCACTTCACTGCACCATATTTTGGTCACCTTTTTGTCCATTTTCTTAACAAAATCAGTTCCTTTTTGTGTCATTTTGTGGTAATAATATGGCCATTTATGGGGATCTGACACGGCATACAGCCACGGATGCCGGCGGAAATGCCTAAGTACGCCCTGCTGCGGTATGATAGTATATACAACAATAATGCATTGCAACATATCCCGGTGTTGTACAAACGAAACATTTTAACGATTCATGTCCATTACAAAACATAAACTTTTAAAGGGAAACTTTATATTGTTTTACCACATCGTTTGCATGGTTGAATATCAATCTACATTGTAATATTTTGCAACCGTGCAGCATTTTCTATCTTGGGCCCACAGAAGAAAGTGTACATGCCGGGCCGTGCTGTTTGGCAGGTATAAATGTCAAAGCATGCATGCACCGGCCCGGCGCCCGCCCGGCGCCCAACATCAGATCATTCTGTATGCCATACGACCGCCGAATGGTGGTCGTATGGCAAAAAAGGCTCACAAAAGTTGGGCAATGTTTACAAAGATAGGATAGAACATGCTAGGGACTTATAATGCATTTTCTGACAAAATGGGCGTACTTTTGACATATGATATTTTTATGGGAAATGAATCAGTTGATTTGTCCCAAACACTGATACATGGGGGAGTCCAAAAATCATACTGGCCCGATCTGGCCACTACAGTGTACTTAGGACATCTGCTGGCCCGATTGGAGCTCTCACCTGCCCGGAGCAATCAGGCAAATGGACTAGTCCAGCCCTGCTTTGACCTCCTTTCGAACTTTTGTTGTATGTTTGGCAAAGTGCATACATTTTAATATAGCGGCAGGAAATATATAGAGGTTGGGGGAAAATGGAGCAGGTCACGTCACTTAATTTTAACAGTGGGAACAAACATTACTGTCTCAAATATTAGTGATCAAATATTTGCAAATATTTTAGCTCTTGACTAGTGACCGCTAAATCAGCTAAAATTAAGTTACAGTTAACGAATCAAGAATTACAGTATTGTCCATGTTCCGTTTGCCTGTGACCCCTGACCTGCGGTTGTTAACCCTTCAGGAGCTTCCTCTGCATGAGTTGGTTAGAGTTTGTAACTTTTTTCACACATGTTAGATATAACTGGAAATGTATGACAGTGCGTAGATCTTTTTTTAGACCTAGAAGATGTGATTGTTTGATCCTGCTGCCAACAGGCTACATTCCTGGTGGACTGGAAGAACTCTAGTCGGTATCCAGCCCTCATCCTGTTCTACATCAATGGCTGCTTCTTTGTGGGCAGTATTGGTTGGCTGGCTCAGTTCAGCGAGGGAGCACGGGATGACATCGTCTGTAGATCAGATGGGACCATGAGAATAGCAGAACCCAGGTACATGTGGCAGTCTTCTTGTATACAGAACCAAGGTACATGTGTCAGTCTTCTTGTATACAGAACCCAGGTACATGTGTCAGTCCTCTTGTATACAGAACCCAGGTACATGTGTCAGTCCTCTTGTATACAGAACCCAGGTACATGTGTCAGTCCTCTTGTATACAGAACCCAGGTACATGTGTCAGTCCTCTTGTATACAGAACCCAGGTACATGTGTCAGTCCTCTTGTATACAGAACCCAGGTACATGTGTCAGTCTTCTTGTATACAGAACCCAGGTACATTGTATACAGAACCCAGGTACATGTGTCAGTTCTCTTGTATACAGAACCCAGGTACATGTGTCAGTCCTCTTGTATACAGAACCCAGGTACATGTGTCAGTCTTCTTGTATACAGAACCCAGGTACATGTGTCAGTCTTCTTGTATACAGAACCCAGGTACATTGTATACAGAACCCAGGTACATGTGTCAGTTCTCTTGTATACAGAACCCAGGTACATGTGTCAGTCCTCTTGTATACAGAACCCAGGTACATGTGTCAGTCTTCTTGTATACAGAACCCAGGTACATTGTATACAGAACCCAGGTACATGTGTCAGTTCTCTTGTATACAGAACCCAGGTACATGTGTCAGTCTTCTTGTATACAGAACCCAGGTACATTGTATACAGAACCCAGGTACATGTGTCAGTCTTCTTGTATACAGAACCCAGGTACATGTGTCAGTCTTCTTGTATACAGAACCCAGGTACATGTGTCAGTCTTCTTGTATACAGAACCCAGGTACATTGTATACAGAACCCAGGTACATGTGTCAGTTCTCTTGTATACAGAACCCAGGTACATGTGTCAGTCCTCTTGTATACAGAACCCAGGTACATGTGTCAGTCTTCTTGTATACAGAACCCAGGTACATTGTATACAGAACCCAGGTACATGTGTCAGTTCTCTTGTATACAGAACCCAGGTACATGTGTCAGTCCTCTTGTATACAGAACCCAGGTACATGTGTCAGTCTTCTTGTATACAGAACCCAGGTACATTGTATACAGAACCCAGGTACATGTGTCAGTCTTCTTGTATACAGAACCCAGGTACATGTGTCAGTCTTCTTGTATACAAAACCCAGGTACATGTGTCAGTCTTCTTGTATACAGAACCCAGGTACATGTGTCAGTCCTCTTGTATACAGAACCCAGGTACATGTGTCAGTCCTCTTGTATACAGAACCCAGGTACATGTGTCAGTCCTCTTGTATACAGAACCCAGGTACATGTGTCAGTCTTCTTGTATACAGAACCCAGGTACATGTGTCAGTCTTCTTGTATACAGAACCCAGGTACATGTGTCAGTCTTCTTGTATACAAAACCCAGGTACATGTGTCAGTCTTCTTGTATACAGAACCCAGGTACATGTGTCAGTCCTCTTGTATACAGAACCCAGGTACATGTGTCAGTCTTCTTGTATACAGAACCCAGGTACATGTGTCAGTCTTCTTCTATACTTAAGTTAAGTACAAACACTTGGGCATAGAGAGATGGCTTTTATGATTGATATATGTACAGCACAGTTTGTATAGTTATTAACTCATCAGCATCCTTATCTAACAAAGTTTCAACAGAATCTAACTATTCTAAGAAGTCAAAGCAAAGTAGCTGCCATTATATCACAAATACATGTACCTGCTGCACAACTGGCTTGCTTACAAACTCTGCAATATGTAACTATGTAAATGTAATGGTTGTAATGTTGTTTGTTTGTGCAGTGATGGCCAGAACCTGTCCTGTGTCGTTGTGTTCTTCCTGGTGTACTACTTCATGATGGCTGGGGTCACCTGGTTTGTCATGCTAGCGTTTGCCTGGCATAAGTCCTTCAGAGCCCTGGGGTCGTGCAAGGACGCGCTCAGTGGGAAAACATCGTACTTCCACCTCATCTCCTGGAGCGTGCCATTGGTGCTGTCTGTGATGATTATAGCCATGAGGCAGGTGGGTGGACATCTCAGTACACTGTTAGAGGTCACATGACTGTTCTGTGGAGATATATTGGGAGCAAAATTCACCAAATTGCAGTTGGGTGTTTTCTTGCTTTCTGTATTTTTATGTGTCTGCCTCGATTTATGTTAATTCTTTTACTTAAAGGCCACCTCTTAGTTCCTTGCTACATGTATGTATCACCAACAGATGAGACTCTACCCTACTGTAGTAATGGAAACCTGTGTATTTACCAGCATAATTTGTGTTCTTGTTGTTTATCAGGTTGATGGCGACTCTTTGAGTGGTATTTGCTTCGTGGGGTACCAGAACCACGAATATCGGGCAGGCTTCCTGCTGGCACCGGTAGCTGTGGTGTTGGCCAGTGGGCTCTGGTTCCTGGGCAATGGTACGACTTCTATGTTTCTAGTTAACCATGATGTATTGTAATCAGGGGGGAAACTGCATTTCATTCAATTTTCTGTAGGAGAAGGGGCTAGGATAAAGCTACATGTATGTACACACTGAATGAACACTTATGGGTAGTGCTGCGTACCTAAACTTACGTCCAGGTTCAAATTCAGGACTAGATTTCAGGTCCAGAGGTTCTAAGTCGGAACCTGAACCCTTGACATATTTGTGCTAGAAAAGCTTTATTTCAGTTACATGTAGAATTGCATGTTGGCATAAATTTTACACGCAACTTGAAAAATAAACATGCAAAACTATAAACGGTCAGTCAATTTATCTGCCAGAGGGGCGTCCTCCTGTCAAATGACTGCCTTGTCTAGATCTGGATAGCCTGAGTGCAGACAGTGGCACATTTTGAGAAGTCGGTAGAAAATGGAAAAATTTGCACCAGCATTTTGTGTTTTCCACTGAAGCTGGGGGCATAAGGACAGCGTTGACTGTCGGAAAATTACACTCCTGTTTAGTTTGGTATTGTAATACTTGAAAACAATTGGTGTCAGCACCTTTCGCATATGTTGATCTCATTAAAAACTTGTTTTTCAAGATTCAAGTCGGTCTTTCAAATTTTGTACAAGCGTCATTTAAGTCATAATTTGTCTGCAAACCATTTGTGTCCTGCAAACATGGACAGAGTACGACTAAAAGCCGAGAACCTCAAAAGGATTTGTATAGAAGGACCAGTCATAGACCAGTTCCATTTCTACTGGGATATTAAAAGATACACTTGTGAAACGAAAGGTATTTCCACCACAGTGACTGTAATTTCACAACAAGCTGAGCCGGGGGGCCGAGGGCGCCATGTTGAATACTAAAGAATATGCAACATGCCCGCATGTTCTGAGCTCTGATTGGCTCACCTCAGATAACCTGTGCTCTGATTGGTTGATTGAAATGTTTCACATGATCCAGATGTCGGGAATTTCTCAGAACAGTTTGCCGGTGCAAATTTCACTATTTATGGAAGGTTTTAGATGGTTTACAAGAAGGACAAGCGAGGGGTATTTTTTTTCAGGATCTGGTACCCGATGCTAAGTTGTGTTTTTTTTACCTGGACCTAAGTGTTTTTACAAGTCCACTTCCTATTCCATGTACAGGTATGCAGCACTACTTATGGGTTTCAAAATGCATTGAATATTTGTAGAAGATGTGCCAGGGTTGAACAAGTTTTCAAAAATTCACTTGCCCTATCGGGCAAGTAGAAAAAAAATCTACTTGCCCAAACCAACTTTTGACTTGCCCGAAATCTAAATGACATTTTTTCTTTGCATCTTTGCTTGCGGTAATGAATTCTGTTCTTTTTCAGTAAAAACGTCTTGTTAAGCATGTAATTATAGCAAAAAAGTTTTAACTACAAGACCAAGCTGTGTGGATGTCATGACCGTACTTACGGGAAATGACAAAAACTTGAACAAGAAGCATGATATTACAACGTATCTTCTTTCACTTAAACCACGCCAATGTCATTTGTTGCTTCTCAGATTTTTCAGAATAAGATCAGAGCGATACGGAAAAAAATTTTGGCAAAAAGTCCAAGGTAAAGACACAGGCTTATTTAACATAAAGAACAACATTCAAGTTTTCAGCAAATGTTGTGTATCGATCATTCCTTAGATCCAGTACTACAATATTCCTGTGTTCACTGAGGGCTATTATTATTCTCCCATTTCTTTAGTAAACAGAAGAAAAAATCAGGTATTTGTCATATGATGGAAAAGTTACATTCAGAATGTTGTGGATCTAATATAACTAAACATGGTTCTTATGATATGGCCAGTTTTGAATCATTGTCGTGAAATTTTTATTATCTAGATAACATTAGTCAATATCAATCCACACATGTACATCAAACAACACCTTCAAATGATTTTTTGCAGTATTAACATTTAGAAGTTGAACAGAAATTTAGAATATCCTGAATATACACTCAATCAGTTAAAATGTTGTGGGAACCCTCAGAGTGTGTCATATCCACAATGTTGCTGTTCAATGAAAGAAGGAAAATGCTACATTGAGAGAGTGCTCACAGGGATATCATGTTTCAAAGGATTTGATGTTGCAAAGTTTCATGCCAGCAGGTCTACGAACTGAGAGAGCCATGGGTGTTTGTTTACATGTACTATGTGAGCCAAATTGTCCTGTTTTGGGTTGAATTCATAATCTTTTGGAATATTTTGAGAGAAATGTAGTTTCTAATGATAAGATACATTGTGGTGTGGTGTTTTTGTGATCCTTTTACTGGAATAAAGTTTGTTTTGAAACAGACTGCATGAAAAAATCTTACTTGCCCGATCGGGCAAGTGGGGGAGGATATCCACTTGCCCGAACAGCACTTTCACTTGCCCCGGGCAATCGGGCAACCATACTTGTTCAACCCTGCTGTGCAACATATTATTGACCCATGGAGTTCAGCGGTTAATACTGCAACTAACGAAGTGTATTGGTCGGGAGGCTAAACTTCGTAGATTAGAAGGAGTAATACAGCTGACAGCGTTACTGTATACTGAACAATTCTCAGGTCAGTTTGAAACGATAAAGCACGAAAGTGTGGAATAGAGTACAGTCTTAATCTGTGCAAGTTTGACAGTAAATGAGCAGAAATCAATGATGAATTTCTGGAACCCTAGTCAATCCCGATGCTATGAAATGATTTGCCCTTCCAATGCAATGTGAGTTGAATGAATCACTATTGTACTGCTTGTAGAAAAGATTTTCTATCTGAGATGAAATCTTTCCTGTACATGTTTGAAGATGTTCTCCTTACTATGATAACACCATGCCCAATCTAAATTTGTATGTATTGAAACCAGTCAGGTAATCTATGTCTGACAAACTTACTGCCCTTATTTTCTGCCTGACATGCTCAACATAATGGGACCTCAGCTGTGGTAGGTGTGATGTAGCAGTTTTGTGCTTTTAACTGTGGTTGATCTTTGCTTGTTAAGTTCTGATTTCACAATTCTTTGTGACACAATGTTCAAAGAAAGCAACAGTCAAGATTCAAAAGCTACTTGGTACTAGAACAGAAGACACTATAATTCGTCTGTTCTAGTATTATAGTATACTAGAGTTCCATGACCTGTGTTTCTGATTGATTTTGCAAATAAGGTGCTCGTTAGTATATATTATATCAGATGATAATCTTCTCAACCCAAATAAAACAATAAGTTCAAAGTATGAACTTAAAGTCTTAATTAAGAAGGCTACTATAACATTTCTTCATAAATTATGTAAATTAGACCCTGATTTGCATGGTACAGACGAAGCCACTTAATTGCACCTCGGATAAACGCACACTCCATTTAATTGCACCAAATCCCAAAATCCCAAACTGGTTCCCATTCACTGCATTGTTAGTGACTCCGCATATCTGCACCGCACATTGTCACCAATGCCGGATAACTGCACCAAAATTAAAAAAAAATCGTCTACAAGTTAACTAAAAAGGTGCTCTAAAAATCAGCAAACGTCGTATAAATGAGCCGATACCTGCCGATGTAAAGGCGCAATACCGCCAATATGTTTAAAACTTGGTCTCTACCTGTGCACTGTCTAATTACTGTGAATGCATTCAAGTTTGTGGGAATTTGATTTCGCATCGCGGCATCGCTATTGTCACATACTGCTGCAATAATAAAAGACCGGCGTCTTTATGTCACATTCAGTCGGAAACCAAACAGCGACTCGGCAATGGCTGTAGAAGCGTAAGTGGACATAACAGTCGCTTTTGATGGTACGGTGCTGACGTGATGGCAGAGCTGAATCCGCGTCGTAGAAACTTCCTGCATTCGCCGGAACGAGGTGTACGCGGGTTTGGCTCTGCTATAAGGAGAATGATCTGTCACTGATCAAACTGGACCTGTGCACTCAATATTTTGCTGGTTCTATGAGAAGAACTGGTACGTTAGCTACTAAGGTCGAGTAAGTCTCGACTCGGGGTGTTATCCAGCCTGTGAAGAGAAAAAATCATGGTGGTGCGGTGCAGCTGGGAATTTCGCATAATTGCACCAGCCGGATAATTGCACCAAAACCGCTGACAAATGGGTGGTGCAGTTAAGCGGATTCTACTGTATATGTCTCATAATGTTCACCTTTACTTAGCTCCCAAATGTCACAAGAATGAAATTCCCATCATTTACCACTATGGAATTATAATAATTTATAGTATTTCCTCATCAATGATGCAAATTAGGTACCATTTACATAATTGACATCTTTCAATATTGTGCCCTTTCTCAATTACTTAATATGTCCTATCATGAAATGCAGTGAATTCATATATTTTCCTCATTGATTATGCAAATTAGCTTCTGATTTTCATGATATGTATTTGATTATGTAAAGCAGCACCCAAGCCATCTCTTTGAAAGTCTGAAACAAAATCAGTCCCTGTAATTCCTTTATTCGCTGACCCAAGAGCTCTATCCGCAACACAAAAATCACAACCGTAGCACTTCCAGAAAATTTGACCTCGCACTTTGTGCCTCTGCTGTAGTACCTAGGGAAGCCACTAGGAGATTCATTATCGAACTTGACCTTCATATTCCAGACCCCTATCCTCCTATCATATATGAAGATCCGTCCACAGCATCTTGAGTTATTCTTTGCACAAACAAACAAACACACAAACAAACATACAAGTTATACTGCAGTGCCGTATGAAGCTGCTAGGAGGCCATTCTCAAAGTTGCCCAAAGTCTTACTGATATCATGTACCGACCCACCTTCCAAATATCATGAACAGCCATCCACAGCTTCCTGAGTTATGCTGTTGTGTCCACAGCCACGCCATCACAGCAGTCTGAAAACATAGTCTTCTCGCAAAGGCAAATGTAGAACTATAATATTGTTATTACCCAAATGAATAGCAATATCTGCTACCAAATGAATGTAAATATCATAAGGGCTAGATTTACAACTCCTACATGTAGCTAGTGGCCAGTGCATATTTAAATTTATCTTTCACAATTCAGCTGCGGGCCAAAAGAAAAGTACATGCAGAAGAAACTTTAAACAAAAGTGGTGTCGACACCTCCCTCAGAGATCTTTGATAATTATATACATTACATTGATCTATCAACCGTGTACAGTGAAAAACAATTTGGTGTTGTTTTCAACTGGGGAATTAGCTGTACCCGGTAGTTTTTTCATTCCTTGGGATAATTCATTTTGTACATGAATGATTTTCTACTTGTCCTTCCATAGGAATGTTCACCTTGGTGAAGTTACAGATGGACAACCCAGACATTCTCAGTAGCAGGGCATCCACCAAAATCAAGGAGACTATTGTCAGACTAGGTAACAATACAAATGTCAAAGAGCACAAGTTGTAGACCTTTATTTCCACTGGCTTTTGTCGCCACATGAAGCTGCATGTTGCAGAATCTTTAACATGGCTTTTTCAAGTAGCAATATAGAACTGGCAGAACTAAGTCTAGGTAAGAAAATGATTCACATTTACTTCCTTCTACTATACAAATCTGAATTTTACAGATGCTTCAGTTGTGTTTGATTTTTTCCAGGTATTTTTGCCTTTCTTGCCCTTGGATTTGTGTTCATCACCTTTGCCTGTCACGTGTACGAGTTCTCCAACCATGCAGAGTGGGAGCAGAGTTTCAGAGATTACATCAGGTATTGTTCCTCCAACATTGCTGAAAGTCATGGTCAGGAGGTCTATGTGTTTCTCTGAGGAAATGTAATGATATAGAAACAGCACAGTGTACCTGTATGTGTACCTGAAGCTGCGTGTGTAACCCGTGGTCCTATTTCTCAGGTGTGAGGCTAACGTGACAATAGCCGAGCAGCTGTCCAACCAGCCCATCCCCGAGTGTTCCATGAAGAGTCGTCCAAGCCTCATCATCATGGAGATTCACTTGTTCGCATTCTTTGGTGCAGGTGAGTGAGACTTCATTGTTAATGTATCTAAAAAAGACAAATCTGTGACCTACTATTGTATGTGCTTTCCCATGCAGACGTTCTACCGTATTTTCTCGATTAAAGTACGCTCCCCCAATTCGGGCAAAGTTCCTGGCTAATTTGCAGTCCTGAAACGTAACGTGGAAAAACCTGGAATAAGTATGCACCCCTTCTCCGCGCAGACGCCTCAGTTGAAATGTTCCAAAAGACAAGCACATGTCTTGAACCCAGTTCCTACCACAAATAATTGTTTAAAATACATTTAAGTCGTTTGTTATTAAGTGATTGTGTTATAACTTGTTGCAGTATTCTAGCAGGAACTTTTTACTCTTTATACTTTGCACTCTTTATAAAACATGTTGAACTTCATGGTTACCCTGCTCGGTTACATGTAGCCGTGAGGTACAGATTTGCAAATCATTGGAGGAAAATTGTCAACAGCAATCATGTTCACAACACTGGGTAAGAATGCTGTGATCAGAAAACACTCTCCCAATAGTTATTTCTTCACAAAAAAATCTGAAGAACGTGACAATATAGTTTTTATGGCAACGCATAGCATGCAGATCAGCCCGGCGGACAAGTGTCAAAGGAAGAGGACTGCTGTCGAAAATAGTCTCCTACTTATACATTTGGACAGCCAACTTTCGTACAATTTTCGTGTAAAAAAGATTATTTAAGTTTGAGTCCCGGTATTTCCCTGTGAAATATAGCATTACATCCAACCGAAAACTAGAAAACCGCCATCTTTTGCTGCCCCAGACCCTGTGCTGCCCCAACACGCTCTGTCAGCTCGGAAATATATGCAAATATTGTAAATGTCATACATCTTTTTTTGGCTGCTGCTAAACTAGTCACGCAAACTTAGAGTGGCGCGGCAGGCCACGTTGCTACATCCGAACTTTGATATACCTGCCAAAACTATGCTTGTTATCATGTTTATATCGGTGCATAGGCAGAATTTACGGTACAACACTGTAAGAAAGGAGTCCTCTGTCAAATAGTCTGCTTTAAAGAGGCGTTACGGTGCTTTCTTTCAGAAATTTTGCTGCCGAAGTTACCAGAAGTTAAAGGTTTCTCAATACAACAACATCATTGGGGATCGGGATTTGTATTTCTTCTTCGAAAAGACACACAAAATAAAGGAATGCATGTCTTATCGATGTCTTATTTATGTGGTATACTTACAGTTCCGTCGTGCGGGATGCGAACCATCCCGGCAGCATGCCTCCAGGCACTGGGTGCTAAGTACGTCAGATTACTTGTACTCTCATCTCCCAAATGAACATACCCCCCAGAATAAACATACCCCCCGCAACCAATCTTCAAAATCTAATAATCTTACCCACCGAAATAAACATACCCCCTGGAAAAGCACCAAATTGACAGGAAAACTGTGTCCGAGGGAAAGAAGATGATAAGCAGGTAGGATCTTGACTGTTGAAAAACAAATTGTTGAAAAATTGGGCATAGGTTCCCCGCTATGACTCCTAACTGGGAACCAACGGTGCTTTCAAATTCAACAAGTGAAAATATACATGTACAAGCATGCATTTTGTACTTGGAACTTGAGGCAAACGATCAAGAAAAATTGTGGTATGTCATAAATGACATATAATCAAAATCATCAGATAGCTACTTGTACCCAATGATATTTTCTTAAGACTTTACCCCTATCAAAAGAAATATTAACACCCCAAAACTTTTGCTTTATAGCATTTTAGGATCAAGGTTTTTTGTGAGATGCTCGGATCTCGAGTTCCCGCGGTAGGACCCACAATACTGAACAGAGCTTGAGTGTAAAAGTAGCTCGACATCTCAGGCCGCACATACTAAAGTTACTGATTACACGTTGACACTAGAAAACGCTAAATTGGAAAAATCTTTTACGGTCATTTTTGAAAATGAACCCTCTAAAAATATAAACGGCCTTCTATATCTATCGTCATCCCGAAATTTGGTATTTTCTACTAGTTTACGGTATCATTTCAAAGTAGATCGAAATCTGCGCTATGCAATATACTAGTTTAACTGCCAACACGCCTAACAGATGGTGGCGGCCATGTTTCGAGCTGTTGTTTACGGACAAATGTTTTATAGATTTTGCGGCCTCAAAACTTAGATCACAAGGGAAGCAAAGTTATACTTGTTCTTTTTACGTCTAACAGTTCTTCTGTGAAGGAATAATTTTCTGCTGCGCTGCTGATAGCAAAGCCACATGGTTGGGAATTCTTGAACCCTGTGCACCGCTGGCGTACAGTATGGTTTCTGACCAGCGTGCTTCGGTTTACGATGTAAACAAAGACAATCAAAGTTGTTTATGTGAAAGTTGTACTTTGAAAAGTCAGTGTGGCCGAATAGCAACATTTACATGTACTTTGAACGTCATATCGAGATTGACCAATATGTTACGAGTACTGCCAAGATTTCACAAAGGCTGTCATAGCGGCGGGGGAATCAACGCCGCTAGGCCCAAGATAGTGAATTAAAGCCCAAATTTTCCCCAAAAAATAAACGTCCAAAATAAGGTACTAGGTGGATTTTGAGGCTGAAAAATGTACCGGTATGTTTATTTTGAGATGAGAGTAGTGTCGTATGGTAGGTACCTATTTTTCGTATTAATATAGATAATACACAAACGAAACAGTGTCCTTTATTGAAGTTCCACTTTATTTTCACATGTCAACATTCTTATCTAAACGTTTTATGGATGAATCGGTGTTACTGGAAGCTCCAGGGATCCGTTTTGCGGCTGGTTTGAGGTTGTGTTAAAAAAAGTGTGTACTTTAATCGAGAAAATACGGTATTCAGGAAGGTCTAAACCAATGACAGTCCAAAGAGATAAACATGACGGAAACATCAACAACATGGTGCAAGTATGGAGGTGTGACTTTGACATGTATTCTGTCTGCACAGGTATTACAATGAGTACCTGGGTGTGGACTAAAGCCACCATTGCAACCTGGAAGAGATTCTGGAAGAGGTAGGTACCTAATACCTGTACTTAACCTGCTCAGTTGTTCAGGTAGAAAGACGGGTGTGGTTTGAGTCAGAATACCTGATACTTGTTCCTCAGCATTACTTGATGGGAGTGTTGATGAAAGTCCACTGTGGATGTGGAAATATCTGCTGCAAACTGTAGATTAGATACTTAACTAACTCCAGGTGACAAACTGCTGTCACGGTGCCAAAAGGGCTCTTCTGCAGGGTTAAAGGTTAAACTGATCATCATCTTTCACCTTTTTCACATTTCCCATAATCCTTTGCTTATGTCCGAGTCGTTCCAACCCCTCTCACATTTTTGTCCCTATAGAATCACAGGAAAGGCAGGAGATGAGCCCAGGAGGTTACATAAAACCAGGATGATAGCCAAAGCTTTTGCCCGGCGCCGAGAACTCCAGGATGGCGACCAGGCTGAACGGCTGTCCTACAGTTTCCAGACCGTCTCCCACGACGACCCTGTCGGTACGTACCAAACAAAGGCTTTACAGCAGACACTTGCCACTGAAGTTTTTCCAGTCTTCTTATGTCAAAGGAGATTTGTATAAAAACCTATGTGTGAGGGATATTTGCTCTTGTAAATAAGATAAAAAGGTAGATGTTGCATGTCACACAATGACAGATATAGCTTGATGGACACTGAAAAAACAGCAATATCATGACTGTTTTGGGAGCTGAAGTCAAAGTTGTTTTGATTCTTAACCTACATGTACATGTAGGTGTACAGGAAGATAAAATGTGCAAAAGCCAGAGTCTGTTAAAATGACATCAAAATCAAAAAGTCCTGAAATTACATAATATTATTGTTTGATAACATAGACATTTGCATAAAATATATACCCTTCTGATGTAATTGAACATCAAACCATCAAAACATCATACCTCCAGCTTTTGATTCTCCCCACCAAGTAATTACATTATTCAGTGACTATAGTAGTCATGACGTCACAATGAACATGGCTGCCGGTTTGGAAATTTGCACTTCAGCGTGGAAAGAACGTTCTTTTGAGAAGCAAATAAACTGAATAATGTAAATTGTCTTTTCATTGAATTTAATCACGATAATTAAGCACTGTTTGGTCATCAAAATTCAATTAACATTTTTCACAAGCCGTGGTGCAAGATTTTGAACCGGCTGCCGTGCGTTTATTGTGACGTAAAGACTGGTATAGTCAATGTTCAATCCAATTACCTGGTGGCAAGAATCAAGAGCTGGAGGTATGGTTTATGATGGTTTGATGTTAAATAACATCAGAAGTGTGTTATTTGTTTTAAATGTTTATGTTAATTGAATGATACTATTCCTATTTCAGATAATAAGAACATGTATTTTGGTGTCATAAACACCTTAAAGAGAGGTATTTTTGTTGTCTGTAATAATTTGAAAATGATGTATGAAACCATCACTGTGCTGTCAGGGATCAATCTGAACCTCGATAAGGAGGAGGACCAGGAGGAGCCGAGCGACTCCAATGAAAAGCCTCAAAACTTTGCCAAGGCTGTGCCCAAGCTGGTGGCGCGGAGGGGAGCGATCGTACCCCGGATGCCACAGGCACTGGCAGGTACGGCTGTTTTAAAAGATACATCACTTTCGTATTGGAATAAGACTTACTATTAAGTCAGTGTTGTCCAACTCATGATATACAGTAGTTAGTTACGGGCATGTTGTAGTCATGAAGTAAGATGTCTCTATTTTACAAGTACCACTACTCATGAAGGCTCAAAATACTTTTTTTCCCGTGTAAAGTTGTAACAAATTTTACCTACAATTTGAAAAATCTTTCATCTGCAAATGCAAAAGATGATAAGCCAGATAAGTTACTTTATTATCATTCTGCAGTAATTTTTAGAATGTTGCATGATGTGAATTAGACGTTTCTTCGATGCTCAAATGTGTCCATAGTCTCAGCTTTGTTCTACAAGACTAAGTTATACAGAATTTTGCTGCTACAAACATGTATAACTGTAACAAAAAGCTTGGGGTTTTCTTTGCCTTTAAAGTTGCAAGCTGTTCGTACTGGTATCTTGTACTGGGTGCAGGTGGGCATTTGAAGGCCTGTTGGCTAGTGGCAGTATATTTGATGAAGTGTTTTGTTGCTTAATAAATAGACTTTGTACACAACCAAGTGGATTACTCAACTCAAGTTTCAGTGACCGTCCATCCTTCCTCAGGGTAAATCTGGCTGGTTAACTTTGCACTGCTGCGTAGGTGTCGCTGCTTATAGATGCGGTCCCAAAAGTAAAGTATTAACATATATACAGGGATAAATGCAGTGTTTACGATGCCGTCCCAAACATAAACGAGTGTATTATATACATAATTTTGTTAAGTAGCAATAACCTTGCAACAATTATCATCTACTTCTTCTCAAGAATGTGGTCCAAAACGTGACTGAGTCTATATCCCCCTCATCACGGTTCATGACGAGTGGATTTCCTGATTCAAACAGCCTCCTTAATCCAATGGGTGCATTAATGATAACTATCACTATATTTATATGTAAATACTTTACTTTTGGGAACGCCTCTGTAAGCAGAGACTCCTATGCTGGGGTGCAAGGCGAACCAGTCAGAATTGCCCCGAGGAAGGTGATAGAGGGTCACCGAAACATTGGTTGAATGAAACACTTGGTTGTGTACAGTCTTTTTATTCAGTGACTTACCAATCAGCTGTTTTGTTGCTTGTGCCCCACAGATGGGGCCGCTGCCCAGACGACTGTAACAGCAGATGTGGAGCCAGGGCAGCAGACACGCAAACTGGATCGCTTTAGTCGACGCAAGCATCAAAAACGACACAAGAAGTACAGGCAGGAAGTCCAGGACGTGCGAGCGCGCCAACCTTCCAGGATTTCCGAGGCTGACCTGGAGGCAGATGAAGACGGGATGCAGCCTCCCAACGTGCCAATCTCCAACAGTGAAAAATGTTCGTCCTCTGATGAAGTGTCGGACTCGGGACGCGCCACGGCCGTGACCAGGAGGGAAGCAGCCATCCCGGAGGAGGACGACGAGGGGACATCGTGTAATGAAACATCGGAAGGAGCTTCCTTCACTGAAGCCTCGGAAGAGACTTCCAACCGTGGTGTGACCCCTCCTAACAACTCCCAGTGCACCGAGTCCTCTCCTGAAGTAGATAGCGATGAGTTTGCTAGTGAAGAGTTGAATTTTACAGACCAGAGTGGATCTACAAATAATGGAGAAGATGTTTTACCAGGTTGTATGGGACATGCAGTTTTAACTCAGCAAGCTGCACAGCCTCATGTGCTGTACAGAGGGCAACCAGTTAATGCATACTATAACAACCCAGCATTCGTGTACCCTAGTGACCCCGTACCAATGGCTTATGGGTATGGCCACCCAGGGGTTGGTGCTTACCCGGGTAACCCAGTCCCTGACATGGACACATACTCAGGTAACACAGAGATGGAGTACATGGGGAACCAAGGGGTCTCCATTCCCCTCAACAACCTGACAGTCAGCAGCTTCTATGGGAACCAAGCCATGGAGAGCTACAACAACCCAGCGATAGACACATATCCCTCAGCTACATCCAGGGAAGTCAACATTTATAATGTGGAAAATGATACGTATATCACTTATCATAAATGATACTTGAGCGCTGCGCAGAAGCAAAGTTTGGGGAAATTCAGAGCAGTATACAATGTATAATGTGGTTATTTCTAAATTCTGTGATGAAGACTTTGACCTGGTTGCTATATTGACTCCTTGAGATGCTTTCAACAAGCTTGGAAGTTGAAGAGCAGTGGATTAGATTTCTTGCAGTGAAAGTTTATGGCTTGATAGTGGAAAAAAATACGTCAATTGTCAACATGTATGAAAGTCTATTACTTTTAATGAAAGAAAACTTCAAAACGTACTATTCTCAGGAAGGTGAAGACATATTTATTGTGGGTCTGTACAGAAGTTTATTTACATATGTGTAACCTTATACTTTGGCAAGAGTTTGTTGATAGCTGAAAACAATTTATATGATTTTATCTACATTTGTATTTAGAAACTTTTAACTAAAGTCATTTCTCCCTTAATTCTAACATAAATTTGTTGCATTTAAACAGTTTTTACAGGTGTTCCAGTACTGCATTACAAGGTTGATTAAATTGTGCTAAAACATTATGTTTTTTTCAAACCAATGGTAGAGAATTGAAGGCAAGGCATGAAGTTGAGCTGGGTATGAACAGTAACAGTTCTGTAGTTATTGGTGACCATGGAAGGTTGATCTGTAGTATTAGCATGTCAGCAGAACATATATTCATTCATTATCGTGTATTAAGTTGTGTTCGTATATTTGTTTAAGAATGATATCCCATGTGTAGTTTTCAAAAGTTGTTTTGGAAAAGAAATTATATGCATTGGACGAAATTGTGATGCAAGGATGACTGAGCATCCTTCAGATCATACTACATTTTGTATGATGACTCCAAGACAACTCTCGACATGCTTGGTAAGACATTGCAGCTGAGGTGCCATACTGGCAAGGGTTAAATGGTGTCCAGTTGTTGTTGACAATTGACAGACTGCCACTGATTATTGATCGATACAAGCGATTCACCAGCCAGGCTGATTGTCCTGACATGCTACATGCTCTCCTGACATGCTGATGAACTACTACAAGGTTCTGTACATGTACAAATGTACATGAGGTGTTCCTAGCTATGGAAATTGTGAAATATGACGGATTGGTACATTCCTAAATGAATCAGTAATTCTTAGATGCATGGTCACTTCTGGAGATTATTCTATTGCGTTTGCCTTTTTTCAGGAGTACTTGGTAAACCCTGACTGCCCAGAATTTGCTGGACTTTATGCATGCTGTGTCTGTTGACCTTTGGCGTACATGTATGCAGTATAAGATATGGATGACTTTTGACCCATCTCTTTTGCTTTGATGATAGGATGAAGGAACAAATCTATATTTGCGACAAACTGTTGAATGTCATGCACATGTACATAACATACATGTGTTATCTGTATTTTGTATATAATGTGTTACGATATCAGTATTTTAGAAGTACATGTACATGTATGCTGATAACGCCTGTCTTCAGGAGAAAGTGTGCGTAAACAATGTATTCTCCATGATTGCAGTTTAGTTTGGGCAATTTTATTCAAAAGGACTTTATTTTTGTAAGAGATCCATCTTTATTTCATTACAGTGTCAGCTGTAACTTATACAGACTCTGCTGTAGCAGCAAAGGGTATACTTTCTAAGTACCAGCCTCAAAGAGTTTACTTTTTATCATAATATGTAAATACAAGCCTGTAAAACTGCTGTAAGGCTGTCTTTGTCATGTCCTGCCATCATTATGCTGTCAGTATGCCAAGTGTTTGTTAACTCAACACTTTAAGAACATTACATGGTGCAAATGTTATACCACTGACCCGCCCCCAGAATAGGGTGATTGATGTACATTTGTGTTGGTGTTTAAGAGTTTGTCATTATCAGTAAGCATTGCCTTCAGAAAGTCATTAAATTTTTGAGCCCATAACTGGCATGTTTCTAAAACTGTTGTTTTTGCTTCTTGAATTGTACTGAACAAAGTTTCCATGCCTCTATCTGAAGGTAGGTAGGCTGGATGCCAGACCCCCACTCTCAAAAATATCTATTGTGTGGTGTGAGGGAGGTGTCTGGTCGCGAGTGAGAAGTAAACAACTCACAGATGGATGCACTGATTAATGGAGCTGCTACCTTGAGAAGGCGATTAGGTATGCCATCTGGGCGGGAGCTTTGTGCGCAGTCCATGTAGGGCATTGTAGATCATTGAAGGCTTCCACGGCCGACAGCTGAGCTCATTATTTGGAACAACGGACGGAAGTACGGAAGTCTCTTCACGTAGTCCAGATGATTACTATCCTTTGTGGTCTGAACGAATACATGTAACATTACATATGTTTGTTATTATAAAGAAGCCTACAGTACTGCAGCAGGCTGTATATGTTTTTGTTTGTTTGTTGGAGGACAACCTAATTTTCGAGATGCTGTGGATGGTTCTGCATGATATTTGGTAGATATATAGGGGTCGGGAAAGGTAGGTCAAGTCGATACTGCGCCTCCTAGTGGCTAGTTATGGTACTGCAGCAGAGCTTCAAAGTTTGAGGTCAAATTTTCAGTGTGCCAGGTTCATGATTTTTTAATAATGGAGAGGGAGGCAGCCGTGTAAGTTTGGGCCCCCTAGCGGCTTGTTTTGAACTGCAGTGGGCATTTTCGGTTTTATCTTATGCCCTGATTTACATAATTAATGAGAAAAAATTCCGTTAGAGGGTGATGGGCGACCTATATTTTGGGACACCAGCTGTCGAAGGAGGGGTGGTGTCCCTGGTTTGTGATCTACATGTAGGTCACTAACAGGATAACAATGATATTCCATCGTATGGGCGCCGCCATATTGACATGTAAAGGCGGGGAATATGACATCTACCATAATTGGTTAGGCGTGTTGATATTTTGGTAAAGCTTTAGGAGCGAGCTTAATAGTGTATTTTATGCCGGTTTTACAAGAATTTCTACAATCCATCCGGCGAACTCTTAGGATGCCCGTCTGTCATCCCGGCACGCAGGTCGATGGCAGATGACCTACTTACAGGATGTCCGATTTCGTACTGGTGGGAGTGTCCTGAGTTCTCGGGACACAATCTAGTATTCTAGCTTTGAAAAGGGTTTTCAACGTACCCCAGTTGATCTATTATCTCAAGAACGTGCAGAACATCATGCTCTTACCAAAAAACATCTGTGGACACCAAAACTTGTGCATTATCCAAGCATATTTAGAAAGGCAACAGGACGATAAAGAACGTGGTTATCCCTTGGGCAGTCTACACTCAATGCGTTATGTGGAGGGGTGCGGTGTCGGAAAAACGACCTACAGAGCCAGAATAACCAAAACGTTCATAGGAGCCACAGCAAACTCACTCCACCTATCCAAAAGTGGCAGAGACAGGACACTACACTCTGGGAGATTGCTTCGGCCTTTCGATATCTGCATCTGCTTGGAACTCCTTAAGTTATGGTGCCTTTTTATATCTGCTTGGCAGATGACTTCCTGATTTCTAAGTGCGTTTTGAACAAATATTATGGCAGAACTAAGAGTGCTACGTTGGTACTTTCCTTACAGTGAAGTAAGATCAACCCAGACACCTTCGCTATGGTAATAATCTTTAATTGCCACACTTATTACCTTCACCAAGGTTTTGTTTCCTTTGTGCTGCATGGCAGGAATATTATACTTGTTATGAAAACTCTGAATATTCTGAAAAAGGAACACAAGGACTTTCTTCAACCATTGGTGCAAAAATACGAGCATGTGCATGGGGGTTGATTCATATCAACTTTGCTATAAGATCTTTTTTTTCAAATCAGAAAATCAATTTGTGAACCAAATTATTAACTTGGCATGGCTTACATGTAAGCACTTCAATACAAGTTACAAAACTTCATCAGAAAACATGATATGTCAAAGAACCAAACTGACAACACTTTATTGCTCAAGAGGGTGTGTTTATTGCAATGTTAAATTGAAGCAGGAATCATCAGGACATCATGGTTTTCTCAGAACTGCCATGTTTGCTATAGACTATCAGTGTGGCACATGCACCACCCATACAGTAACAACTTTTACCTTGGACCAGGAGGTACAGGGTTAACTCACCTGAAGTCAACTGAGCGACAGCAAATACTGTCCAAAGGAATTTTTGGTTCATCTAAGGTAATCATATGTTGGATGATAAACCGGATAGTAAGTGTTTAAGAGTGGGACACCTTTGTATTGGATGACTGAGTTTTTGATCTTGACTTCTACTAAATTCCATCTCTAAGTACAAGTGTAAAAGTTGTTGTATGATTGTAATGTGCCTGGACATTCAAATGAACTGACTGAAAAGATCTCATGGATTAATAAATGTACATAGTATAACAGATACTGTCACCTGGATCAGCAAACTATGATCAAATAAAACCATTCATTCATTCACTTGTATTATTCTTCCAAACATTTATGCTGTCTAAATCTTTATATTGAGTGAATGATCAATCACAGTAGGTATAAATACCATCCAAATTTGAGAACATTTTAGTAAACCCAAAGGATAGATATTTCAGAGATTGGGGGTCTGGCTAACTACATGCAAGTTTGAATGTTTTTGTGTGCATTTTCTGACCCACAATCTGATGGTTTAAGCAGAAACTGACTTTTGCCTTTACCTGCCACAATGTCTGTGATCCTGCCATAACAACACACCTAATCTCTAACAGCAAAAAAAAAGCTACAATCCATGTGCAATATGGCAATAACTGGCCTGGGGACCTCCAGCCTTGTACAGTGCTGCCAGCAGGCAGAGCAATAGAGCTTCCAGCTTCACAATGACATTAGAAGGGCAACATTTTCCCTCAAAGTGCTGCTGTGCAGCTGATAGAAGCTTTCATGATGCAGGGATAAGTTTGGCACAAGTATCTGATTTCTCATGAACAGACAAAATATCACAGAAAAACGAATTGTGTACACTAAAGTTGGATTCGAGTCAAGTTCATTGCTCTAGCTCAGTTAGCTCAATACATTGGCAGCACCAGTTAGTGTACATAGGTCTGATACAGTATGTACAAGCCTGGGTCTGGGTGGCAAATACTGCACATTCTTGTAGGCAGCAAACATAGGAAAACCTCAACATATTCCACATCCCCATTTGGAAATAGCATCTTACCAAACTTTTGTGCTGCTGTCAGTTACTGCAGTATCTGATACATTCTAAACTTGAAGTTAACATTTAGTTACCCATCAAGCTCATGAGTCATAAAGGAGGGCATAAACCAATGTTAGAACAAAATCCTGTTTGCTTGTCTTTTCATCACCATGGTATCAACTCCTTCTAGGACTATTCTGCGGTGTACGAGTGATTTGTACTGTAGCCATGTTCAGATATCAAAGAAATTCATATCATAATTCCAATTATCAAATAATACAGTACATGTACTACTCTCAACTTATAAGCTACACATGCACATGTACATGTTGAGCAACTTATTAACATTCATCAAATGGATTTTTTTCTTCCGTACCTGATAACAATCTCTGTGCAGCAAAACAAGTTGAAAAACTAGCTTAGCCCAGATACAGAGAGTGCAGCCCATGCACACTCTCCTCTGACGGTTTTTGCCTGTCAGAGTTAGACGGTGGATAATATAAATAGAGGGTGTTGTCCACAACTGTGGTGTGACACATGTTTGGCTGTAAGGGAGAGCGGATGGTACAGTAGAACTGCCTGGAGTTTATCCCCTTCTGAGGACAACCAGATTTCCTCTTGACACAGCCAGCTGAAGTCTGTATTGGACAGACTACCAGTGGACGGTTCAAGGAAAACCGGCCACACAGGACAGCTACCAGCCTAGTAAGAGTGCTATTCTCACCCCCACTACACTACTGTAACGATAAGGGATGTCTTCTTGCTCTGCTCTGAGGTCTTCCTTATGTTTCACTAGTACTGTATGGTGCATGCAATGAATGATTAGATATGAAGACAACATTCACCATAATCTTAGACAAAATCTCACCGATAATCCGTTAACCTCACTGGAAAGGTAACTGTGTGTGTCCTACTGTATCAAAGCAAGGGACTGGCCACACTACTATGCATTTTTAGCTCTTAGAACCTTTCAAGCCATCTACATGAACAGACCTAGTATGGACATACACATTACTACAGCAGCCATGGGGAGTATATGATAGATACAGGACATTTAGCTTACCGGTAACGACTAAAACAAGAAAATCTGCATTACAGGAAATTTCAAGAAGATATGCATAAATTAATGATAACTTGTATCAATGCTTTTCCATTTGAACAGAATCAAGGATAACAGTTGTTACTCTTGGAAAACCTTTGGCAAACAAACCTATTTGAGTTAAAGATGAGCCAGAACTGACCTGTTTTACAATGTACATTCATACATGTACATGTGCATATTTAGGGATTGCCAATATCTCTATTCACACCACACAGACTACAGAATATTTACTTGACCTGTGTTTGGTGTCAAAAGTTATTAATCCTCACCATAAATGAATCAGGACTGTAGCACTTCAGTTTTTCTAAACAATGAAATCAATACAAATATCTTCCGTCTTTTCTGTTTGACATGGTGTATACATGTACAGTGTGGCAAGTTTCCCCCTCCCCTGACACAACTGGAGAGTTTTAGAAGTGTTCAAAACAGAAGTATTGTGCAACCCCAATGCACCAAAGGAACTTTCTCTTTTAAACCTGTCAAACACTGTCAAAAGCCCTGGCACATTTCTCAATCTAACAATTCAGCTCCTGGCCAAAAGAACCAATCTGTTAATGTCTTTTCCAGTCATAACAACTGTAGTTCTATACCTCAAGTATGCCAAATGGAGAATCAAGTCATAATTAACTCCAAGAACACCCAGGAAAGTAGGTGTGATTGTTTGTTGTTGTCTTCACATGTATTCATACACCGACATCGTGAGATGGCGGCCTGCAGTAAGGCTCACTTGGACTCCGTCTTGACGACGGGCTCCAGAGAGCCGGTCATGTCTGGTTCTGCTGAGTTAGCCTGTTTGTGTTCGCTCACCACACTGGACTTCTCTTCCTTCACCCTGAAAATGCCAAGGGAGACATGCTTCTTAAACCAACACATGGATGTGTTCTGGAAGTGTGTTCATGTTGAAATTCAATAAGTATTAACCCTGAATAGCGAATGCAGGTTATGCCAGTACTGCCGCCACTGTGACCTACCCTTCAGACTTGTCAGCGCCCCCCTCCCCATCCACACGGTCAAGCCCCATGTCCATGAGGGACTTTAGAGCATTGAGAGCGGCCTGGTCGTGAGCTGCCTCCACGGTCAGGCCGGCACCATGGCTGACCAGCGGGGGGTTAGAGGAGAGGGACACCAGCGACAGGTACTCTGACTTGTTACCCTGGTGATGGAATAAACAACAACAACAACATCAGTAAAGACTGGAAGTGGTTAATACATGTATAACATATGTTACAGATCATGTTAATGTAGAAAAGGGGCTGTCCAAGGTTTTTAAACTATCATGTTACTGTATATTGTTTGTATTCTAATGTGCTGGTTTCTTGTTTTTCATTATATATATGACATTCCTAGAACAAAAATGACATTACCTATTCTACTTAGGAGTAGACTAGGCATAGAATGAAGCAATCTGCTCAAATCTAACATTAACAAGTCTACCATGAGGGCTTTTCCATGCAGACAGCTCAAAATCTGTTAAGTAAGAAGGCATTTCGCTTCTTGTTTGGCTTGAAGTGTTTAAAACCACTGTTCCTCTTACCTTTGGAAAATCTGTGAAGTCGACTCTGAAGCCCTGAACCTTGGCAAGGTAGGCAAGCTGCTGCTTGGGAGGGACCTGTGAACAGGACAGGACAAGACAAGCAGAACACACGTTAAACTTGGGAGGGACCTGTGAACAGGACAGGACAAGACAAGCAGAACACACGTTAAACTTGGGAGGGACCTGTGAACAGGACAGGACAGGACACAGCAGAACACACGTTAAACTTGGGAGGGACCTGTGAACAGGACAGGACAAGACACAGCAGAACACACGTTAAACTTGGGAGGGACCTGTGAACAGGACAGGACAAGACAAGCAGAACACACGTTAAACTTGGGAGGGACCTGTGAACAGGACAGGACAAGACACAGCAGAACACACGTTAAACTTGGGAGGGACCTGTGAACAGGACAGGACAAGACACAGCAGAACACACGTTAAACTTGGGAGGGACCTGTGAACAGGACAGGACAAGACACAGCAGAACACACGTTAAACTTGGGAGGGACCTGTGAACAGGACAGGACAAGACACAGCAGAACACACGTTAAACTTGGGAGGGACCTGTGAACAGGACAGGACAGGACACAGCAGAACACACGTTAAACTTGGGAGGGACCTGTGAACAGGACAGGACAAGACAAGCAGAACACACGTTAAACTTGGGAGGGACCTGTGAACAGGACAGGACAAGACACAGCAGAACACACGTTAAACTTGGGAGGGACCTGTGAACAGGACAGGACAAGACACAGCAGAACACACGTTAAACTTGGGAGGGACCTGTGAACAGGACAGGACAAGACAAGCAGAACACACGTTAAACTTGGGAGGGACCTGTGAACAGGACAGGACAAGACAAGCAGAACACACGTTAAACTTGGGAGGGACCTGTGAACAGGACAGGACAAGACACAGCAGAACACACGTTAAACTTGGGAGGGACCTGTGAACAGGACAGGACAAGACACAGCAGAACACACGTTAAACTTGGGAGGGACCTGTGAACAGGACAGGACAAGACAAGCAGAACACACGTTAAACTTGGGAGGGACCTGTGAACAGGACAGGACAAGACACAGCAGAACACACGTTAAACTTGGGAGGGACCTGTGAACAGGACAGGACAAGACACAGCAGAACACACGTTAAACTTGGGAGGGACCTGTGAACAGGACAGGACAAGACACAGCAGAACACACGTTAAACTTGGGAGGGACCTGTGAACAGGACAGGACAAGACAAGCAGAACACACGTTAAACTTGGGAGGGACCTGTGAACAGGACAGGACAAGACACAGCAGAACACACGTTAAACTTGGGAGGGACCTGTGAACAGGACAGGACAAGACAAGCAGAACACACGTTAAACTTGGGAGGGACCTGTGAACAGGACAGGACAAGACACAGCAGAACACACGTTAAACTTGGGAGGGACCTGTGAACAGGACAGGACAAGACAAGCAGAACACACGTTAAACTTGGGAGGGACCTGTGAACAGGACAGGACAAGACACAGCAGAACACACGTTAAACTTGGGAGGGACCTGTGAACAGGACAGGACAAGACACAGCAGAACACACGTTAAACTTGGGAGGGACCTGTGAACAGGACAGGACAAGACACAGCAGAACACACGTTAAACTTGGGAGGGACCTGTGAACAGGACAGGACAAGACAAGCAGAACACACGTTAAACTTGGGAGGAACCTGTGAACAGGACAGGACAAGACACAGCAGAACACACGTTAAACTTGGGAGGGACCTGTGAACAGGACAGGACAAGACAAGCAGAACACACGTTAAACTTGGGAGGGACCTGTGAACAGGACAGGACAAGACACAGCAGAACACACGTTAAACTTGGGAGGGACCTGTGAACAGGACAGGACAAGACAAGCAGAACACACGTTAAACTTGGGAGGGACCTGTGAACAGGACAGGACAAGACACAGCAGAACACACGTTAAACTTGGGAGGGACCTGTGAACAGGACAGGACAAGACACAGCAGAACACACGTTAAACTTGGGAGGGACCTGTGAACAGGACAGGACAAGACACAGCAGAACACACGTTAAACTTGGGAGGGACCTGTGAACAGGACAGGACAAGACACAGCAGAACACACGTTAAACTTGGGAGGGACCTGTGAACAGGACAGGACAAGACAAGCAGAACACACGTTAAACTTGGGAGGGACCTGTGAACAGGACAGGACAAGACACAGCAGAACACACGTTAAACTTGGGAGGGACCTGTGAACAGGACAGGACAGGACACAGCAGAACACACGTTAAACTTGGGAGGGACCTGTGAACAGGACAGGACAAGACAAGCAGAACACACGTTAAACTTGGGAGGGACCTGTGAACAGGACAGGACAAGACACAGCAGAACACACGTTAAACTTGGGAGGGACCTGTGAACAGGACAGGACAAGACAAGCAGAACACACGTTAAACTTGGGAGGGACCTGTGAACAGGACAGGACAAGACACAGCAGAACACACGTTAAACTTGGGAGGGACCTGTGAACAGGACAGGACAAGACAAGCAGAACACACGTTAAACTTGGGAGGGACCTGTGAACAGGACAGGACAAGACACAGCAGAACACACGTTAAACTTGGGAGGGACCTGTGAACAGGACAGGACAAGACACAGCAGAACACACGTTAAACTTGGGAGGGACCTGTGAACAGGACAGGACAAGACACAGCAGAACACACGTTAAACTTGGGAGGGACCTGTGAACAGGACAGGACAAGACACAGCAGAACACACGTTAAACTTGGGAGGGACCTGTGAACAGGACAGGACAAGACACAGCAGAACACACGTTAAACTTGGGAGGGACCTGTGAACAGGACAGGACAAGACACAGCAGAACACACGTTAAACTTGGGAGGGACCTGTGAACAGGACAGGACAAGACACAGCAGAACACACGTTAAACTTGGGAGGGACCTGTGAACAGGACAGGACAAGACACAGCAGAACACACGTTAAACTTGGGAGGGACCTGTGAACAGGACAGGACAAGACACAGCAGAACACACGTTAAACTTGGGAGGGACCTGTGAACAGGACAGGACAGGACACAGCAGAACACACGTTAAACTTGGGAGGGACCTGTGAACAGGACAGGACAAGACACAGCAGAACACACGTTAAACTTGGGAGGGACCTGTGAACAGGACAGGACAAGACACAGCAGAACACACGTTAAACTTGGGAGGGACCTGTGAACAGGACAGGACAAGACACAGCAGAACACACGTTAAACTTGGGAGGGACCTGTGAACAGGACAGGACGAGACAAGCAGAACACACGTTAAACTTGGGAGGGACCTGTGAACAGGACAGGACAAGACACAGCAGAACACACGTTAAACTTGGGAGGGACCTGTGAACAGGACAGGACAAACTTAGACACAGCAGAACACACGTGCAGGGGAGGGACCGCTAAATGGACTTTCCTATGCAACACATGGATAAGCCATCAAAAACAATCACTTAGAAACACATGTATCTACATTTCAAACCTCAAATCTTTACCACCCCTGCAAAGCTGGATTTGTCAGGTTGCTTTAGGTAAAAAAAGCAGGAGTTCAACTCCAGCATTCTAACGAGCTACAGACAGAAGTTTAAAATGAGACCAGGATTTCACCCCCCCTCCCAATATATCAGTCCAACCATAAGAGAAGGGTTCAGAGGTCAATCCGAGGTCAAAACATGACAAAAATCACATATTTTGGCCAGATTTTTAAAATTCACATTCTTCTGTCCTCCCTAGCAGAAAACTGGACGATTTTGACCAACATTTCACCAGGAAAAAAATTATTTTTAGCAAAATACTAAATGGTATGCAGCGTGCACTGTACTGCGCAACTCTATTAGCTGGTCCCTCCCCTTAAACTTTGGAGGGACCTGTGAACAGGACAGGACAAGACAAGCAGAACACACGTTAAACTTGGGAGGGACCTGTGAACAGGACAGGACAAGACAAGCAGAACACACGTTAAACTTGGGAGGGACCTGTGAACAGGACAGGACAGGACACAGCAGAACACACGTTAAACTTGGGAGGGACCTGTGAACAGGACAGGACAAGACAAGCAGAACACACGTTAAACTTGGGAGGGACCTGTGAACAGGACAGGAAAAGACAAGCAGAACACACGTTAAACTTGGGAGGGACCTGTGAACAGGACAGGACAAGACAAGCAGAACACACGTTAAACTTGGACTGTATCTGCACAGATGTTAGAAACATTCTTCCAAAGCATCTCATATTGTGGGAATGAAACTCATTGTGTCTATCTACTATCTGTACATTCATTTGAGTCTGCAGCCTAGAAATTTCACGGGCATGGTGAAATTGCAGAGTTTTCATTACCATGTAGAGTTTGGCGACCACATACCTCCATTAAATGTTTGGAGCTTTTGTAAGTCTTATGTAAATGAGTTATACAATTTACATAATTTAGGCATTGTGATGTTCACCTAAAGCTAACTTGCACGTGTCACAGGTATGAAATTGCCCTCATTCATCACTAAGTGGTTTTGACATTTTTGTATCAATTATTATAATTCAATAATATACAGTAGATTCCGCATATCTGTATAGCCCATTTGTCAGCGCAAATTATACGACTCCCCGAACTATACGACTGTCCGAAATAGTGATATTGACGTCCTGAAGGAGGGGAGGGGGGGGGGGGGGGGGGCGAATAGGATTTTGAGCTATCTACCGACTAAGACTTGTGACCAAGCATGTCCAGAACACGTGATATCGAAACCGGAAGTTTTGCTGCAGTCGTTCAGTGTAATATAACCAGCTGCTGCCGCGCCGCGTGCCTGTGAAGCTGGTGTGTTACGCCGAAGGGCGGTTATACCGGCTATACAGATACAGATACAGAGTACCTAGGGAAACTAGGGGGCCCAAAATCTAATCATTTCCAGTTTTTGTCACACCCTACCATCACACAAAATATGAAACCAATCCGTTCTTGAGATATTGTGTTGAGCACAGACAGAAAGACACACAAACGCTACTGAAAATATAACCTCCATCACATTTCATGGAGGTACAACAGTTACTGTAGTAACACAATGGAAACACTGGCTCAAGTCTGTGGGTGTGGTGAGTCCGTGGTGAAGAAGTAAGCACAAAAACTGCAATCTAACTAAGGAGTACAACAATTATTTCAAATTTTACAGTACTTGTTGGCCTTGTGGCATCCCCGTGACACCGGACTGTACCATTGCCTCAGCCGTGGGGGACGTCCCAATGGTTAGTAACTCCTTAGCAATGGCAGCGCTTGTCAACTGTGGGTTCCTCGGGCTGAGGGGAGCTCCTGGGGCCCTGTTTAGACCTGTGCACACAAATCATCAACAAATAAATAATAGCATTCCTTTTACTTAACAGGAATGTTAATGTCTTTTAATGTTGGTGTTGATATCCATATGTGTGTATTTTGGCTCCTTTACAAAGTCATGTACATGTAATGCGCATGTTCACAAGATGCATGTACACTGTTAATGATGGGTCATGGTTATGTACATGTATACCCAAACAAATACACCAAAATGATGGTGCTGTCAAATACACCAATATGATGGTGCTTCTGGGGTTGGGAACCATGTTAATTACATGTACATGTGTTGACTGACATTACAGTGTGAAATTTTGTCTTATTTTTCATCTTTTACGAATGCAATCCCTTACAACATGTCCGATCTCGAGTCGACCCCTAGGATCGAACCCGGGTCCTAGGATCCACAGAATTTGATCCAGATGGCGAAGCAGCGGGGTTGCGTTACCGCTTGCGCCACAGGGACATGCGTCTGCCATTATATAGAATATAACACGTGTATTCCGTATCGCCAAATGTACCGGCTCGCTGCTGGGGTCGGGACCAAGGGTGATGAGGAATATACCGTATAGTATTTTATTTATGTCATACCCATCCGAGAAAACACACATTTCAATGCAAAACGCTCTAGAAGTTGGAGAATTTGATGTCCTCGAACGGGTTCTTTAATGTGCTCGATGTGTGGCTCTCCTCAAACCAAAGCTAGGAACTCATTTACACCTGAGTGAAGTGAGGAAAGTCATGTTAAGTCAGGATTTGAATGGGTTCTTGGCCAAACACGCTGCCGTTATGCCACACGACCCGACAATGTTCTCAATTGTTTGGTGTGCGACTCTGGAACTAGCCCGAATTCTTCTATCAATTTGAAGGTGTTGTGTCAAATAAAAGAACAGCTTTTGTATCACAATGAAGCTGTTGAAAAGGTCTAGGTTGAGTACAGACTTCTAATCATTCAACTACACACACTATCACTATTTAGGTAAAATAGTAAGTCACATGCAAATACGGAAAGCTGTACTGTAGCGCTATGGGTCAATGATCCTGAAAGAGAGATATAAAGTAAGAGGAAAAGTGGTTCACTGTAACGTTACGTAAGACTCACCCCTTTGGGACATGTTCACTCCCTGCAGACCTATTCCATTGCCCCCTGTGGACCGTACCATCTCCTGTGGCATGGGGAGGAGTCCAGGAGCCAGCTGACGACTAAGGATGGAGGGACCGTCACCGTGGCCATCCTTAACTGTGGACAGGATGAATCTAATAAACCATATGATAGTTGATTTGGTAGTGGTCCTTCCAGGAGCACAGTAACCTGTACACGGACACACTTACCTCACCATCCACTTCTAGACATAGCAGTTTATTGTCTTGCAAAATCAACCATTTCAAGAAGAAAGTACATTGATGTTGATTTGGCCACACCAATTTAATTTGTTGGTTCTTGGATTCGCCTCTTCTATTTAATTTTTCCCAAATCCCCCAAAAAACCACCTCCCATTAGTGGTGCGTACCTTAACCCCGGACCTGTTCCGGACCTGTCCCTAACCTTTAGGTTCAAGCCCAAAAAAACCTTAACATCTGGAAACAAGTCTGGACTTGAAAAAAAACTCTCACTTTTACACTCCTTTTTGATTTAAACCATCTTAAAGCTTCCTTTAGTTAAAAGTTAAAATCCTCCAACACCATTATTGATGTATAGGGCGGTGCCCATCTCCGTTTCATAGCCCTGGGCCACACTGTGGTGCAATCACTGTAGGAGGGGGCTAGTCCACTGGCAGTGGAGTGTGTTTAACTTCCATACTGTTTCAGAAGTATGTACCATTTTTATAAAGTCTTTGGTATGACTATGCGCCTCTTGTCCAGAGGTGTCCTACCTGGGGCTTGAACCCCAGTCCTTCTGGTCCAAGTAATTTGAACCAGATGTGGTGAGAGGCAGAAGGCGCAGACCACTACACCACAGGGACACCCCTCAAGCTTCCATAGATCGTGAAATTTGCACTGGAAAAATATGAAAACATTGCTGTTTTGTGTTTATAACTGAACTTCTGAATTAATTACTGACTGTATATAATTCCGCATATTATAATTTTCAAATTACATGTAAAATATATGCCAATATGCAATTTACATGAAACAGGAAAACAAATATTCGTAGCACACATATTCCATTGGTTCAAGTCTGGACTTTCAAGTCCGAACCTCAACCTAAACCTCTGGATAAAGCCATTCAACAATTTGCCCTAACTGCCCTTATTCAGTTGTTTATGTTTTAATAGTATATTCAATGTTTTTTCATGAATCATCATCATCATCATCATCATCATATCTTGTCGCTCCACTTCTGTATCCACTGACGGGCAGTCTGGTTGGCTTCTCGTAGATCGTCGTCAGTGCATGTTGTGCCAAGTTCACAGTTCTGTTGAAGGTCCTGTATAGTTTGGGGTTTGCCCCGCAGGCGCAGGCTGCACTTGAAGCCTTGCCCCATCTTAGCATGTTGTCGGTCCTTGCTACCTTGGCTCTGGCTCTGTTGAGAGTGACCAGGGTACGAAATACTTTTTTGAGCCAGGTTGCCCGGTGGGCAACCTGGGGGAAAAGCTAGGTTGCACATCAAAATTTCAGGTTGCCCCACCTACATTCACCATTTGCGGTGACATCAAAAATGACATCTTTCGGGAGCGATATATTGGGATTTTCGAAAAAATTGGGCATAGGTTCCCCGGCTGGCCCCTATCCGGGGGCCACGGTGCCTCAAGTTCAACAAGTTGAAAAAAACACAATGGTATTTTTTGCGTTTCATCGCCTTCGCGATGAAACGCAATGAGATGAGTTTTACCTTGCAGTCGTTCCGCTACCTTGCTAGCAGGGTGCTTGGTTCAACACTGTGTCGCACACAATAAGACCTTATATGGCAAGATCGTCTAAATTTGTTGTTCAGTCTCTGCCTTATATGGCAAAGGAGCAAGAAAATCAGACAGTCTAGAATTGCACGTCACACAGGTAACCGCACGCAAACGCTGCAACTGATCAATGGAAAAAGCTGAGTACATTAATTGAATCTACATATTAAACTTTTATAGATAGATTTATAATATGTTTTAGAATGTAATTAAATCTCTGACTATTATTTCTATTCAACGGTATTAAGGGATTTTAAACTTATTTATTTCATTTGGCGTTATTTGAATTGGTTCTTCCCGTTTGGTGACCACTCCAGAGGGCGACAGAACACCATGTCGCCATTCACTCTCGAACAGTTTGGTCCACCATTTTGGAACAAACGCTAAGGTAGGTCATAGATATCTCATCTTATATGCCTTATAGTTGCGTATAGGTAACATTAGTCCATCTGTATGTGTATTCAGGTAAATGTAGATCGAGAATTATGTACCCAGGACGTCCCTGGTATTACAAAAATAACTCGTTCAAGTTACCGTACAAATTATAGTCAGTGCATATAATTAGCGAAACGGAGTAAACTTGCGTCGTCAAATAATTTAGCCTGCTGTTTACACGGTCTCTCGCTGACCAGGGGAAAGACCTCTGGTGTTGTTGCAACGTAATTTGGGGGCTTATTTTACTCTGTATTCTGCACAAAACGATAGCCTCGTGTCTGTGTTTTTGTAAACAAATTAGTGGCTGTGGGAGGGGGGCATTTTGTTGTTTCTTCATGGACTCACGTTTTCCCAAATGCTTTGTGAATCATTTCTTTCCTTCTTTAGTTTAGTAGACTATAGTAGATCCATTCAAACAGGTAGGAAGATCTGTTCTTTTAGTAATCATGTTGCAGTACTTCGTCAAACCACTACTGAACTGCTGAAAGAATTTTTTTTTATATTTAAGGAATTGTATGTGATACTACTATGCTGGGTGATATAGGTGTATGTAAATATTGTAATTTTACAAATTGTGTTGACATACTGTATGTAAACTTAGATTCTCATTTTTTTTTTGCTTTTCAACCATAGGGCTGTAGATCAAGAATATGAGCGTTGGACGTAGCTAGTATTACTTATTAGAAATTATATTCATCAGAATATACGTTTTATTTTAAAAATGGTACTGCCAGGATCAGGTATACTTTGAGATAGATTGCAAAACATTTGTGTTACAGTTGGGATCAGGATTTTTGATGCAAGTTTGACTCCGTTTCACCAGATTAGACTCTTTGGAAGTTAGGAACACACAGTAATCAGCACGATATCGTATCATTGTCACAGTGACAATTTGCACCTCCAATCAAGTAGCTTCCCCTTCTATATTTTCAACCTCCTTGCTCCAATCAATTCAAGCCAATTTTGAAATATTAGATATGTTCAGTTGGCATCAGATGTCTAACCTTTTTTTGCTTTTTCTTTCAGTTGTGACTGCTGCAGTCCCCAGCTGCCACAGAATTGGACCAAAGCCTACTAAATCAAACTTTACGGTCAATTAGAACAACCATTCGCACTAATAAAAATGTTACTCAATCTTCTATTACTGCTTTTACTTCTGTACACACCTGTACTCATTACAAGACTATCCTGCCACTAAACAGACTGTGAACTTGAACTCATTACGAGACAATCCTCTGCCACCGAGCAGATTGTGCATTTGTACTAACTTCTGCCACTGAGCACACTGTGCACTTGTACTCATTAGCATGCTAGCAGACTATCCTGCCACTGAGCAGACTGCATTTGTACTTTCTGACTAATAGTGTGTCACAATCACTTGTGATATTTATTCCTATTCACATACATATACTGTACAGATACAAATACACATATTCGAGTATGATGACCCTCTCAGTTCCTACACCTGAATGAGGAGGGTTGATATTGCTATAGCAGGCTTTTTATGCATTTCTGTTATTATGTGTACCGCATAACTCGACAACCTGTAAACGGATCTTATCAATATTTGGCAGTTCAGTAGCATATGTGGAAATGAAAACCAATACAGTGAAGGTGAACATCAAATTAAGGCCCAATTAACAGAGATAATGAAGAAAATTAATTTCGCTCCATTGCACAATACGACTTTACGACATGTACGACCAGTCATCTAATTCATAAACCAAGGAGATTAATTTCCACGTAGACGAAACGCCAGCTTTTTGCAAAGCTCTTGTTTTACTTGGAACAAGGCAAGTAATGATTCACATAACCTTGAATGATAAGTAAATAAATAACTCTAAAACTTATCTATTCACTAACATCCTGGAAAGTAATTTGAAAAAAAATATTTATGCAAACTTATATCCTGTCAGAAGTAAACACCAAAACAGTATAGTATTTCAAATTAGTTTTGTATATTTTTTTTACAACAACAACAATACAACAACAATACAACAACAATAAAGAAAAATTACTTAATTTTGCCCCTACAAATAAACTAGTAACTGTGTTGGAATCATTATCAAACTTTAATGAACCTGCAGTGTCAAACTCATCTACATGCCAGAGTAGTGTCCTCATTTACATGAGAAAGTACCTTATTCACATGAGACAGCACCTCATTTGTATGAAAGAGTACCTCATTTGCATGTTTGGAAGACTTGATGGGTACACCATGCAACAGTACCTCATTTACATGAGAGTACCTCATTTGCATGAAAAGTAGCTCATTTGCATGTTCAGGAGACTTGAAGGGTACACCGCATGGTGACCATGTTGATTTGACAACACTGCCGACGGCAGTTTATTCACCTTTTTCCAGCGCTAATTTCACGATCTATGAACAGGTTTGGATGGTTTAGAACAAAAAGGTGTTGATTTCTGTGTTTTAATTGAAAATTTACCGAATTTTATGAAAGTGACACTGTTTTTTGTGAGCTTACTCGGCTCAAATTGGGTTCTCAGGCTTCATAATCTTGGGTTGCGCACTGCGCTAGCTGCGTGTGGAAATTAGTTGCGCCAAGCAAAATGTGCTTGCGCGGCGCAAGTGCGCAACCGGGTATTTCGCACCCTGGTGACCCAGTCTCTCCTCGGTAGTCTGCTCCTGGGGTAAGGGACTCACTAGGGGGTGGTAGAGCCTCATTACTGTTGGAGTCATTCTCCTTCCACCACTCCAACTTGAAGGTGTTTGGCGAAAGTGCTCCGAGACCTTCAGCGGTCATGAAGCTGTGCGTGATTTCAGCCGTCGGGAGACCTCCTGGTGCCCATACAGTGGGTGTCTGGGGTCACTCAGCTGCTTGTCACGCTCAATTCTTGCTTGGGCTTCTCGGCGTACGCCAGGTGGGCGTACTTTTGATAATTTTCAACAAACAGGTGTATCTACTATACAATGGAAGTACCGGGATGAGTTGGATGTTTGCCGCAGAGTGTTTTGCTTTTTCCAAGCTGAGACTTGAATAATCATACTATTCTTTCATGTTTTGCCAAATTTTTATTATTATTTTTTTTCACATGTCGCTCTATATTTTTTTTGAAAAACTGAATTGGTGTGGCCTAAGAAGTGAAAAAACATTCTCCCGCTCTTTTTCCATGCACATGAAATATCTAAAAAAATAAAACGCTAGTGTACCCAACAAAAATGTAGAAACCTACACCTACCTTCCCCTGTTTGGTCCACAAACTTGACTTTGCGACCATTCCCGGGTCCGTCGCCCTGACCGTCACCCGTCTTGAGGGCAGGCTTGCCTGGCTGGATATTGGACAAGGCGTTTCTGTATCCCAGCAACTGTAACATGGCCTCCGCTGCACTGCGCTTGGCCAACTTCTTGTTGGGACCAATCCCAGTACAAACCTTGTCTTTGACTGTCACCTATAAAACAAACATGTCAGCAGTATTTTAGACTTCTAGAGCAGACTGCCATCTTAAGCACATACTCTGTTTAGGACGGTTTTCTGGAGCACAAGCCTCTACATTTACATGTATAGGACGATTACATGTATGTCAGACAAGTCTAGATCTTGAATCCATCCTGCTCCAGCTTTGGTTTGCTCCCCAGTTGAGAGAAACTATTTTGGTATTTAAATATTAGTGTAAAATACACACTAGAGCTCTGATTGGCTCAGAGTCGCATGGTCCTCCGTAATGGTAACAGGGCTCAAACAGACATTTCAAAGTTTGAACCCAGTAGAGCTGTACCTAAACAAATCTTAGGTACAGGTACATGTTCACGGGTTTAGGTACGGGTACCTGTACCTGAACTACTTGTTCAAATAATGGTTAATTTTCAATAATTAAGGGTTAATGGCCCGCCCCGAGGTGTATATGGTGTCATAACGGCCAGGCATTATGACACCATATACACCGAGGAAGAGGCGGGTCTCTCTCTCTCTCTCTCTCTCTCTCTCTCTCTCTCTCTCTCTATCCAATTTAACGTCTTTTGTCCCCCATCATATGGGGGTTGGACGTGCTTGCACATGGTTGGGGAAGCCCCAGAACTCCTCATCAAGTGCAAGTCTTTTTTGTAGCAAGAGTTTTTACGGCTGGATGCCCTTCCTAACGCCAACCCAAACCCTATGCATAGATCCCTTTTACTATTAAGAATGCATTTCAGAATTTACATTTGTCCTTTTTGAACAGAAGATGATAACGTCTCATAAATCACCCACCACCTGCCTAGCTGTCCAACATCTCATAAATCACCCACCACCTGCCTAGCTGTTCCATGTCTCATAAATCACCCATCACCTGCCTAGCTGTCCCACGTCTCATAAATCACCCACCACCTGCCTAGCTGTTCCACGTCTCATAAATCACCCACCAGCTGCCTAGCTGTTCCACATCTCATAAATCACCCATCACCTGCCTAGCTGTTCCACATCTCATAAATAACCCATCACCTGCCTAGCCATTCCACATATCTCATAAATCACCTACCACCTGCCTAGCTGTTCCACGTCTCATAAATCACCCACCACCTGCCTAGCTGTTCCACATCTCATAAATCACCCATCATCTGCCTAGCTGTCCCACGTCTCCTAAATCACCCATCACCTGCCTAGCTGTTCCACATCTCACAAATCACCCACCAACTGCCTAGCTGTTCCACATATCTCATAAATCACCCATCACCTGCCTAGCTATTCCATATATCTCATAAATCACCCACCACCTGCCTAGCTGTTCCACGTCTCATAAATCACCCACCACCTGCCTAGCTGTTCCACATATCTCATAAATCACCCATCACCTGCCTAGCTATTCCACATATCTCATAAATCACCCACCACCTGCCTAGCTGTTCCACGTCTCATAAATCACCCACCACCTGCCTAGCTGTTCCACGTCTCATAAATCACCCACTGCCTGCCTAGCTATTCCACATCTCATAAATCACCCACCACCTGCCTAGCTATTCCACATCTCATAAATCACCCACCACCTGCCTAGCTGTTCCGCATCTCATAAATCACCCATCACCTGCCTAGCTGCTCCACGTCTCATAAATCACCCACCACCTGCCTAGCTGTTCCACGTCTCATAAATCACCCACTGCCTGCCTAGCTGTTCCACATCTCATAAATCACCCACCACCTGCCTAGCTATTCCACATCTCATAAATCACCCACCACCTGCCTAGCTGTTCCGCATCTCATAAATCACCCATCACCTGCCTAGCTGTTCCACATCTCATAAATCACCCACCACCTGCCTAGCTGTTCCACATCTCATAAATCACCCACCACCTGCCTAGCTGTTCCACATCTCATAAATCACCCACCACCTGCCTAGCTATTCCACATATCTCATTAATCACCCACCACCTGCCTAGCTGATCAACGTCTCATAAATCACCCACCAGCTGCCTAGCTGTTCCACATCTCATAAATCACCCACCACCTGCCTAGCTATTCCACATATCTCATTAATCACCCACCACCTACCTAGCTGTTCCACATCTCATAAATCACCCACCAGCTGCCTAGCTGTTCCACGTCTCATAAATCACCCACTGCCTGCCTAGCTATTCCACATCTCATAAATCACCCACCACCTGCCTAGCTGTTCCATGTCTCATAAATCACCCATCACCTGCCTAGCTGTCCCACGTCTCATAAATCACCCACCACCTGCCTAGCTGTTCCACATCTCATAAATCACCCACCACCTGCCTAGCTGTTCCACGTCTCATAAATCACCCACCACCTGCCTAGCTGTTCCACATCTCATAAATCACCCACCACCTGCCTAGCTGTTCCACATCTCATAAATCACCCACCACCTGCCTAGCTATTCCACATATCTCATTAATCACCCACCACCTACCTAGCTGTTCCACGTCTCATAAATCACCCACCAGCTGCCTAGCTGTTCCACGTCTCATAAATCACCCACTGCCTGCCTAGCTGTTCCACATCTCATAAATCACCCACCACCTGCCTAGCTGTTCCATGTCTCATAAATCACCCATCACCTGCCTAGCTGTCCCACGTCTCATAAATCACCCACCACCTGCCTAGCTGTTCCACATCTCATAAATCACCCACCACCTGCCTAGCTGTTCCACGTCTCATAAATCACCCACCACCTGCCTAGCTGTTCCACATCTCATAAATCACCCACCACCTGCCTAGCTGTTCCACATCTCATAAATCACCCACCACCTGCCTAGCTATTCCACATATCTCATTAATCACCCACCACCTACCTAGCTGTTCCACGTCTCATAAATCACCCACCAGCTGCCTAGCTGTTCCACGTCTCATAAATCACCCACTGCCTGCCTAGCTGTTCCACATCTCATAAATCACCCACCACCTGCCTAGCTGTTCCATGTCTCATAAATCACCCATCACCTGCCTAGCTGTCCCACGTCTCATAAATCACCCACCACCTGCCTAGCTGTTCCACGTCTCATAAATCACCCACCACCTGCCTAGCTGTTCCACGTCTCATAAATCACCCACCACCTGCCTAGCTGTTCCACATCTCATAAATCACCCACCACCTGCCTAGCTGTTCCACGTCTCATAAATCACCCACCACCTGCCTAGCTGTTCCACGTCTCATAAATCACCCACCACCTGCCTAGCTATTCCACATCTCATAAATCACCCACCACCTGCCTAGTGGTGTGGATCTAAACCCGAGTTTAGGTTTAGGTTCGGACTTGAGTCCAGAGGTTTAGGTTCAGGTCCGGACTTGAAAGTCCGGACCTGAACAATAATTTTGGAATATTTTTTCGTGTTACATGTAAAATTGCATATTGGCAGATATTTTACACGTAATTTGAAAACTATATATACGGAATTATATACAGTCAGTAATTAACACAAAAGTTCAGTTATAAACACAAAAACAGCAATGTTTTAATATTTTTCTAGTGCAAATTTCACGATTTAAGGAAGGTTTAAGATGGTTTAAAACAAAAAGGAGTGTATGAGTGAGAGAATTTTTTTTTTTCAAGTCCGGACTTGTTTCCAGACGTTTAGGTTTTTTTGGACTTGAACCTAAACGTTTTACAAGTCCGGAACCGGTCCGGCCGGACCGATCCGCACCACTACACCTGCCTAGGCAGCTGTTCCATGTCTCATAAATCACCCACAAGCTGCCTAGCTGTTCCACATCTCATAAGTCACCCACCACCTGCCTAGCTAGTGGTGCGTCAGGTTTAGGTTTAGGTTCGGACTCGAGTCCAGGGGTTTAGGTTCAGGTTCGGGCTTGAAAGTCTGAACTTGAACCAATGACTTGTGAGCAGAGCAAATTGGCTAACTTAATTCTTAAGACTACATTCTCACGGTGTATGTGCACGTCTATGACCCTGTTACTTGCAATAAGGGTATAAATGGACAGCAAATAAAGCCCAAAAATCCTTTGACACATGAAATTTGGAAATGTAACTATTGTTACAAAAAGGCCGTCTAGAAGTGACAAATAACAGCAGTTTTTTGTTTTTTTTGGTTAAATTGCATGTTGGAAAAGTTTTACATGTAATTTGATAAATTTACTGGGAGACCTTCCTACATGGCTGTATAGATCTACTCTATTCTATATGTGAAATAATAGTATATATGGTGAGTTGTTGGCACAAAAGCTCTCAGACATGTTCAGTTTAGTATTACAACATTTTCCATTTTTATCCCAAAAAAGATGAAAAAACAACTTTTCATCTTATAATGTAGCAATAAAAGCAAAAGGATTACTTAATTTTGGCCGTAGAAATAAAATATTCGCTGAAAAACGATCCTGGAATTATCAACCTGCAATGTTTATCAATGTAGACAGGGGACGTTGTGTCATTTTCGCGTGGTATTGCGAGGTTTAGCGGGAGTTGGTTGGAATAACGCCGCCATGTTTGTATATTTTCGCCGTCCCCACACGCTGCTGTGTTTTCAGACGGATTTTAGCATTTCAGACAGATCAAAACAAGTTGACTATCGGTACAAAAGAGGGAAAAAGTATTGGTAACTTATTGATTTGTTTGGTTGGACGTCAATCTCTGTGTTTCAGTTGAAAATTTAGCGCAATTTATGAGAGTGATAGCGTGCGTGTGTGTGTGTGAGCTTGAGCTTTCTTGGCCCAATTTTTGTCTACTTCCGAGAAATTTGTTGAAAAATAGAGTTCCCAGGCTCAAAATCTAGCTTGTGTACAGCGCTACCAGGGTTTAGAAATAATATGCTACTGGCAAAGGAAGGTTTTAGATAGTTTACAACAAAACAGGGTCTAAACAAGTCTAGAACCGGTTCTCAGCTTTTCGTGTTTTTTTTACTCGGACCGAAACGTTTTTACAAGTCCGGAACCGGTTCGGCGAACCGGTACGCACCACTATGCCTAGCTGTCCAACGTCTCATAAATCACCCACCACGTGCCTAGCTGTCCAACGTCTCATAAATCACCCACCACCTGCCCAGCTGTTCCACATATACACAGAACATCACCTGCATGACAAACTCTCGGCGGCGAGGGAGGCCCCGCTCAGCCTGCAATGAGAACTCGGGTTCCTTCTCCTTCCTGGCCTGCTGAATCTGGATGAGTCGACTGACAGGGTTGATGCCTTGTCCGTAGTCTGGGTTGGTCTGATTCAGCTGGAAATACAATCATTCCAACGTTGTCATGAATTAGCCAAACAACTTGCACAGCATCAATAGCTTATTACATTATAGGTTCTATTTTGAATGCTAACATCTTCAACAACGATCATGTTGACTACATGTACATGAACCATGTTTTCTGTAATAAACTGCACTCATTGAAAACTTTCCTGTTGCAGGCAGGTGGCGTGGGCTGACAGGCACAGCAGACACGTGAAGCTTGGAACAGCACTGATGGATTCATACATTTTGTTTGCACATTAAAATAAAGTCAAACTTTAATAAAGGAAATATATTTTGTTCACATATCATGATGATATATATTGCAGTACTAATGATTTCATATTTAATTTTTTTTTAGTAATATCTTACGATACAATGTTGGGTAGGATGTGCTAGCAACACTGAGCTAGCTGCACCACAACAATGCAACATTGCCAGGAGAAAGTACTGAACTAGTTCGCAGATAATTTTGTCAAGCTGATTAGCATTTCAGGCACACAAAAGTTGCAAAAATGTATTTTAGATTAATGTACTTTTTTAACAATGATTTATGTGACTGTCTCATCCTACTCTTCATACTGACATCTCCAAAATAGATAATACGTGTACCTCTATATATTTTTCCTTGCCTCTAAATTTGTCCTGGCTTGTATGCAGCTTATTTTGGTCAGTACTTTTGATATTTCTTTTTAAAATCAGGACATTGTTAACAGCATCAAAAATATGACTGTCTCATGGTGATAGCACTTTCGTTAGGTGCAAATTGTTCAGAAAGCCCTGCCGACACATTACATTCAATATACATCATAATCATGTCCACTGCAATCCATGGAATGGGTGTGAGCAGTTATACTAACTTCTGCACATTTCATTACACATTTACAGCAGTACATTACAGAAAGTATGGTACTTCTTTCCAATAATAAAAAATGTTCCTGTTCATAATGAATATCATATGCAACACCCTTTGAAACACATCCTTACTAATAACAAAAAGCTACATCGTGTACAGAAAAACTATTGTATAACAAAAAAGTTTGACCTGTACTAGGCTGTAGTGCCTACAATTACTAGTATCACACACAGCAAATAACAAACACACACCTTCATGATAAGAATGGTGTAAAATCCAGAACACATACATGTACATGTACATATGGTTTTGATAAACCCATTCCTATTAAAACCGTGCATAACATAAAAATGAAATATAGAAAATAAAGAGACTCTGCACACCAACACCACAGAAAGCACACTAGTTGTTCTGGTAGTTACCTCAGTCACATCTGCCTCAATCCAAGAGTTCAATCCCACCTTGATCAGAGATTTGGGCCTCTTCTTGTTGTAGCGTTTAGTCTGCCGAGATCCGCCGTCATCATGAAGGAGGGGGAGGACCTTCAGCTGCTCCAAGACCTTCTGGGCTGCCCGTTTTTTGGACACTTTCTTGCCGTTCCCTTCTCCCTCTGCCACAAAGTCTCCAACTTTGCAGCTGGTAACAAAGGTCTTCATGTGGGGAGGTCCACTCTCTTTCACAACCTGGAGACACCAGAGACAAACTTGTGCTCACCACAAAATCTTCAGATATGTACATGACAGACTAATGATATATACAAGGAGGTTGATCCTAGCACAAATTCTATATAAGGTGACACCAGTTTAATTTGAATTCACAGGTCATTCAGTGATAGACTCCAGTGCTATTACAGGAGCCACAAAATCAGCTTTAAGCCAGGCTGGATAATGTTTTAGACAATAATTATCAACTTTAGAATTAATGCACATATCAATGTTAAAAATAACACCTAGGAAGGTCTTTCTTCAACTGTTTTGGCCAAAATTTGAGAATTTTGTGGTATGAAATTAAGCAGGCAAATCCAAGAAATCTACTAGGTGGAGACAATGCATGGTAGGCACAGCCCAGTACCCTTCTTGATGGAGTTGGTCAATGGGGCTGAAGGACTGAGATGGGTTTTAGGCCTTGTCTTTCTAATTCTCTCTTGGCCCTTCCAAAAATAAACATTTGCCTCCGGTAAAAGGGATTTGGGTTCAAAGATCCACTACTTAACTTTGCTGCGTGTGACTTTCATGACATCATTACCTCAAATGAAACCGACATGTTCATGACATCATTACCTCAAATGAAACCGACATGTTCATGACATCATTACCTCAAATGAAACCGACATGTTCATGACATCATTACCTCAAATGAAACCGACATGTTCCTCTTCCGAGCAATCTCGTACACCAGGGTGATCTCTGGCTTTAGTAAGTTCTCTGCTTTCTCATTGGCTGAATTTGAAAAAAAATCAGCCAATAACAGGGTCATTGATAAATTGGCTCTCAAAAGTGATGAGGTAAAATAACATGATCTACATCTAACTATAGACTATAGCAAATGGATATCTAGACAACAATGTGAATGTCTATTTCACAGCATTCTTCTGTTTCTTAAGTCTTTGATATACCCCACTTTGGTCTTTACTATATTGATTCGCCCCTTGCCCCATACTAGAGTAAGGTTTATGTTGATATATGAAATGCAAAAGTTCTTCTCAGTCTGTACTACAGTTAACATTAGCTATAGGTATGAGATAAGAGATGGAGTGTGACTGTATAGTTTTATCTGGCAAATTGCTGTCTTGCTGTTTGTTTGCAGTGAAAGACAGCTATGCCTACAAAGGTTCTGTAGAACCTGTATGAACTGAGCAGACCTAGTACATCAGGAGCTGGCTGGGGCGGGTCGGCGGTCTCTGGGATTGGCTCGTCCTTCAGGACCTTCAGTGCCTTGGCGGCAGCGTTGTGTCGCGCCTGTTGTCGGGTGCGGCCCTCCCCAATAAACTCCCGGTTACCAATGGTCAGGGACACATAGAAGGTCTTTGGTGTGGGATAATGATATCTGTACAAAAGCAACATAAAATCATACAAAGCCTCACAACTCCGAAGCAAATATCTCATGTAATAAAACTTTTACTGCTTCTTTTCATGGAAGGGGACAGTTTTGTGACATGATTTACTACTTATGACAAACAGTGCAGTCATTCTTTAATAAATTCAGGGTAGGTGTCATGAATCACCATTACCTAAGTATCAGTATGCTGACGCTTGCTTTGTTCTTGTTCATCATGTGTTATATAAGCAGCAGTGTGTGAAATACTTTTCTGAGCCAGGTTGCCCAGTGTTCAACCTGGGTACAGGCCTCGAAATTAACTTTTTTCCCTACTGTCCCAGTATTGTCCCGAAAATAAATTTCAATTGTCCCAAAGTGAGGATGGACTGTCCCAACCCTATTCTCAGGAAGTATGTATTATTACATATTATTACAACAACAATAAAGCTCAGAGTACAGTATTGCTGTGTAAGCTAATTGTCAATTGAAATAAACCCAAAATCAAGTCAAATTCAAACTTGTCATTTTTTATTAGGCTACACCAAGTAATTTTTATGGATGACGTCCGTGCACGCATTGATGTTGGTCTGTTCCCAGAAAAAAACCCAAGAAATTCCGCTTCCTGTAACTAAAGCGTAATATTAACGTAAAACTCGTCACGCGAAATGCATAAATAAAAGCAATAGAAAATTTGCACTGCTGACAGCTAGGATCATCCTGTCAGCAGTAGAAAAAAATGCACTGCTGACAGGATGATCCTGGCAGCAGTGGGATATGGAAAGAAACAGGGCAGGACAACAACTGCTGTTGAACTTCAACTGATTTATTCAAATCATTGCTGTTTTCATGATGAATAAAAGAATTGTTAGTTGTTACACTATGTTCTCTCATTCAATTTGTGTCCTAACATGTGTCGTCGACTATTATATTTCAAATCTAGGCATCTTGTTTTTTTCGGTCCTTCTTGGGGTTTTTTCGCGCTCTCGCATTAGATTTAGGGTCTCCAAAGGACGTCATCCATAAAAATTACATGGTGCAGCCTTAGACAACAACAACAAAGACAAACCAAATGTTCTTTCTTTCTGGGAAGAATAAGATGTAACGTATTGTATTGATAGTACTGCAGATGTACAGGGACCACTGGATTATTTTCTACTGTCCCAAAAATGTCCCAAAGTGATTTTTCAGTTGTCCCGGCCTAAATTTTAGTGGCCCCTGGACATAGGGACATAGTTAATTTCGAGCCCTGTGGGTAGAAAGCTACTGGTTGCCCATCAGAATTTCAGGTTGCTCCACCTACAATTCACTGATTTCTTGAAATCAAGTACATAGTATTACATAGCCTTTTACAATATTTCTTCAAAGCGTTTTTGTTTCAAAATGAAATTGAATGATATACGTCATGTAAAATAAACGCCACAAGCCACAACAAAAAACTTATATAACTCATGTGTAACATGGCTATTTCTTACATGTAAGTATCCTTTCTCAAAACCCAGTACTTTTATTTTCATAGACTTTTTGCTTTTTCTGCTGTAGCAAGAGTAACACTGCAAAGGGTGAATTATTAAGAATTTAATAGAATTATAACTAACTACAATAATCTATGTCATTGTCCTGAGTTGCTATCTCACTGTCACAACATTTTCACAACTTTGTTTATTTTCTAATACTTGTTGCAAAGTGGAGAAATTTATAAAAAATCCCAGCTCAGTTAAGTGGCTAATTCACCACTTGTGCAATTTCTAATGTTGCCAACAACAAAAAAAAAAATAGTGCTAGCAACACTTAGCCCACAGAAACACAATAGCAACTTAAACACTGCCCTCTAACGGTATTTGCCAGTACTGCAGGTTACGCGTTATTACTCTCGCGCATTCTCGCAATATTTAGCGATAGTTGATGAATCCAACATGGCGCTGCTAATTTACGTTATTTGAGCGGTGCTCTCTTTCTGACGGATTTTTGCTTTTCAAGCAGAATAAAACAAGTTGACTATGGATGAAAACATGTGAAAAAGTATAACTTGTTTGTTTAGGGGTCGATTTCTGTGTTTTGATTGAAAATTTACGAGAGTGAGAGCATGTGTGTTTGTGCACGTGTGTGAGCTTTCTTGGTCCAAATCATTTCTACTTTGTGCGAATAATTACTGCAAAATCAAGTTCTCAGGCCCAAAATTTTGGCAGCACACTGTGCCACCTGGGTTTAGAAATAAGTTGCACCAACCAAAATATTGTTGTGCCGCACAACTGTGCAACCGGTTATTTCACACACTGAAGCAGTGAATAACCACTCTAATTTTTTAAGATAACACGCTATGTAAAACTGTGGCTTGAGTATTTGCAGAAAGTTTTTCCAAAGTCGCAGGTAAAATTACTTGCAAATTATAATTATCGTAGAAACAAGAAAAAAATGTTAGTTAGGAAACAGGTGCACCTTTGGTTGTATATTCCTCTGAAGTTGTAGTTGGGTCGGTACTGTGGTGGGATGGTGGGTTTGGGGTCGATGGGCCGGTAGATGGCAGGCTCCCCCCTCCTCATGGCCAGCCCATTCAGCTCCACGGTGGGGGTGATGCTACCAGCTGGAACATCTCCTTCTGCCAGGTCAGGAAATTCAACTTAGATTGCAAGTCTAACAAACAGGCCTCCTACAATGAAAATCATTCATACTAAAACACATTTTTACCAAACTTTCCAAATGTGACCTAATCCTCCTATCTGATGGTCCCATAGTGTTCAACAACATACCATGAAGTAGAAATCCAAACAGTTGTACCATAGTCGTAGCTGTCACAGATGTTAACTGATCCTCCCCTTCCCTTCAATCCCAGCTATCTCCCTCCCACAAAGGGTATTTGTCATCCCCATCCTGTGGTGATTGACTGACAAGCCATCCATAACACACTACTTTCAGGAAGGGGGTGTTGACCAGTAATACTGCAGTACCTGAAAATACTGCCAGGGGGCCAAAATTGCCATGTTTCTTCAGGACTTAAAAAAATAACCCATGTACCAAAATTCATACAAATTTATCAAAATTATCTTGAGTTATAGGTGCAAACACACAAATACAACCAAAAACAGTACCGCCGCCGGAGGTGAACCCTCTCCCTTGAGGTAATGAGTGTACCTGTTAGTTCCTGGTTCCTGGGTGGTTTAGGTTTGGGCCAGGGCAGGTTGCAGGTGTCCAGAGCCTTGGAGGCAGCAGCATGTTGGGCTTTCTTCAAACTGGAGCCCTCGGCTGTCCAGGTCTTGTCAGCCAGCGTCAGGGAGATGGTAAATGTCTGCAGGGAACAGCCAGGAGGAGTGTACAGTACTGACTACAGTCTCACAGCCTACATACCGTATTCCTAAACCACACAGCACAGTTTACCCTGGCTGCCTCTAACATAAGAATTTCAACCCAGTCGTCAGGAATTTTTTCGTACTACCCCAGGGGTCGTGGGTAAATACTGTCTTCTAAAGTTCTATGACTGTATGCATTGTCTGCTAAAACAAAATGGAAGCGTAGCTTCCGTACCCATGTCCCATCTAGGAAGAACTGCCTTCGGGGGGTTATAAGCAATGGCAGACTTATCGTTGCACGACCTTCATTTCTGTGTAACATATAGCCTTAAGAAGAAGAACCCAAAACTGTAAAACTTTGACCCTCATGCACAAATCCTTATGCTGCTCCCCCTACCTTCTGGTGGGCCGGTCCTGTTTCAGTGATGAGCTTGTACTGTGGTTGGATCTTGTTATATCGGGCTAACTCATTAATCAGACACATGGGGGTTTTCTCTTTGGGGTTTGCCATGTTGGAGGGGGCAGCAGGATGAGCTGTCACAACAGTGCCTGGAACAATCAACATCCCACATACATGTAATACAGATATTGGGAGCCATCATATCTTCAGAGTAAAAACTCTGTTCCAATAGAAAAAAAATAGCACATGAAATCTTTTACTATTTGACAGCAGTCTGGATATTCAAGGGACCAAATAACTACATCAGGTGACTTTACAGACCCTCATGTCAGCAATAGGTCAAAAGTCGCACTTATGTCTGCTGAGAAACTCCACACACAGCTAATCAAAATATCAAGACATTAAAGAAACATGTACCATTGGCAAGTGCAGACCCAGTAACTGCAGGGGAGACCCCAGCTGCCCCCTGGGTGGGGGTGATGATCCCCGGGGTGGGGTTCATCCCCCCCTGTGCAGGGGGTGCACCAGCAGGAGGGGCTCCTGGGAGAGTTGGAGAGGCTGTCTGCGGCAGCTGGGACATGGTGGAGGAGGTCACTGCAGCAACAAGGAGGAAAGAACTTTAGTCTGTGGCAGCTGGGACATGGTGGAGAGAGGTCACTGCAGCAACAAGGAGGAAAGAACTTTAGTCTGTGGCAGCTGGGGCATGGTGGAGAGAGGTCACTGCAGCAACAAGGAGGAAAGAACTTTAGTCTGTGGCAGCTGGGACATGGTGGAGAGAGGTCACTGCAGCAACAAGGAGGAAAGAACTTTAGTCTTAGTTACACACATACAGAAGGCAATATTTCAAACCAAATACTGACTATTTCTATTTCTGCTAAATATAATGTACTTTTTCACAGAAATACCAACAGAAAATCAAATTTCATTTTCAAAATATTCAGAAGACAATAATTCAAACAATTTTATATTATCTTATAATTTTTTTTCATGTAACCGTGGCAGTGTACTTTGCCTCTGTGTAGTTTCAACAGCTCATTTTCTTATGTAATGTTGACTTATTGTTTATGGCTGTTAACGTTGTGAATTTGCAACACAATTTAGGTTTATAAACCTGCGAAGTTGTAAATGTTGAATAAAATTTCAAAGATATAGTCAACAATCAGGTTGGAGCAGATAGGATCATACTGCTAAATGCTAATAATGCAAAAAAAATCCTATTATCCTGTCAATAGTGAAAGAAAATCAAAACTAAGAAAGCCACGCTCTCCTTTTTCAGCAATAAGCAAACTTTGACACTGGAAAACCAGTGCTGAAATTTCTTCAACACTGGAAAACCAGTGCTGAGTTGAGTTCAGCACTGGAAAACTCGACGTCAGCACTGGAAACCGAGTGTTGACAAATATTGAACGCACTGCAAACGAAGTGCTGAGATATGTTACCGTAACAACGGCGGTGACTTACTTGCGCTTTTAAAAACGTGGTACGTTTCCGGACTATTCACTGAAATTTATCCATAGCGCATATCTTTAACAGATTTGAATGATGATATTACTGAGGTAAAATCCTCGACATGACCGATTTTTAAGATCTTCCTGTGGGCCAAAGGTTCAAGGGTAACTGTATCGTCATGGAGGTTACAGACACCCGGGAACTCATTTGCCTACGGGCAATTATAAATTCTACTTCCTTGTTGAATTTCAAAATGTTGAGGTTCTTAACAAACGAACCAATACTATGCTCAAAACGCTTTATTTGGCACGATTCACGTGCACAGAAACACCCTAATGACAGCAACAACTGTAAGCCATAAACAGAATTTTCAGGGCCACCCGAATCACTTTCAAAATCTTATCCAGTTGCTTGAGTAATTTTTGGCGTGTATTATTACCTGGAAGTCTAACATTCATCAACGTGGTCATTGTTTATTTTCAATGAATCACAAAAGTAAAGAAAGTGAGTGATCCTGCTGCATTCCTCACGCCTGACACCGCTGCAGCACTGGTTAGAAAAAACGTTCCAGTTCTGAAATAAACTTTAGCACTTGTTTTCCAGTGCTGAGGTTTTTTCAGTACTCGTTTTCCAGTGCTGAGGTTTTTTCAGCACTAGTTTTCCAGTGCTGACTTGTCCCCGAGCACTGGTAAATCCAGTGCTGAAGGCGTGGCTTTTGTACATGTACATCAACCATCAGCACTCGGCTCCAGTGCTGACGGCGGTTTCAGCACTGGGTAACCAGTGGTGAATGACCTATGACATGACCCACCGCCACTCCGTCGCACTTTCAGCACTGGTATGTGAGTGCTGAACTCCACTCAGCACTGGAAAGCAAGTGTTCAAACAAGTTTCACATTCAGCAGTTGGAATCCCCGTGCTGAAAGAGCTTCTGTTATCTGTATCAGCACTTGATCACAGCCATTCAGCACTGGAAAACGAGTGCTGAACTTTCTTCAGAACTGGAAAACGAGTGCTGGACTTTCCTCAGCACTAGAATACCCGTGCGGAAGGCGTGGCTTTCGTAGACTTGCGAAAGAAAAAGTCTTCTTGACAGGATCATTGATCAATAAACTCAATCAACATTCAAAGCCCATTCTAGATTTGAGTATGCATGTGCAGTGTCAAAGGTGAAGGCCCAAAGGTGAAAGCCCCTCGCTTGTATAAACAGTTCTGGTCTCTACATCGTCTCAATTTGCATAACAATCCCCAGATGGGTTTCTCTCAAGAGCCTTCTTTGACCCTGCATATACGTACTCGAATCTACAAATGGGCTTATTGTCAAACCCCCTGACCATCCATAACGTAAACCCTCTGGATGTATGAAACTGAAAGGTGCAAGAAATCCTTGACTTCTATCATTTTTAATGGCTTGTTCAAATCAAAGCTGAGCAAACTGTGGTTAAAGGCTCGGAAGACTGACAAGAACAATATGTTTCAGGTTGACATCCCATGATCGACAGCACTGGAATAGGACGCTCAGCTCAGGAAAACTGGAAGGCTGGAGACTGATGACGTCAGGGTGATGACGAGTTCAGACGACAGCTGGGTACGAACACGTATCATTCAAATGGACAGGGTAGGAATCTCACCTTTTCTTGTCACTCACAGACAAAGTAGAGGGGTCCGGAAAGGTCTGGAGCTCTTGAGACTCCGGAGAAGATGTGTTATTTTAGAGAAAGGGGCACTTCACATCGGCAAACACTAAAGAGAATTCAGACAAGCATGTGCACATGCCGTCTTCAACCCACAGTAAAGAGGCCAGGCTATACCACTTTTGGGCGGAAATTCTTCCGTAATATTTTGGCAAAACCATTACAATGGAACTGGTATTTTGATTGATTCCTATTGCATATAAATTTTATCTAAAAAGAACGGTTTAATTTTCTATTTGTTTGACTTGACCTTTCAAAATAGTTCAGTTATGAATATAGTTAATGATATGTCTTTCTCCCCCAAATCTTTGTAGAATAACCCAATTGAAACGCAGTTGATGAGACGCCAGTACTGATTGGCTACTGTGGAGACAACTGAACGTAGCACTTTAAAAGTATGACCAACCAGAAAACATGTTAGAAAATCTTCAGCAGCTTCAGACTCTTTGGAAGAGAAAATAATAATAGGAGTGATAGGAGAGTAAAAAAGGGCAAATGTGGTGGAATCAGATGAGTTATCAATGCGCGGACTTACATATGTAAAAAAACCTATGACTTTATGGTCTGTTACTTTTTCAGTCTCCATTTGATGATGAAGTTCGTCCGTCCATGATGACCCTGGCGAGTCTGGAGGAGGCTATTCTATCCCATCATGCACAGCTCCTGGGTTTGAAATTCCATGATGGCGGTAGACTCGCGAACTTCTCGTATGAAGTTCTCCAACGCGATGCCTCCCGCTGACTCCGGAATCAAGTTCAGTACATGGACTCCTATGAACGATGCGTCGGTCAACTTAAAGGTGCGTCCAGAAATTTGGCTCTATATATGTAACCTTTTTTATGAATGTTTTCAGCAGTGTCATAAGATAATTTGTTGTAGTAAAAGGGGGGGGGGGGAAGTGTTTACAAACACAGAGTAGAGTAGAGTAGAGTAGAGTAGAGTAGAGTAGAGTAGAGTAGAGTAGAGTAGAGTAGAGTAGAGTAGAGTCTACAGTCAGGTAGGATGCTTTACATCCAGTTTACCACAGAACACACAGAGGGAGAACAGCAGCAACATTGAGAATAATCTGTATGTTAGTTACAAAAATTATGGAAATATTTTTGCAATATGTATGTAACAATAAAGGCGTTCCGAAAATATTTGCTGCGAAAAATTGTTAAATTTTCAGAGAGGCCCCTCAAAAATTCAGCATGGGTATCACCACACATACATGTAAGCACACATTGTCGGGAAGAGAAAAATCAATATAAGGTACAATCAAGCCAATTTTAAAGAAAATCCTAACACTAAGATTTTCACAAAAAACCTAACGCGCGAGGTATGGCAACACGGCCAACAGAATGCAACAAAGGTCATCTGGGGTAAAAAGGCGGTTCACTTTCAACACGGACGGATACCCGAAAATAAGGCTCGGGCCTGAAATCAATTTTCACCAAAAACATATCGATTCTTATGCATTTTAGCAGATTACAGCAGATTATAAGAAATGTGAACCTCGACACTCGAAGCCCTTTCAGCACTTTTTTGTCACGCGCACTACCACGGAAAATAAGCTTTGCAGCATAAGAAAACCCAACATTTGCAGAGTATTCAAGTAGATTCAAGTAGGAATGACTTGAAGTTTTGTGTCACCAATGACCAACTTTTCATAATAATATTGATGATGAATTCCACTTCATGATGGATTGTCCAACCTATGACAATGACCGGCAGAAATCCTTTCAATCGATTATATGTAAGATGCTGCTACATACCAAGACAGAAATATTCAATATGATGTTGTCATGCCCTGTTCATATATCTACCTATTTACAGTAGGCCAATTCAAATACAACTCTATAATGCAAAAACGATACAAATATCAATTGTTTTACATTCCTGACACAAAATACTATCGTCGTCACCATTACATTGTACATGTGTATATTGTTTTAGCCATTAGAATGCACATTATAATATTAGATTGATTGTTATTCATGTTGTAGATTAGTTCTTTGAAATTGTTAAATATTAGAAATAGTTGATTGTTATGTATCTACAAATTGCCATAGATTGTACCCGTTACATTTGTCGCACAATAAAGTTCTTATAATTTCTATTAATCTTCATTCCTGTACTTTATACAATCTTTGATTTTTCAACATCTGATTATGAATGTATCTGTCTCTACAATGTTCTTTTCTATGCTCTGTGGCAACTAAGGAAAAGGTAGGAGTCAAACAAATGTAATTTAGTTCATCACCACAGGTCAAGGTGTTTGCACAATTTATGGACCACATATGCTAGTATGTGTACAAATGTAGAACGTAATACTACACTGTACTTCTCTGCACATGTGCTGTGACTTTGTGGTATTGATTAATCTGTACATGTATGTTCTTTTTGAACAAAATCTACATCAAGGTGTTCAAGTGGATCAACTCATTGACCACTTCCTTGAAAAGCAACAGTGATAGGAGCTATATGGAGTGAAAAGAAGCATGAAATTGAATTTGATTGAAAAACTCAAGAGCAATCCCCATGTCGTGCCAGAAAAACGGCATAAAAAATATGGTAAATTAATAAGCCCCCCAACGGTACATAAATCCAGTCTATAAATTGTACCTTGTTAAAACCTGGGTACTAAATTATACAATACAACATATTCTTAACGCTTCAGCCCAAAATAATAAAACCTTCATTGTATCACCAGTCTTGAACCTATAAAACTTTGAAGTTCAGCAACGGTTTATTTGTAACTTAGGCCACACCAATTTTTCTTAACGATTCTCGGAAATTGGCAAATATTCTGGGATGAAGATAAGGGTTTACATATTGTAACATAAAGAATTACTCAATTAGAGAATTATTACTCCGGGAAGGAGGATGACGTATGTGCAGGCCTTTACACTCTATTTTACTGGCTGTTGAGTTTTACAGCTGAGCCTGAACAAATAGTAAAATTGGGAGTTAAAATCTGTGAATGGGAATAGCGTCAACTACGTGATTATTGACGCGGGGCGGAAATAAAACGATACCCGGCTTACCACTACGATGTCCTTAAAATGTTTCTTTGGAATTTTTAGCTTTGTTCACGCAAAAAACAGAGACTGTCAAAGTTGTTAATATGAAAACTGTATTTTGAAATGTCCGTGTGGCGTCGTATTTACCCCCAATAACAACGTTTACTTTGTCATGGCATTGCGAGATCGACCGAATATTACGAGTACCGCCAGGTTTTCAAAAACGATGGGTCGTGAGCGGCAGAGAAATCCACGCCTCTCGGCCGTAAAATAGCGAATTGCAAGCCAAAATACCGGGAAATACAGGCAGAAAAACCGTAACTTTTAATTTTGGGGGGATCCCTGGTTAGCTAAGCCCCCATTTTCAAAAAATTAAGAAACGTACTGTCCAAAATAAGAACGTACTGGGTGGATTTTGAGGCTATTTGGGAGATGAGAGTAAGCTACTTTGTTTTATGTTTAATGCACACAATTTTTTTCTGTGCACCTAAATTTCTAGGTTAGCTGGTAACCAACTGTCCAATGGAACGACTTTTCTTTGGTCCTTTTGAATTTCTGATAATTGAAGACTGAAAAATAAAACATGGTGAAAGAATTGGACGCAATTGTTTCTAAATGGTTAATAGGTTGATCCATTGTTTCTAACTAAATCTAAGATCTTCTTTTCTAGCAGAGTGGTACAGGTAAGGTTTGCCTAGGCCTGGTGCTGGTTTGTGGAACAGTATTGCAAGCCCTAATACATGTACATGTGTATGGCGCCACAAAGCTATGTCCATGAAAAATGGAGATATAGTTTTTGGCGTGTCTGTCTGTGTTTCCGGACTATTGGAGACAGTGTAACTCAAGAACTTCTGGATGGATTATGATATTTGATATGTGGGTAGGTGTTGGAGAGACAAAGGTCAAGGTTGATTTTGGGTCCCCTGGTATGTGACCTTGGTACTGCAACAGAACTTCCATTTTTTTGTATCATTTGACCTGGACGTGCTATGGTCTTTTAGTGGCAGATAGCTTCGCCTTGTGATGTAAAGGAAAAGTGGTGTATGTTTGCCCCCCCCCCCCCAGCAGCTTGCTCTGGAACTGCGGGGCGGTTTTGTCAAAATCTTCCAAGAAGAATAACTGAAGAAAGGAACAATGGATTTCCATCATATTTACTTTAGTATGCAGTTAGCTTAGGCAGAGATGCACATAGTGAAGTGCAAATTATGCAGACTGAAACTTGATTTGCATGATTAATGAGGAAAATCTATATATGTTTTCCATTATAGGACTCAAATACATGTTACATATGTAGTTTATTTAAGGTGGAGCATTAACAGATATCAATTATGCAAATAAATTCCAAATTTGCATAATCAATTGCAAAAGTGCCATAATTCTTCTGAGCGGTAAATGATTGGAGTCACTGTTAACATTGTGACCTGTGTACATCAGTTAAAGGTGTACATAGCCAAGCATATATTATGCTAATGTGCAAGTCATATATTTCATGGAGATATGAGCTGTCTCTGAACTTTTGTTATATTTATACAGGGAGGGAATATAGGGTCCCCCGAAAGTGCGAAATGGAACGAAATGGAACGAAATGGAACGAAATGGAACGAAATGGAACGAACTAAAACAACATATGTAACATTATGAAATGAAATACCAGTAGATAACGAAGTATAAGGAGTAGACTGGAACAGGAAGCATTTTAAATACAGAAGTGAGTGGTAAATACATAATATAACGTGTTTTATTTCTTGAATCTATGTAATAATATTAAATACAACGTTTTTGTCGCGTTTGTGTGGCTAGATTCTTCCCTGAAAATGGAGGCGCCGCGTGCAAAGAGATCCGCCGCTCTTCCTTGTGTACCAACGATCTGCAAATGAACTGCTGCAAATAGCAGGGAAAACAAGCAAACGGAACTGAGTATCGAAGTTAGGACTAGATTATACAGTTGGTGGTAACAGTGCATCTCATAATTCACCAAGAGGGCATGAGGCAAGCGTTATTTTATTATCTATAAATCTCTCCCCCCAATGGAGCCCCGCATACAAATAAACCGGCATTGTTGCCAGCGCGACGGAACTGTGGGCGTGCTGCCGACAGGTTGAATCAAACCCCGACTTTCCATTTATCTAAATACGGTTTTAGTCCATAACTGGTAGGTAGCATATGCATATCCTTCCAATTGTTCGGCTTAAAGTCAGACCCCTGACCCCTGAATGGACCCCTCCGTTAATGATATTTAAATGAAGCTCTGCAGCGCGTCACACATTTCACACATTTCACACTCCATTCAAACACGGACGTGGAGTCCCCTGGAGACATTTATGCTTCCTTGTTCACGACAAAACAAAGGGAGGGTGTGAACGAGCAATGCATGTATTTCACGGTTCACACAACACGCAAACACGCTAGCTGTATACATAATAAGATTACGCTTGCCTCATGCCCTCTTGGAGATGCAATGTTACCATCAACTTCTGCAATACTACTCTCATCTCCCAAATAAACATACCCCCCGGAATAAACATACCCCCTGGACAAATCTTCAAAATCTAATAAACGTACCCCCCCGGAATAAACATACCCCCCGGAAATTGACCAAATTTACAGATAAACTGTGTCCATGCTACTTCTGTCAGAGGGACAGAAGATGATTAGCAGGTTCTCTTTATTCATTTATTGACTATTTATGCCTGTCTAAGGACCATACCAATTAAGTGTATAACTATTGAACAGAATAACTGTACACATCTTGTTCAAATTATAATATTCCTTGCCACTTCAAAAAGATATACTGTAGTAGCAATGTTGAAAAAAATTGGGCATAGGTTCCCCGCTATGACCCCTAACCGGGGGCCAACGGTGCTTCAAATTCAACAAGTTAAAATGTACATGATCATTGATACATGCATTTTCTGCTTGGAACTTGAAGCAAGTAAATTGTTGTATATACTAACATATATATATATAATCAAAACATGAAAAGTAGTCGCCAAACTTCTCAGTTCACTTGGATGGGCAACACTTTGAAAGTCTACTCTTTTTCTATTCAAATGTATCAACATTTAGAAGATGAACAGAAAATTACAATATCCTGAATATATGGTCATCACAGGTATTACTTATATTTTGTAAAAGTCATGATGGAGAAAAGGAAGACTATGACAATGTATATGATGTAACTTTTTGTCTTTCCCAACTTGCCATTTATCTTCAGAATCTATGCCTTCCATATAGAAACATAGATTTGTAAACATTACATGCCACAAATCATTGTGTTGTGTCAAGGACATTTAATATCATACAATATCAAGGACAATATTATATAATGTTCTTGGCTTTTGTTGTTGCAATCCAAATAATTTAAAATCTAAAAATTACCCTTGTATGTATCATTTTGAGAAACTAAATTGTCAACAAATTTGTGAGAAACCTCCTGAAGGCTTGTTACAATGTTGCCACAAACTACAGGGTTCTCATGTTACATGAAAGGGTGAGCTATAGACAGTGGCGGCGCCACAGACAGAAGGGGGCGGGGCTAACAGAACGTACACTCATGTTCTTAGAAACCTCTGGCATTCTTTCTGTAGGGGAGTGATATTTTTCAAGCATTTTTCAGTGATAATAATGGTGACTAGATTGTGATTGATTTTTTATATAGACTAAGGCATTAAAAGTTAAACAAACACATTTCTGACAATGGCAAAGGAGTTTTATTTGTAGATCAAAAAGAGTTGTTTCCCCTTCTTGGAAGTGAGATCTTCCAAAACAAAACATTCCCACGGACTATCACTGCCTGGTGCGTTACTGTGGCTCTTTTCAAAGGGCTAAATTTTCATGTTTGCGGTATGATTGAAATGTTTTGATATACTATATGATATATTGAAATGTTTTCAAAGTAATTATAAAGTTTTTGATGCTAAGACACAGTTTTTTGTGGTGTTATTTTTATATTTTCATTTTGGGAAAGACTGTATCTCACGTGAGTCAAGGAGGTTAAATATACGTATATTTAACCTCCTTGCGTGAGAAACACTTTGCGCCGCTGACATGTATTGGTTTCTGGTCAGCATGCTTTGGTTTACGATGTAATGAGACTGCTAAAGTTGTTCATATAAAAATAATTGCATTTCAAAACGTCAGTGTGGCGTCTTATTTTCGCCCAATAACAACGTTGACTTTGAAGTGTTATAGAGATCGACCAATACGTTACGAGTTCCGCCAGGATTTCACAAAGGCCGGGTCATAGCGGCAGGGAAATCATCGCCGCTTGGCCGGAAAATAATGAATTATGAGCAAAAATGCCGGGGAAATATTGGCAGGAAAACCCACACTTTGAATTTTAAGGGGATCCCACTTTAGCAAAACTCAAATTTTCAAAAAATAATAAACGTACCGTCCAAAATAAGAACGTACTGGGTGGATTTTGAGGCTGAAAAAAATAAACGTACCGGTACGTTTATTTGGGAGATGAGAGTATTTCGGTTTGCTTGTTTTCCCTGCTATTTGCAGCAGTTCATTTGCAGATCGTTGGTACACAAGGAAGAGCGGTGGATCTCTTTGCACGCGGCGCCTCCATTTTCAGGGAAGAATCTAGCCACACAAACGCGACAAAAACGTTGTATTTAATATTATTACATAGATTCAAGAAATAAAACACGTTATATTATGTATTTACCACTCACTTCTGTATTTAAAATGCTTCCTGTTCCGGTCTACCCCTAATAATTCGCTATCTACTGGTATTTCATTTCATAATGTTACATATGTTGTTTTATTTCGTTCCATTTCGTTCCATTTCGTTCCATTTCGTTCCATTTCGTTCCATTTCGCACTTTCAGGGGACCGGGAATATATTGTTTTTGCTGGTGTGTTCTTCTCTTTTTATGGTAGAGAAAGACCAAACAATATATATATATATTTATAAACATATTTATATACATATTTATATATATGTGTGTTTGTGTGTGTGTGTGTGTGTGTGTAGATGTATGTATATACATAATCATTTGTAAGGTTTTTAGAAGTTGTTTTATTGAAGGAATTGACTTTCTTACTTGCAGGTTTTTGAGGAGAGAAGAGAACTCGTCAACAAATGGGTAAGTATTATCATATTATGCTATAATTTCTTTGCCTTCGCCAACAAGGTTATGTAGGTAGCATTTGTGTGTGTGTGTATGTATGATTGTATGTGTGTGGATTAGCAGCATAACTCCAGAAGGCCCCTGGATGGATTGTATTCATATTTGGTATGTGGGTAGGTCTTCATGAGACCTCCAATATGGCTCCAGATGATTAGATTTTGGGCCTTAGGTTTTGATATCTCGTGTTCTGGACATGCTATACACTAATACAGCCGTGATTTTGGAGTGGTAGCTCTCTTTGTAGGTTTGGGCCCCCTAGCGGCTTTTTTTAAACTGCTGGAGCAGGTTTTATTTCAGAATTTGAAATTAAAGAAAATAACTCATAAATGATTGACAGATGGTAATGATTTTTGGTGTGTGGATAGCTTTAGTGGTGATTTACATAATTGAATACTGAATATGCAAATCAGTCTCTAATTTGCATTATTGATGAGGAAAGTTTATACGTCCACTGCATTTCATGCTAGGACTCTCAAACATGTCACATATGTTAATGATAAAGAGAGAAATATTGATAGATATCAATTATGTAAATAAAGACCTCATTTTCATAATTAATCAGAAAATCTTATAGCTAAAGATGGGGTTGACAAATCATGCTGTGCTGCTTGTTATTTAAACTATATACTCAGTGTAATTCATGTACATAACAGTCTCTGATCCACAGGGTTTGTGGACATTCATTGTATACCTCTCGGGGAACTGAGCATACTCAGAACTTTATATACTAGTACTGTTTTTCACCTTCTACGTTCTAGTTTGAAAAGTGGACAGATGCCCAGAGAAAAAAGGTCATGGAGGACCTGGTCAATAAGTGCAAGACCAAACAGCTGCTGTACACACAGTCCTGTATCAACAAACGAGCTCCTGTGGAACACACAGACTTCACCAAGATACTACCCAGGGTCGTCTGTCTCTACATCTTCTCTCACCTGGATCCCAGGAGTTTGTGCCGCTGTGCTCAGGTGGGTTGTACTTAGCCTCCTTTGCAGACTTCTTTGAGCGGCAGCGTTTATTTTTGGGGGTAGCGCCCATTTTTTTTTACACGGGCCAAGGTTCTCTAATGTCGGTTTAGGGATATATGTCGCCGAGGGAGGATCGCCTCTCCAACAGGTCTGCTTCCAGTCGGCCCAACAAAGGCAAGGTAATTAAGGTGTGTTCAGGTGGTTGTAGTACAGGTGTGTTCAGATGGGTTGTAGTACAGGTGTGTTCAGATGGGTTGTAGTACAGGTGTGTTCAGATGGGTTGTAGTACAGGTGTGTTCAGATGGGTTATAGTACAGGTGTGTTCATATCAGATGGGTTGTAGTATAGGTGTGTTCAGATGGGTTGCAGTACAGGTGTGTTCAGATGGGTTGTAGTACAGGTGTGTTCAGATGGGTTGTAGTACAGGTGTGTTCAGATGGGTTGTAGTACAGGTGTGTTCAGATGGGTTGTAGTACAGGTGTATTCAGATGGGTTGCAGTACAGGTGTGTTCAGATGGGTTGTAGTGCAGGTGTGTTCAGATGGGTTGTAGTACAGGTGTGTTCAGATGGGTTGTAGTACAGGTGTATTCAGGTGGGTTGTAGTACAGGTGTGTTCAGATGGGTTGTAGTACAGGTGTGTTCAGATGGGTTGCAGTACAGGTGTGTTCAGATGGGTTGTAGTGCAGGTGTGTTCAGATGGGTTGTAGTACAGGTGTGTTCAGATGGGTTGCAGTACAGGTGTGTTCAGGTGGGTTGTAGTGCAGGTGTGTTCAGGTGGGTTGTAGTGCAGGTGTGTTCAGGTGGGTTGTAGTACAGGTGTGTTCAGATGGGTTGTAGTACAGGTGTGTTCAGGTGGGTTGTAGTGCAGGTGTGTTCAGGTGGGTTGTAGTGCAGGTGTGTTCAGGTGGGTTGTAGTACAGGTGTGTTCAGGTGGGTTGTAGTGCAGGTGTGTTGAGGTGGGTTGTAGTACAGGTGTGTTCAGATGGGTTGTAGTACAGCGTATTTGTTATGTGTATTTGCTGAATGTAAATCAGGTCACTTATTCACTTATGTCTGCATCTTGCAATGACTTTACTATAGAATAAAGCTGGAAGGAGAACATGATAGACATCCTGGAATTACCCACGCATTATTGTGGTATATAACAGCAGACTTGTCCCCTGCACCACCCATGTCCACAGGTGTGTTGGTACTGGAAGTACCTGAGTGAGTTAGACCAACTGTGGATGCCCAAGTGCTTACGACTGGGCTGGTACATTAACTTCACCCCCAGCCCATTTGAACAGGGCATCTGGAAACGGCATTACCTGGAGAGAGTTCAGCAGCTGCACTTCTTCAGACCAGGGGTAGGGGTCTCTGTCATCTTTCGTGAATTGTAATCTGCAGCCATTTGATATTTATCAACCCTTGTCCTGCTGACGTTTTTTAATGCAATTTATTTCATTAATTTGATTTCATAATCAGGTCATTGGCCCTTTTCTGTGCTGCGGTGGCATTTTACTTCCGCATTCAGTACGCTTTGCTGAGGTTTGATGCGTTCAGCTGAAAAATGCCCCCAACCCGTACATATACAAGACATAGGCTTCCCGCAAGACAAGGGTTAAGTTGCTACTAATCTACAATGTGTTTCATATACTGAGCCTTCTTTTTGGGGGCCTGTAAAATTGCAAGTTGTTAATATCTTTACCTCCTACCATGTCATCAATTTTGCAAGTCGTAGATATATATATCAAGCCCAGAATGTACATGTACCTGTAATATTAGTATGGTGAAAACATTGAAGTGATCACAACATTTGTTGCTCTTCCCCCTTCTGTTTCACCATGTGTCGTCCCTTTCTGTTTACTCCCTCCTTTTCCTGCTGATTGTCATCTCCACTTCAATTGCTCTTCCCCTTCCCTCCCTTTCTCCGACCTGTGTCCTTTTCTCCGACTCTCCTTCCTGTACAGGACCCAGCTAAGGAGGAACGTCCCACTTCTGCCATCAATGGGGAGGGAAACCTGAGAGCGAAACCTCCCAAACCCACCCCCAAGAAATGGGAACCCCCTCCATGGAAGGTCTCCGACAAAAGTCCCGGGGACACCAAGAGGTTCAACTACCTGGACAATAAAGATTACGTGGCTAGTGTGAAAGATTCGTAAGTCTAGATCTACATGCGATATGTATGAAATCTCTGAAATGCATGTATTTACATTCTAAGCAAAGACATTCTGCTTAATCTATAAAACCACCCAATAAATTCAGAGTCAGTCTGCTACTGACTGCCGTGGTGTTCACATCGGTGGAGGCCTGGCGAAGACAGTGACTAACACAAGTTACTCTTCAATACACTGTTGAAATGTAACAGACAGCAGAGAAGGAATTAAAGTTGTATCTGAAGAAGTTAGCTTCACCTAACCCAGAATGTAAAGTAATGACAACCCTAGCTTGCCATGCTCTTAAGTACACTGGTAATGTGAGACATGGCTGGCAGTTACATGTACAGTTCTACATGTACATAGCCCCTGTCTGTACTGGTTTCTGTATAGACTGACAAATTGATACCATATTACAAGCCACACATCTAGAAACACAACTATCAAAGGTTATTCTACTGTAAGGAAGATATTTTCAAGCTGTAAACATACAATTAGGCACTTTGATACTCAGACTTGAAAGTTGAAATTGGATTACACGGTTGGTTTTCAAAAAAATGAAAGTTGCAGATGGTATAAGCCTCAGTTATGAAACTTTGTTACATCTATCTTGGCCATTCAGCATGGTTTGACAATGTTTTCTTGAAAACCAGTGGAGAAAAATATTTAAATTTTGACCAGTACTATATGCAAATCTGCCTGTGCCATTGTTTCAGCTTGTAGACAGTCTGGGATTATTATGAGTTTATGTAGTTATGGGGGCCAATTCACCTCTCAAGCTGCTGGGAAGGCCACAGTGGGGAGTACTTCCTTATTGCGTTACCCAGGGTAAGCCCGGATCCTCTTTGAAGGTAGCAGAACACAGTTTCCGGCCTATGGGGATTTCTATAGTTAAGGGCCCCAAGGTGACTAGCTTCGACGCGGTAAAAAACATAGCGCGGTGCACTTGAGAAATACGAAAAACGAATATGTTTGAGTTTAGGGTACAACCTACAAATAAATAAAAAACCGAAAAATCCTGTCGGCGTATCGGCTCCTCACGCCCACTTTGAAACAGCGCTCTGCGAGAGGTCACTGAACTGCACCGACTGACCCCGTGAGGCGGTTGCACAAGATGGCGCATTTATACACAAAGCGGAAAAGGCCCACTATCCAAATCCTACGGTCTACAAGCCGACATATTTCTACACCACACAGCACAGTTTACACATGGATGCCTCTCACATGTAGCTTTCTACCCAGTCTTCGAGAGTTTCGGCCGCACTATTTTCTGGGCCGCGTCATAGACCCCGGGGGTCGCGGATTAAAACTGTGTTCTGCGACCTTGAACCAACTTGACCTTGGGTTTTCTTTCGATCATACAACAGAACTAGTCAAGATGTAAAACTCTGCCAATTTTTTCACCACACTTTCAAACGGTTGCTGAGATATCGCCAACTTTGCACTTCGGCACCTAGCATTGGGGCAGGCTCCGTACAAGGCCTATAGGAGGGCCATTTGTTGGGCTCATTATACGGCCAAATTCACACTTCTGTCTGCTTTTTTCTGATTAAAAGTGATCGGCAGTTCATGTTGTAACGTTCTGTGTAGGTTTTTGTTAGGAATAGGGATAGTTACGGCAGAAAAAGGGGGGGGGGTGAGCGGCGTTGGCGCCTATGGCACTTTCACACTAAGTCCCATAGTAAAGCATAGGGAGCGGTCATAGCGACCGTTGCCATGGCAACGAAGGTCTGGAAGTTAAACAAACGGGTGCATTTCAAGCGGGTGTACGTCAGTACCTGACATATTAATCAAATTTAACCGAATATAAGGTTGTTGCCCATTCCTGGCCAATTCCCGTCATGGTTGAAGGTAGCAGAACACAGTTTCCGGCCTATGGGGATTTCTATAGTTAAGGGCCCCAAGGTGACTAGCTTCGACGCGGTAAAAAACATAGCGCGGTGCACTTGAGAAATACGAAAAACGAATATGTTTGAGTTTAGGGTACAACCTACAAATAAATAAAAAACCGAAAAATCCTGTCGGCGTATCGGCTCCTCACGCCCACTTTGAAACAGCGCTCTGCGAGAGGTCACTGAACTGCACCGACTGACCCCGTGAGGCGGTTGCACAAGATGGCGCATTTATACACAAAGCGGAAAAGGCCCACTATCCAAATCCTACGGTCTACAAGCCGACATATTTCTACACCACACAGCACAGTTTACACATGGATGCCTCTCACATGTAGCTTTCTACCCAGTCTTCGAGAGTTTCGGCCGCACTATTTTCTGGGCCGCGTCATAGACCCCGGGGGTCGCGGATTAAAACTGTGTTCTGCGACCTTGAACAATGTGATCATTTGTTTCCCAGAATCCCTCTTCCGCTATTGGATAACTGTTGCTGTATACTACATGTAAATATAGTATTCAGTTGAAAATCAGCACCATGCACTGGCCAAAATCATTGTTCACAAAAGTTTGAACATGTTTGATCCTCGTTTGAACCTCAACTGTTTATATATGTTGGAAACGTTTTGAAAGTAACTGCACAAATATCTCTATATTTAGAACAATTTTCAAACATCGATGTAATTTTTTTGCTGTTAAAACATGTTGTAACACTCTGGATTTGGGTTATTTCCCCCATAAAAATAGTTGCTAACTAGACTGGCCGTCATTTGCTTTAAAGACCCCAGTAAAACTATATAAAGGCTGGATAATGTAAACTATAGGCTTCAGTGTGCTGCTGGCAGCTGTGCAGTGCACATCAGTGGAGGCCTGCCAGACAGTTCACCATGTACAAGTTACTCTTCAACTTGTGTTTGAAATAACAACAGATATCAGAAATTAAAGTATGGCTACACATTAAGAAGGACACTTAGCCCAGAAATAAAGTAATGGCAACAATGGCTTGTGGTTTAGTTTGAGACATTGGCTGGCAGTTATGTATACAGTTCTACAGTCTATACTGGTTTCTTAGACTACAAGTAGAAACAGATACAGATAACCCAAAATTACAAGTCATATTTCTAGACACACAATTACCAATTTTTGAAAGCTAATGTGGGAAAGACATTTTCAAGTTGGAAATGTAGATACAATTAGATACTCTGACACTACACTGTCAGGGTTGATTTGAAAATTTTAGCTTGATTTTCCAAAACCTGAAAGTTGTAGATAGTATTGTCTGGATTATCCAAGGGATCTTATTTGATTGAAACCTCCTTGGATCAGTTATCTGAGTCATTCTACATGGTTTGATAATGTTCCTATGAACACCAGTACAGAAAAATTTTGAATTTCTTTACCAGTATTATGGTAATCTGTCCCAGCCATTGTTCTGGGCTGGGAGACGGTCTAATCCTTTTATGAATTTATGTGTTTATGGGGGTCAATCCACCATTCAAGCTGCTAGACATGTCACAGTAGGAACACTTCCTTAACGAGTTGCCCAGGGTAAGAATCCGATGGCTTTAAGAGCAAATTCAGGATGTTTCGCCCATACTCCTCATGCAAGAAGTGGGCTGTCGCAAAATAACTCCTGGGCAAATCCAAGTTTCTGCATAATTTATGCAAATGAGGTCCTCATGAGCATAAGTTATGTCCAGGTGCTTTCACCTTTCCTACATGTACCTACATGTACAATATGACATCCACAGCTTTTACAGTAAGGGGAATACAACATCATGCATAAATTATGCAAGTGAGGTCCCCATTAGCATATGTCATGGCCAGGCGTGTGCACCTTTCCTAAAGCTACCTACATCTCAAAAATGACATCTGCAGCTTGTACGGTAAGGGAAATACAAGTTCAGCATAAATTATGCAAATGAGGTCCTCATTAGCATAATTTTTGGCCAGGTGCATTTACCTTTCCTAATGGTACCTACATCTTAAAGATGACATCCGCAGCTGTCACGGTAAGGGAAATACAAGTTTATGCATGAATTATGCAAATGAGGTCCTCATTAGCATAATTCATGGCCAGGTGTGATAACCTTTGCTAACGGTACGTACATGTGAAATCTGACAGCGGCAGCTTGTCCGGTAAGGGAATTACAAGTTTAAGCATAAATCATGCAAATGAGGTCCTCATTAGCATAATTTATGGCCAGGTGTGTTCGCCTTTTCTAAAGGTACCTACATCTCAAAGATGACATCCGCAGTTTTTACGGTAAGGGACATACAACTTCATGCATCGATTATGCAAATTGGGTCCTCATTAGCATAATTTATGGCCTGGTGTGTTCGCCTTTCCTAAAGGTACCTACATCTCAAAGATGACATCCGCAGCATTTACGGTAAGGGACATACAACTTTATGCATACATTATGCGAATTAGGTCCTCATTAGCATAAGTAATTGTCAGGTGTAGTCACCTTTCCTATAGGTACCTACATCTGAAATATAACATCCGTACCATGTAACATAAGGTACATATAACTTTCTGTAATACCATTAGTAGAGGTACCCCCTGACATCTGCTTGGTTTTAAGTCCCAGACATGGGAAGTGTAGGAGGGCTTATGTTACAGTATGACCTAGTTCTTGCTGGCCCCGACAGAAAATAACCAAAAATTGCATCAAAAAATTGCAAAATAAATCATTTTGAAGTAGTGTATGCCAAAAAAAATAATGGGGTCCTTTGGGTAAATATCCAATGCACAACTAAACCAAATTTCAGGTCCTCAGGTTTCAACACCACGGCACTGGAGGCCATCATGTGCGACTTTTGTCTGAAAATGACCAAAAAACCTCCATAAAATCATTTTAAAAACTTATATCAAAAAAATTTTAAAAGGGTCTAGGGGTATACACGTACTCTACCTGCATACCAAATTTCAGCTAATTTGGTCGACGGACGACCGAGAAGAAGCGATTTGAAGGTTTGACAGGAGAAGAAGAAGAAGAAGGAGAAGAAGAAACCTTACAAAAACAATATGTTTCGTTGGCGAAACATAATCAGAGTCTATCGTCAATGAATCAATCAATCAACCGCAGGCGTCAGGGCAGATGCATGGTGGCTGCAGACATCTCCCTCCAGTCACTTCTGCTATTGTCTGCCTCTGTATATTTTTAGATTTCCCAGCTAGGCAATGATGGCTCTTTTGTAGTGACCTATGACCTGTCTATGACTTTACAACTTTAGACTTTACAACTTTATTAAAAAAATGCAGACTGGCAGGATATCCCACTGGATATCCTGAATTGTTCTGACAATAACAATTGTCGGTTCCACTAGTCATTATATACAAAATACAGGTCACAGTTCAATTTGATCTAAAATGTCCTTGAACTATAAAATAATTGCAATTATATGCAATTGGCACTCAGGCATAATTGCCTTCGCCATAGGCAGAAGGGTATATTTTTGGTCGGGATTTGTGGAGTGATGGTGTTGGCAATATAACTCGTGATGCCATGGACAGATGTTGGCGATTTTTGGTAGGTAAGTTTCTGTTGGGGAGACGAAGGTCAAGTTCAAAGAAGGGTCTTCTGGAGGTTCCTTAGGTGCTGCAGCAGGGGGTTCTGGTGCTGCAATGGACCTTTTGTGTTTGTCAGTTTGTTTGTTGGTGGCATAACTGAAGAGAAATTTAATGGATTGTGATGAAATTTAGTAGGTTGTTGGTGGTGAAGGAAACAAAGGTCAAGTTTGAAGATGGGTCTTCTGACTCACTGGGTTCCTGCAGTACTACAGGTGGCATTTGTTATCTAAATTTTGGAGGAGGATAACTCAAGCAGGGTTTGGTGGATCTTAATTGTTTTGGGCAAGCAGAAACGATTAGGGATGATTAACATTATGAGATGCAAATCAAGTCGTTCTTTACTATGATTAATGAGGAAAAGTTGAAATTCCCTTTCAATTAGCTCTTTTTTGGATGACGACCTATATACGAGGACACCTTTATACGAGGACACTGCCCACATGTTTTGGGTACCGTAACATTACCATGTGAGCCGTAACATTACCATGTGGGCAGTGCTTTTCACAATGGCGCTTCAAGACATATGAACTGAGAACTGTGACATAGAGAGAAAAACCGATTGATATATCAATTATGTAAATAAGGACATAATTTGCTTAATTGATGTGAAAATGCTATGATTCCAAATTCCAATGACGGTAATTTGATACTTGCATTCGGAAGTTAGATGAAGGTGAACATCATCATACACTGAGTATGCAATCCATAACACACCTTTCAGACACATCTTCCGTACAAGTTAACACTATTCGACTGTAGTTTACTATACTTTGCTGCGATGTGTGAATTGCCCTCTTCCCAGCCCACTGACCTAGTGATATTTTGTCCATACTATAAGCATGGTCAAAATATATTGTTTTTGGTCATGTTTCTTTCTTCTCCTCCTCCTGTCAAATCCCCACACGGTAATGTGGAATTGACTCTACTTTGGAGGAAACATGAAGAAAAGAAACAAGAAAAGATGTCAATTGAAACTCATCTAAAGAGGACTCTCCTGGACTTGTAACATGCCCTTTCACTAGAGGGTGCGATCAAAGATTTGACAGATTGCAGATTGCACAATGAAATTCATAGACTATGAACAAATCATTTTACGTTTTGTATGTTTTGTTGTCACAGTGTTTTTTCAATCATTCTTTCACATCATATTCCAATTATGAAATCAAGAGTAATAAAAATCCAAGTATGGCTGCTCAGCGATCACTCTCCAGTGAAAAGGTTGCGGAGGTTGTTCTGGGACCTTCAAACACTAGGAGCATTTGTTCTGTTTGCTTTCACCTCGGCATAATGTGGAAGTAGTCTGGTATTCTATGAATTGAGGTGTCTCTGAAAAGAGCCTTTTACCACCTTTGACGTTGCCAACAAAACACAAGATGCCATTTTGACAGTGTGGGGAAAATGATGACCTATTATTGCCCACAGGAGGACACGGGGCTCTGTACCAGACCTGACACAACTCTTCTCTAAGTCTGTCGTCAAAAAGCCATCAAGAAAAACAGCTAAACTGGTCAAGGCCAAGTCCGCTGTAAGTAACACTCCATGTTCTGCCGCTGTTCAAACTCAATGGGTTGGTATTTCATATTACATATTTGGCATAACTTAAGTACGAGCATATTGCTAAATTGAAGCTTTAATAGGAAGTTTACTGATTGTTATGGTTGAATAATGCTAGAATTGTGATCAGTCAAAAAGCCATATTGTAGTGAGGAACTGAACACAAGTTGCAGATGCATGTCCTGTGTTAAAATAATTTCAATTTGTGGATGTGCCAAGAACTGTTTTTGACTCTTGGTGTGAATGTACAATAGGTTAACCGTTGATATTACTAGGTGTTTTGATTAAGAATCACATTTTCAAAATGTGTTGATATTCAATTTTGTGGAGCAGTACCATGACTGTTGGAAACTAGCAGTTTTGTGTGTGAATGGGTGGCATGTAGGTCACAACAGGGGTACCTGAGGAAGAGAAGGATCACAGTGAGATGGGTAGGATTTATTCACCCCGAGGACGCCTTATGTAAGGCCCAGGATTGTGCCAATATCTACATGTACAGTAACTCTTGTTGCTGTTCTCTCCCTCTCAGTCCAAGTTGGACTCTCCCAAGTTTGGCGAGCGTCCTGACTGGGCCCAACACCAGGCGGGCGCTCCGTTTGTCAACCTGTCCAACACGGCCAATGTTAGCGACTCTGTGGACGCCGGGAAGAGACCTGGACCGGCACGGAACATTGCTCGGCTAGGACGAGACGCGGAGAGAGCGAACTCCAGATCAGAACGGGACCCTCCAAGTAAGGGTTTCTACAGACTTGATGGAATTACTAAGTACTAATTTTAGATCTGACAAATTAGAATGGTAGAAAAATATGAAGTGCCTCAAATGTGTGTGTGTGTGTTTATGTGCCTGCGTCTGTTTTCTACACGTGTTTGTGTGAATGTGTAAATGTGTATGCGAGTATGTATTTGTTTCTCTGTGTGTGTGTGTGTGTGTGTGTGTTGAATGGTAATCATGCATGACGTTGTATTGGATAGATACAGTTTCTGCATGAAGAACATACTATGTTCTCATATGTAACCCTTGGAGCAGCCATAAACTCCAAAATATCACAGAGTTTGTAAATATAGAGATGGCTACAATATGTTGTTACTTTAAGGTCTCATTCCAGGACCTGTATTACTCCAAGTGGGTACCCTAAAAGAGTCCATACCCAAAAAAATAAACGGCTGCATGAACGTGTGTTTATATCGGTGGGAAAATCCCTTTTAGCCATCCCGACTCATCTCAAGCGTCAAACTGATGAAGCTTGTTTGTGACTGAAGAAATTAGCAGATAAAGTTCGGCAGCCACGCGCGAGGTCGGACGTGCATGTCCCGACATTGTAGGTGATGTGGTCGTGCGCTCTTCAGTTGGAAAGTGCCTTTTTGGGTGTGTAGCTAAGTGCAGTTTGTAATTGCTATAAAAAGAGATGTACTGTACTAGTAGTGAAACTGTTGGCATGATCTAGGGTAAATATTCTCAATATAAAATGAATAACATTGGTGCATTTTCTATAGCTTCATTACAAACACGCCCATGTAAAACATGTATTATAACATGTAAGCCTATGGGGCGAAAAAACTCATGAATGAGACCTTAACATGTCCTTGATGTGTTCCTGTGTAGCTGCTCCTCTGTTCAAGACCAACCCCTGGACAGTTCCTGTAGCTGGGGAGTCAGATGAGGACGACTGGTAACAACTGCAGCACTTCCCATGGGTCTGTGTACTCATATAAACAACTATAATGTACAGTACTGATTAGTACATTCAGTCATTTCCAATTACAAGAGACAGCTACTTCTCAGAGCAGCTGGAAAGGGTGCATGTCCAAGATATTCTTATGTTGTACAAAATCTAGAGCAATATTAGAAGGTGCAACAGTATGTTCTTCAGTACACATTGTATCAACAATGAATCTTATTCCAGCCAATCATGTCATGATATCATTATTGGTCTAATTGATTGGCAGATGGATATATGTATATATTGAAATAGAGTTCAAAAATAAAGCTTTCCCAGGATATACGTACCCAGTGTTTGTTCATGATGCTTTGTAAATATGGTACAGGTTGCCTTGTGAGGATAAAAATATCTGAAATTTCAGAATGAACTCAGGCTTATGACAATATTGCAGTACACTTTATCTGTCCATTTGAGGAAATGACAATAAAAAACATGATTCAGTTGATATTATATTTCCGAAGGCATCATAACCATGGGAGGGAAATTACATTGATGGCTTGTATTTGTATTTATTGACAATGAAGACGAGTCATTACACTGGGTCAGCCTAGGCAGCTCTCGCTGGTAATGGCTGACCCACAAAATACACCTTATATACATAACCTGCAGTAAAATCATTACACTATCATAATACATATAGTTAATACTAGAAAGGAAAAATTTGCGAGCAAATACAGCATGTTTAGCCATACTCCTCGCCATGCAAAAAATGGACTGTCCCAAAATAACAATGGACCATTCTAAAATACTTCCACACAAAAAATGGATCTCCCCAGTCCAAAATTGAGTTATAAAGATTAACCCCAGGGAAGAATGAAGTTTTCCACAGTATATATAATGATATATATGAAGATATGACAGGAGAAGAACGAAATTACCAAAAACAACATATTTCAGCGATAGTATGGGTGAAATATAAAAATGTGACACCCCTATGTTTGAATGCATGATTAAATAGTATACATTTTGGGTTGAAAATAATGAAACGAAAAGATTGTTTATTTCAAAAATCGTTTTGAAAGGCGGTATGCCAAACATTTGAATGAGGGCCTGTGTACATGACCAAGGCAGACACATGCCAAATTTTGCATCATTTTGGTTTAATACATAGGAACTGGAGATGTATCTTTGTTCAAAAAAGAGTGAACAAAGCCATGTAAGCACATATCCTACACATTCCCATACCACATTTGGTATGAATACTAGCACACCTGCACCAGAAATGCAAGATAAATAGATTAACTCAATTGGCCAATCAGATGGTTGCAAGGCTCACAGGCAGGCCAGGTGCACTTGGGGTCACTGACCTTTAGGTCATATGAGGAATGGTTGCAAGGCTCACAGGCAGGCCAGGTGCACTTGGGGTCACTGACCTTTAGGTCATATGAGAAAAATACCCAATGTTCTCCCAAAAAAACCTGCAAAATCATATTTTGAAGTGATCCATGCCAAAAGTGCAAATGGGGTTCTTTGAATATTTGTTCAATGTACCCCCATAGCAAATTTCATTTGGATGTATTTCCAGAGCACAGGAGGCCAAAATGTACGTTTTTGGTCAGAAAAACCTCAATAAAATCACTTTCAAGGTCAATATCGGCTAGGGGTATTTGTCTACACTACCTATGTACCAAATTTCAGGTCATTTGGTCTAAAAATGACAGATGAATCGATTTGAAGATTTGACAGGAGAAGAAGAAACATGAGTAAAAACAATATGTTGAGCCATACTAGGTATGGCTCATTACAATACAATGCATAATAATACAGTATAAAGTCATTGGAATCAATAACCACCATGCAAATATGTGAGCATATGTATAGCATTGTGGTGGAATAGATGGAAGGTTGTTCGTTGGCTTGTTACTTGTTAATCAGAGGTTGGAGGGGGATATTGTTACCTTCTTCTAGTCACCCACTTCTAACAGCTACAGTCTCTCCCTCCAACTCCTGCTGAGGTCATCAGATTTACACCAATCAATTTTACTTGATAGGACTCCAGAAAATCACCCCAGAGTGTGGCAGAGTGATCTTTTCTACAGGATAACATAGATTAGAATGCATTGCATTTCATCAAAAGGACGTCCTAATGTATTCGAACTTGTCACACTTTCATCTTCCACAATGTAGCTACAGATTTGCTCCTCTTTCAGTAGAACACTTGACACTGCTTAAGTATATACATGTATTATTATTAGGTAGATTTCGTCGACCAATCAGAAGGCTCCATTTGCGGGTCTGTAAACTTCGTATGGACCCGCTTTGCGTTTGGAGGTTCTGATAAACTCTGTGTTTTGTTTGAAAAATAATAGACATAATGATGATGAGGACCTCACACTTGCAGTCAGGAAAAGAGAACATCAAATCTTAGTAAAACAAATGTTTGCACGTGATCAGTTCCAAAGAATGTGATGTTTTGTAATGATCTGTTGTAGAAATAAAACTTGTGTTTCTGGTGTCAGTGTTTTAGACTGGAAGATGTCTCAGGTGTACAACTTTTACCGAAAACAAAGGACAAATTTCACGACATGATTTTTATTGGTAAAGCGACTTCCATTAGTTCTTCCTGGAGTCACATAGCATATACATTACATTGGAACATGTAACATTACATAGTATATACATAAACTACGCACAAAAAGTTTGGAAACTTTACTTTGGTTGATCATATTTCCATTGTTTTTTTATCAATTTCAATGCATTATATATCGTTGGAAAGCCTGTGTAATTTCCTTTCCTATGATATCCTACTCATTATAATTGCAATCTGATGGAGCGAGCACCAGGCCTGCTTACGCGAGTGGGTTGTAGAAAAAAAGTGCCCAAATTTCCATAATAGTGTCAAACACCTAGCGCAGCGCCAAACCCATTAGTGGTGGTGTCGTCCAAATCGTGAATGGAACAGTGTGTGGTGGAATGTTATGTTCACAGCTACAGATAAGAGAAGGTTTATCTCGACTGTTGGATGGGTAAATGAAAGTGTTGGGGCGGCGAGGAGAACCCTATGCTGACTGTTGCACAGATTGACTGACTGTTTGTTGGGGTCAGTGTTAAAGTGTGAGGCAGTACAACGCTAACTGCCAGCGGAAAAAAAACAGGCTATTGATCCTAAGCAACTTCGATGTGTCGATAAAGAGACAGCTGCAGCTTCCTCCATCCAGTCACATTTCCAAGATCCTTACCTCTGCAATATGATTATGAGACTGGGTGCCATTCTGCACGATGATAGTGCACGTCCATACAGAATGAGAGTCATTTCAGACCACCTCCAGTATGCAGGAATACAAAGGATAGAATGCCCCTCCTGCAGCCCAGATCTCAACACAATTGAACACAGTCTCAGACTCTGTGATCACTGATCAGCTTGGGCGAGCTGTGCATGCAGTTGTGATCAACAGAACAACACTGGTCGACCTGCGACGACTCCTTGTGGAAGAATAGCCAGGGGCCGCGTACCAAAACTGGTGACAAGCATGAGGAAGATGTGCCGGGCTGTGGTGACAGCGCATGGCGTGTGTACTCAGTATCAAAGTCAGACACAGTTTACTGACGCATGTATGTTTTTCCTATGTTTTTATCATGTATTTGCAATTAGCCCACGGGCATGAACTTGCAATAAACTTCTTTCATTAAGCCACCCTCATCATAACTGAGGCTCCTTTACGCATTTTTTCTTTGGATGAAGACTACACTTGGCTTTCATATTAATGTGTTTTGTTGATTCAAGTTTCATATTACCCTCGTACAAAAACCACGTGCTACCAGCAGAAGACAAAATACTGAATTGAGCGTTTTACAATAGTAGGGTAATTTGGGCACTTTTTTTATGAGACTCGCTCGCATAAGCAGGTCTGGTGCTCGTTGTATTAATTTACAACAATAATAAGTTAAGTATCATGGGAAAGAAAATCACAAAAGCTTTTCAATGATATATAAATCATTGAAATTGATCAAGAAACAACGGAGATATGATCGACCAAAGTTAAGTTTCCGAACTTTTTGTGCGTAGTTTATTTACATCAATTTCAATTTGCTACCAGTTCATAATGTTTGAGTCCGTTTTCAGCCTGTCTTTGATGAGTATTTTGAATGAGGATGGAACAGATTATCTGATGTGATGTGGAAGAGTATTGTATGATTTTGTGCACCGGTACAGGAAAGACTGTTGCAGATGTTGTTTTTGGTTTGGGTAGTTTGAAATCATTCCGTTTTGCAGATCTTGTGCTGTAAGTGTGTTGGTGAGATACGAGATGTAGTTTACTGTAGAGAGTGGATGGTTGTTTGAAAAAGAGTATTTTATGGAAAGTACACATGTTGCTAATGTAGAGTCTCTCCATAACCGTCTGCCACGATAACACACAGATAACACACAGATTGAAGGCTTAGCTAGACTGAAGGCTTTTCTTTTCAATGTGAGGTCACACGCTTTTTGGAACGCCCCTCATGAATATGTAACAGCATGCATGTTGTGATGGGGGCAGGTTACATCTGCAGGGATTCAGTCGGTGCTTTTTTGTACTTTGTAAATCTTTCACTATTCTGTATGATAGTATTTTTCAAATAAAATGTGTATATTGGGGACATTTTTGTAGTAAACTTGAGAGAAAGGTAAATAAATTTAAAAATAGATTTAAATGTGATACAGTTCAGCATCACATGTCGGATACTTCGATGTCATGAATGCTATAGTTTTAACTTTTATTCAAAAGCCTGTTTTCTAACCAGGGGGGGGAATGTTTCAAGTAAAAAAAAAACTTTCTTCAGCATTCCTTACAGAATGTTCTATGTTGTTCAACTAAGTTATAACCTGTGAGAAATCTACAATATGGTCTACTTTCTAGTCATTGGATAGTCTGTCTGGATGTATAGAATTAAAAAAAGCTATGTATGTTTGAGACATAGAGACTGAATGAATTACGGCACAATAAGTCGTTTGTTTTACCCAAATACTTGTTCATGGGATAAACAGTAGATCCATATAAATGTTATCCCTGCAGTGGTCAAAACTACAAGTGCTTGTTCTGTAAAGGATTATTACTGTAACAGTAGAGTCCATTCCAAGTCACCGAGTAATGACTTTGAATAAAATGATATCTAAATCACAATAGTGTTCGAATTTAAAGTAATGCCACAGCAAGTATATTTGATGGATGACATCAGTGTGCGGATTGATTTTCGCCTGATTTTGAAGTAAAAAACAATATTTTTTTTTACCCTCCGGCAATGGTCAACATACCGAAAATAGTACAATGTGTCGCAAACTACATGTACTTTCGGTTCTATCGCAAAAACGTTCTAGATGCCAGAAAAAGGCATTTGCACATGGAAGAATGGTGAAAACTCTGTACAAATGCGTTGTACAATTATTGTGTATGCAATAATCTTTTTTTTATTTTTTTTTTATTGCAACATTTACATACAAGACATGATGACGACAGACTCAAGCTTACAGCTTATTTTCATGTCGTCATCGACAGGATACATTACAGAAGAACAAAACAAGTAATTACAAATACCGAAAATGAAAAAAAACAGGTGCGGACATGCAAAGCATAAGAGCAACAAATTATCTCAAATAAACTACGTAACAGAAATCATTAAATGTAAGAAAAATTGAAATCAATAAACAGATAAATATGTGGACAGGTACTACAAGACTGGTAGGATGGTGGTTTACTACTCAAATCTTTTGGATTGTATAATGAAAAGTTGGACATGCTGTAAGAGTTTGACATTGTTTGAATTCGAAAGGAAGGGTAAGCCTTTAAGCAATAATTGAATTAGAACATCATCCGAGAGATTATTGAGATTTATGACTGAACCTACCAGATTTTCTAAATTGCTGAAGAGTAAGGAACGGTATTGAGTGTAGTTAGGGCAGTACAAGAAGTAATGAGAAATACTTTCACAAGGATGGCCACAGGTACAAGCAGGACTGGTAACTAGGTTGCGAGTGTACAAATTGAAGTTTAAACTGAAAGTACCAAGACGGAAACGAGTGAGAAGAGCGCAGGTGTAACGAGGACCAGTGTTGAAATATGGGACAGATACAGGGCGCACAGATTTGATCGTTGTTTTCTTAAAATGAGAAAGACTTAATGATCGATCTGCCAAGGTAAGGTTGTTCCAATGATATGTAGCATAAGGTATGAATGATTTCTTAAAGCGAGTTGTGGTACACTTTAACAACTGAAGGTTATACTTATTGCGAAGGTCGTAGGAAGAGGAATCTGATACTGTGGGTGGTATCAAATCTCTTAAGTATTGTCGAGTTTGTCCATGGATAATTTTATAGAATAGGATAAGGGACTGAACATGGCGGCGGTCAGATAACTTTTCCCATCCCAGTTCGGCGAGTAGTGAAGTATACGAGGACCCCCTAATGGCACCAGCTACGGTTAAAGCACATTCATATTGTATTCGTTCAATGAGTTGAGAGTCTGAAGCAGTGCAACCATGCCATACTACGCCACCATACTCGAGTAGGGGACGGATAAAAGATTTATATATTGTTTCCAAGACTTCACGGGGGAGCTTGAATTTGAGTTTACTGAAGGTTGAAACCTTTTTAGATGCATTGGCTAACATGTTAGAAATATGTGTATTCCAAGACATAGTAGATGACAGATGAACCCCGATGTGTTTGTGACAGTCTACAGAATCGATTTGTTCGTTACCAAGGAAAAGGGGTGGATGTGGAGGAGGTATAGCCTTTGTAGAATAACACGTTTCGATTGTTTTTGACGGATTGAGTTCCATTAGCCACGCTTTTGTCCATGATAATATCTTAGAAAGGTCAGAATTGAGTCTAATGGCTGATACAGTGGGGGATTCTACAACATCGAGCAAGGAGCTATCGTCTGCGAACAGAAAAGGATGAGTTTCGAGCTCCTGTATCATGTCATTAATGTACACGAGAAATAATAGCGGACCAAGCACTGATCCTTGAGGTACACCTGCACTTATCTCGCACCAATCAGAGTTTTGACCTTCGATTACGACACGCTGCATTCTACCATTGAGGTAACTTTGAAACCAGTTGAGAAAAGGCCCTTCCACCCCGTTTCGTTGAAGCTTGAAGAGTATGCCTTTATGCCAAACCTTATCAAACGCTTTTGAAAAATCAAGATAAACGGCTCTGACTTCTTTGTTCTGGTCAAAGGCTTGGAGAATTCTGTTTGTAATGAAGACAAGCTGGTTTACAGTTGAATCTCCCCTAATGAAACCAGATTGGTAAGAATATAACAGATTTTGAGACATTAAATGGTTGTATAAATGTTTATAGACAATTTTTTCAAGAATTTTAGATAGGGTAGGCAACAACGAGACGGGACGGTAGTTGGAAACTATACAAGGATCACCTTTTTTAAAGATGGGTACAACATTTGCTCTCTTCCAGACTTCTGGGAATATTCCATGACAGAGCGAAAGATTAAAAACATAGGCAATTTTATCTGAAATGTAAGGACTAATGATTTTAAGAAAACAGTTGTCAATGTTATCCCACCCGTATGCTTTAGAAGTGTCCAGCTCGGAGATATATAGTTCAACTTCAGGGGCAGTGGTTTCACAATTAAACAAACGTGCATTGGTCAGATAGTCAAGATTTGGTAATGTGGAATTAGTATCATCAATTGTCGATTGGAGGGAAAAGTAATTGTTGAATTCTGAAGCCTTTTCGCTTGAGTCACATATATAATGGTCATTGCGCTTAAGTGGAGGAATTGTAGTTGACATTTTGCATCCATAAATGGTTTTGACTATATGCCACCATGTTTTACTACCTGTAGTAGAGTTAAGTGGAGAATATTGTAGGCGAGTATCATAGTTCAATTTGGCTGAAGCTATTTCATTCACAAGTCTGCTCCTTATCTTGCGATAAGAAGCCCAGAGTGAAGGGGTATTAGATAACTTAGCTTTTTTATGTGTTTTGTCACGAATACCCATAAGTCGTCTTATTCTGGATGTCATCCATGGTTTATCACGGGGTCTGATGGTGATATTTCTGTGGGGGACGCATTTTATTTTTGTCTGAGAAATAAGATCACTTAGCATATTGCAAGCACCATCAACAGAATTACAATAAAATATATCTAGCCATTGCGGATCAGTCGAGAAGTCTACAAGTGAGGCATAGTCAATTTTTGAGAAGTCCCAGACGGTGCGAACGTATGGTGGAGGGGGTTTGATAACAAAGTCGAAATTGGCAATAATAGGGCAGTGGTGGCAACCAGACAGGGGTGAAAGAACAGACGTGGATTGAACACGACTAGACGCGTCAGTAAATAGTAGATCAATAAGTGAGGGTGAGCGAGATAGATCGCACGTGGGTTCAGTTATCATTTGGGTAAGATTTAACATCTGAGATGACTGGAACAATTTTGAGCCAGCTGAGGAATTTGGGTCCAGATGCCACCACGCTCCGTGCTTAGCATTAAAATCACCGGTAATGATAATAGTGTCAACATTTAAAGAAGCAGCTGTGAAGACAGAATTTTGGAAGGAGTCGATAAAACTATCAACGGTTTCTAAGTTTTGTCCAGGTGGCCTGTAATAGGCTGAAAAGAGAACACGGAAAGTGCCGGGGAAAAGTTCAAGCCAGATGCACTCATCAGTCAAGGATTCCAGATCACAGCGATGTCTAAAGGCTATATGATCAGATACAAAAATCAAAACACCTCCACCGTGTCTGTTTCTATCCCGACGAACTGGAGTTTGAAAACCGTCAAGCGAAATAGCTTCAGAATCGACAGTGCTACCAAGCCACGTTTCCGTGATAGCAATTATGTCAAGCTTAAACTTAACTGCCAAGGAAGACAGTTCATCCATCTTTGAACCGGCAACAATACTGTTTACATTTGCATGAAAAACATTTAAGGATTTGATTGAGTTAACCCTGGCAGGGCCTGGATTAGGATGAATATCCCCAGCTAGTAAAATGGATACAAATACAATAGAGACTAGCACAATTAAGAGGATTATGTCGAAATTTAAGATCACATTACACTTGCGTTGAAGTCTGATGGTAAGATTGGCAGAGAACATACCTATGACTGCCCTATATTGTACTAAATCTATAGACATGTTTTTATGTTCCCCTTCAGCAATTTAGTTTGGAATTTGTATGGTTGACTTGGAGTACCTGTATGTAAACATCGATTTGCTACTAAGACATTGAAAGAAGTATAAACAACAAATAAGGTGACAAAAGTAAATGCAAACATAGTGTCACCATAATGAAAACATAACAAGAAATAATAACAAAACATAATGGTACAGAACATATTCCGAATGCGTGGGAGGCACAGAAGGCTCGTCATCTGCACCGCGGGGATAATTAATATAATCAGGCGAGACAGAGCCATTAACAACATTAGGTTTGCCTTTAATCATGTTGAATACAAGGAATAAAAACAGCAGGTCAAGGACAAGAAAGGAAATAACTTGTAAGTATACCTGAATAAAAGAAAACGATCGACTATGGTCCTTTGATATCGATCAGTCATTTGACAAGTCCTCAAACTGGCGAACGTCATCATCCGAGACAAACCGGCGAATCTCAGGGGTGCCGCCATCACGGGTGACCTTGGCGAAGATCTTGCCGTCCTTGGTCCACACGTTGCTCACTTGAGGTAGTCTCTTCACACTGTTGAACAGCTCCAGATTTCGTTTCGTCAGATTTTCCCGGATGACGAAAGGCTTGTCCATGGCATTCCTCTTCCCCTTGAGCTGCTTCTTCGCCATGTAGACTTGACTGCGTTTGGCATAGTTTGAAAACTTCACAATAATCGGCCGCGCTCCCTCCATTGATCTGCCCATCCGGTGAGCTATGTCGATGTCCGAAGGCTTCATGTCGATGTGTTTCTTGCTGAAAGCAATGAAAGTCTCAGCACAGTTCTCTCTGTCACCCTCCGCCAAGGGGGAGGGGGGACCCCAAACGCCAACAGACAGTGCTTTCTGCTGTATTGTTCGTTTCTGTCGGCATGTTCCTCTACTTTAGCCAGACGGGCATTCAGGTTGATGATTTCCTTGTCCTTCTCGTCGACGGCGCGCTTCAATTGGACAGCTCGGTGTTTAGTGATAGTTTGAATCCATCGAGCTCAGCTTTCATCTCAGATTTAATGGCGTCGATAATGTCGCGTTTGACAGCGTCGAGGAATTCCACCTTCATTTTCTCGATAATCTTTAATAAGATTGCTCCTCATCACCAACTTACAGGAAGACACAGTTAAGCCCTCGTGCAAACTTGCTCTGTAATTGTTGAACCATTATTATCAACAACGTGTCATCCGATGTGCTGTTCTTGAATGAAGTGAACTACTAACAAATTCGATAACAGGGTCAGATGAAGTAACTAATGTCATTCGGTTTGAGTAGGCCATTGTCTAACTGTCTGTTTGTTGAAGACAGAATAAAAAGACGTGTGATTTCTAAGGCACGGCAAGACAGTCAGACAGTCAGGACAGCAATAGCGGAGAGCTAGAGAACTTCAGCTGAGGAAAAGTGAGCAGAGCCAGCAACATGTAGTCACCGTCAGTCTGTCTCATGACTCAGGAGACCTTGTCTCTGCCGCCTTGCTATACAGACCTGGATCTAAATCCATAATTTGATTATTTTAATGTTTACATCAGTGTTAGTTAATGTTTTATTGAATACAGGGATAAAAGATTTGTTGTGATACCGTGTTCTATCGCTTCAATTCTTCTTAGATGCTTTTTGGTAGTCAAGTTTGAAAATGTCTTGTTTTTTTTCGCCCTCGCGCACTAGATTTGGAGTCTACAGAGGATGTCTTCCATAGGATTTACTTGATGTGGCCTAAGTTGAAAAAAAGGATATTGAAAGTTCGATTCAGTAAGATTCCATACGATTCTTTCACTTTAGAAAATACTAACATTTTTGCAACGTTATCTAGATATTGAATTCGGGTGCCGGGGTTATTGCCCTAATATCAATAAAAGTAGGTGCTAATCCGACCCTGATATCTGCCTCATGTTTCTAGATTTCACTGCTGTACACTGGTGGGCTCTTTGTGTAGTAGTAGTAGTAGTAGTAGTAGTAGTAGTGGTAGTGGTAGTAGTAGTAGTGGGTTATTCTGGTGGGCCATCTAGGCATGACATCCAATCGTACTTCCCTATATTTTGCAAGGATGTGTCTTCCCAGCCCACTGACCCATTTACAAAGTGTTACAAATAATGGTACAAAATGGTAGAATGCTGTTTTACACAACAGGGGAAATATGTATAAAGTTGGATAAACATGTTTAAAAGCTGTTAGACAAATGATTACACAAATTGAAAACATTTATAAATGGTGAAAATGACAACCATCTTGGTGACTTAGAATGTACAAATTTATTCTTGTCAAAGATGCTTGTTGAATCGTCTGTTGCTGATATGTATTTTACAATGATAGTGGTAATATTGGATGTTATTGATACAAGTAATATTGTGATTGATATCAGCCATGCTAAACTAGATAGTATGTATCATTGATATATATTTTGGATCTTCAACATTCTTCTTGTGACATGTGACATGTCATACTCTAGTGGTCTTTGCGGTATCCTGTTATGCTTGGTCCCGTTTCCAGTCCGGGACCCGGCCAAGCAGCTTGTTGGAACGAAAAATATGATATAAAAGACACAAAACGGTAAAAAAGAATTACGGTAATAAATTATACATGTATTTTTTTTTCATTTTCGCAAACAGCCCGGCCGGGCCCCGGATTGGAAATGGGCCCGAAGTATTAATGCCGCATTCATGTACACATTTCTGTCGTGAACATCCAGGTAAATACCTCCGTGTGGGACTGAAGACTCAAAGACATGTGTTGTTCATATCGTCCCCCCTCCGTGCTCCAGCTCCAGCTCGGCCCTGTATCCGTGTGTCTCTGTCTCCTGTGCGAGGCCAGGCCAGCCGCAGACCGACACACTTTGCCGCACACCTCGCACATACTGCCCTCTAAAACCTTTGGACAGTCCTCTTCGTGATACACCAACACGTGCTTTGCTAAGGACAGATAATCACGTAAGACTTTATCACACCTGTAACAATTGTACGGAAGACTTGAATTTTTCCTGGGCAGTGGGTACGACCCGCCGAGGTCTGCCTTCTCCAGATCTTCGTTCTTGAACCACAGGTTGGCCAGATCTCCCAACCACCGCTCGGAAAAACCACCAAGCTTCATCTCGAAATGAAAGTCCTCCATGGCTTCCTCCAGTTGTCGACATATTTCCTCGGGCGAGGGGACTCTGTACTGACTGTTGTGCCAGTCTGAAGTATCCGGATCCGTAGGTGCTGTTTTCTGTGGACACATGGCGCTGACGCAGCGGTATGGTTCAACACAGTTGTTAGACTCCATGAGGAAGCATGGACATGGCAGAGTGTAGTTCCGACGTCATTAAACAGTCGAGAACCTTTTGTTTACTTTTGCACTTTTCTGTTTCTAAAATTCTGTTCCATTATTATCGTTACAGACTTCGAACTGCTTTCGTGAAGTCCCGTTGATCTGTACAGTTCCGGTATCAAACACAGATCTGCTGGCTTCAGCAGAGTTTGTCTGCTACATTCTGTTATATTCTCCAAGCATAGGTTTCGATGGAGTTGGGGGGGGGGGGGGGGTTAGTAGTGGTCAGGATTATTAGATTTAGAAAACACCACAACGTCATCTGCAGATTTATTTTAGGGCCTTCTGAAGCCGCTTTCACCATATAACGCACTTTTCAATTAAAAGTAGAAATTAAAAGTTCGTTTTTTTCGCTTAAACCAAAACGTTTAGCATTAGAACACGTTCTAAAGTTGTTTTACATCATTTCCCATCGAAATCCAAACTTTGTGAAAAAAGTTACTTCCGCGTTTGTTTCGCTCCAAAGGTGTATTCAATGCCTTTTGGAGCTGTTTTGACCATATAACGCACTTTGCCGTTAGAAATCTAAACTTCGTATTTTTCGCTCAAACAAATTGTAAATGGTTGTTTTAGCCTTAGAACACATTATAAAGTTGTTTACATCATTTAAAACCCAGATCCGAAACTTTGTAAAAAAAAGGTACTGCCGCGTTTTTTTTCGCTCAAACAAACCGTAATTGAGTGTTTTAATCTTAGAACACGTTATAAAGTTGTTTTATACCATTTCCCATCAAAATCTGCAACTTTGTAAAAAAAAGTTACCACCGCGTTTGTTTCGCTCCAAAGGTGTTATAAGGTCTTTTGAAGCTGTTTTGACCATACAACGCACTTTGCCGTTAAAAATCGAAACTTCTTTTTTTTTTCGCTCAAACCAATCGTAATTGCTTGTTTTAGTCTTAGAACACGTTATAAAGTTGTTTCACACCATTTCCTATCGAAATCCGCAACGTTGAAAAAACAGTTACTACCTTTTTTTTATTTCGCTAAAAATTTGTATTTAATGCCTTATGTTTTGACCATATAACGCACCTTGCCGTTAAAAATCGAATTATTTTCCGCTGAAAACAATCGTAATTCATTGTCTTAGCATTAACGTGTTAGAACACGTTATAAAGGTGTTTTACATCATTTCCCATCGAAATCCGCAACTCTACAAAAAAAGTTACTACCGCGTTTATTTCGCTCCAAAGGTCTATCTAATGCCTTTTGGAGCTGTTTTGACCATATAACACACTTTGCCTTTAAAAATTGAAACTTCCTTTTTTTCGCTGAAACTAATTGTTATTGGTTGCTTTAGCCTTAGAACACTTTATAAAGTTGTTTTTCACCATTTCCCATCGAAATCGGCAACTTAGCGAAGTTGGCGAATAACTTGGCGAATCATTCTCATTTGCAACAAGAGTCTGAAGACCCAAAATCTCCATGAAATTTGTTTTCATATGATGTGTTTTATAGGTGCTGCTACAGCAATAACAACCGAATAGTGACAGCCAGTCTTTAGAATCAGTTGCAACAATGAAACTTTGATTGTTTAAATTATCATCACCACCTTACTACCCATATATCTATCTATCAGCTCTGTGTATAAATGTTTCACTATCATGAGATTAAAACAAGACCTTGCAACAGCTGTGTCTATCTTTCCTTGAACCTAAATCTGGGTCTGAAGTGAGCTCCCACAACATGCCTAGAATGGAGGTATAGATTTTCCTCATAACTTATGCAAATTCAGTCCCAATTTGCATAATTTGCACTTCAATGTGTACATACCTGCGTACCAAATAACATGAAAATCTGTCGTTCCTTTCTCCAGTTATTCTCCTTAGAGTCAATTCCATGTCACCGAGAGGGTTTTCAGATGATATTGCTGATAAGTTTGAACAATTTTAGAGAAAAGACTATTTCAGTCAAAATAATTCCAGACTGTTCAAACAATTAGAAATGAAAGTTTGAACATGTCTGAACTCATCTATATATTTTGGAAATAGTATGAAAGTATTTGCACAAATATCTCTTTATTTAGAACAATTTTCAAACATCTGTGTGATTGTTTCACTGTTGGAACATGTTCCAACATTTTGTATCATTCTCAAAATGGTAGATTTGGGTTATTGCCCCCATAAAAGCAGGTGCTAATCACGCTCTATTGTCTGCCTCTGTATATTTTTAGATTTCACGTCTGGACACTGGCAACTCTTTTGTTTTGAGGTGTCTATGTATGGCACCTAGGCCTAATCCGCTATACTTTGAAGGGATGTGTTAATTGGCCTGTTCCCAGCCCACTGACCCAGTTATACCATTTTTGTTGAATGTTGGAACATGTTCAAACAAATGATCAATCTATGTTGCAACAGTTTAGAAACTAATACAAATAATGTGTTCAATGTTGGAAATTTGTTTAACCTGTTGGAACACAGCAGAAAATATTTAGAACATCAAATGAATGTTGGAAATTGTTCTTAACAGTTACTTATCTCACATAGATTGTTACAAAGGTTTTGTAAATGTTAGAACAAAAGGCAACAAACACCCTCTAGGTAATGTGGAATCGACTCTAGAAGATTTTTACAAATACACCATTGCAGTTCCAGTAACACATACCAGGGGGGCAAAAATCGACCTTGATCTTTCTCATCCCAACACCTACCCACATACCAAATATCATTACAATCCATCTACACGTTCTACAGTTATGCTGACTTTAAGCATCCGGTGACACAAACATACGCACACACAAACACACACGCAAACACACTCAAAACAATGTCCACATGAAAAATTATTTTTTTCATGGAGATAACTAGTCGCCAACAAGTTTCCGCCCAGTGAGTTTGGGGCTATGGGCTTTTTGAGCTGACTTTCCTTCTAGACCTCCCCAACACTTGACCGTAACTTGTTGATTCCATCAAGTTCGTCCTCGAAATCCATCCTACGTCTCAGAAGTCTGACATTGGAACCGCTGTCTACCGGTCAGACAAAGCCTCAGAGTTTTCTAGCGAGAGGTATTACCCGGTATCACTTGGAAGACCATAGAAGAAAAAAGTTAAAACTAGAAAGGCAACATTTGCGGGAGCAAATGCAACATGTTTCGCCCATTTCCCTCCCCATGCAAAAAGTGACTGTGGCATAGAGGCTAACGTTTGTTGTATGTCTGCAATGTTGGTATTTGAAATCGTTTACGTCATTTTTAGCCAAAAACTTTAAACAATTACTCAAAGCAAGGGCCTCCATGCTCAAGGTAAATTTTCACGCACTTCACAACTCTCTATTGTTATTGTTACTGTTATTGTCAACGTCCCGACACGGGATGTTTCCTAAGGTGGGAAACTTTGGACACTTTGTGTTCACTATTGTGTGCACTGGTGTCCAATCTTGGTGACACAGGGGTAGAAAATTCGTGTACATAGCGAGGAAATGTCAGGTTTCATCATAGTGTCCAAGCTTGCAAACTTCTAGAAATCTTTGTTTCCATGCAGTGTTAAAATAAGAAAAACACCGTGTGTGTCGAAAATACCACCAGAAAAGTTTTGAACCTTCTCAATTGCACTTAACTTCAGTAGGACACAACAATAACAACACAAGGATGGGAGCCAGGGAGTAGTGAAGTTGTGTCTGTACCTGTTAGAGTAGTGACCCTAATAAAATTGACTATTTCAACCAATCAGGTTGAGCTTGATAAATCCGCGCTCTCTCATTGGCTGACCGAATAAGTCCACCTGGCCAGATGAATAAAGATGTGACCTAAAGGTCAGTGACCCCATATGAGGAAAATAGCCGATGTTCTCCCCAAAATAGCCTCTAAAATCGTATTTTGAAGTGTTGTATGCCGAAAGTGCGCATGGGATTCTTTGAATATTTGTTCAATGCACCCCCATAGTAAATTTCAGGTCATTTGGATGTATTTCCAGAGCACAGGAGGCCAAAATGCATGCTTTTGGTCAGAAAAACCTCAATAAAATCACTTTCAAGGTCAATATCGAAAAAATGAAAAATGCCTCCCAGGGTATTTAATAACCCACTCTACCTGTATACCAAATTTCAGCTCAGTTGGTACAGGGACGACCGAGCTGAGTCGATTACAAGATTTGACAGGAGAAAGAAACCGTACGAACACAATATGTTGAGCCCAACAGTATGTTGGGCTCAACATAAATAGAACAACATCTTGATCTTTGCTAGGCTCAAACCACCAGCGTAAAGCGTTAAGCGGCGATCTATGGTATGCAAGTGAATATCAGGTTTTTGACCTCTAACCTTTTGTTGGCTTATTCGCCATTTTTTTACGGTCATCGTCGTCAGCATCACCGTGAGGATACCTGAAGTGACGTGATTTTAACTAAATTTCGTTTAGTCGTTAAGGTGGGATACTGATAGGTGAGACTTTATATTGTTGTTGATACCTCCTTGTTGGTTCCTGGTTGAGCGGTAGATCAGAGAACGTGAACCAAGTAGGTTATATTTAAACCTCCTTGGCGTGGTAAACTGCCCTACAGTATGTTCAGAAATCCCTTTGTTCAGAAATCTATATGTAACTAAATGTTCCAACTCTGGGCCATAATTCCGTAGGAAGACTTGCGGCTTGACGAGGTTCATGGTGGCATTTAGATTTTGACTTAACCCTTAAGCTGCCAGGTTTTTTAGCCAAGTAAAAATCAAAAATGTTTGACCCCTGACCTTCCTCACGAAACCCGCGAAACACCCGGCGGCGCTAACTCCCGTAACTTCCCGGCTTCGCGCGCTACACGCACGCAAAGCTGTTTTGTTCTGGGGAATACGCTATCCCGGTTATAACCGGGTTCAGCACACAAGGCATATTTCTGTATCCCTAATTAAGTCGGGACTGGCAGCTTATTAAGATCCTAATCCTATACAGCTAACGTTATACCTTCTTCTGATACTCTTCTCTCGTGCCATTTGGGAGACCTTGAACACTGCACTGTTAAATCTGAACCAGAGTCCAAATGTCTTGTTCATGCAAGGAGGTTAAAATAAGATGTATGAGTGAATCTTTTTAATTTCCTCTTCAAGTATTCAATTGCATATCTAACTGATGCCAGGTCATTAGATGTCTTTCATGTCTAACGTTAAATACTACGAACATCAAGCAGCATTCGGACAGTTTTGACTATTAAATATGAAAATATGAAAGATATTCGACATATGACTTGATTATGAGTTTTTGATACCTAGTTTAAAAATATAATTAGAGATTTTAAATAGCTAATGCAAAAATCTTGAGATATTCCAAAGCTGATATGAAAAAATCCAATCCCTTTTAAAGATTTAAAAAGTTCAATTAGAGTTTTAAATGCGCTGTGGAATCTTCCTACGAATTATGGCCATGTGTCGGAACTTATATGGCATAGGGATTTTGGAACATATCTAGTAGGGATTTCGGAACATAGAGATTTTAGAACAAAGGGATTTCGGAACATAGGGATTTCGGAACATAGGGATTTCGGAACATAGGGATTTCGGAACATAGGGATTTCGGAACATAGGGATTTCGGAACATAGGGATTTCGGAACATAGGGATTTCGGAACATAGTGCTGTAATGGAGGGGCCCGGGCCCAAAAGTTATTCGCCACTGTTGCTTAAATTCGCCACTTTGAGTTTACTTGATTTCTAATGTTAACTTGTTAAGCTACAATGTTAAGGTTACTTTTACGATCCAGCCAAGCATAAAATGTTAGTTTGATATGCATAGTGGCGAATTTGAGGCCCCCTTCTGGGTCGGTGGACGTCTTTGACGGGGAGGAGCCAATAGCCAATGGCCAGGGCAGTGTCTGTTGCAGGGCAGGGCTACAAGTATGAGAAATGCACACCCGTGAAGCTTGAATTTCAGTTAGGAGTATATTACAAGATTGAAGCTCATGTTACATGGGTTGAGTGTCACACACACCTTTACAAATTAAAGCACTGTGCGTTAAATAATGCTTAGAACATATCTCAGGATTAGGACCGCTCCAGTTATGGGCTAAATACTGCAAACAGTGTAACTGTCATGCACGAGGATACACACAGTTGTTGATTTGGATCTTAAGAATATCTACGCATATCGCGAACAATGTTGTTGTGTCCTCTAGGAGTAAAGTCTTGGAAGTTGGAAGATATTTGGAATTTCTGTGAGTGGGTTATATGAAAAGAAAGAAGATTGAGGAACAAAACATCCACATTGTAGTCACATCATTTGTTTGAGAAACTGACAGGAAGTGCGGTCAAAACTCACAGACTTGGTGACAAATCTTGAAGCAAGTTTCTGTGGAGAAGAAGAAAATGGTACTCCTTGTGAAGTCAACGGTCCACCACTTTTGTCCACTCGTTGTGTCTGTGTGACTCACTGTGAATGTTTTTGCATACAAAGTCAAGAAGCTATGGGTCCATTGTGATGATATTTTGGCAGAGGAAAATGCTACTGTTCCTTCATGCTTGTAATGTATGTGTACACAAATTGATTAAAGAAAACATTACCATGCATAGGTTATGTAAATGTTAACTTCATTTACATAATCAATGAGGATTAGATCCATCTTACAATAAACTAGTATGTAATTTGTGTAGAATTAGAACTTCATAGATTCTGCTAAACCTTATCCTTTCATAGTCAATGAAATTCTTTTAACTACTCTCACCTCTCAAATAAACGTACCGGTACGTTTATTTTTTTTCGCCTATAGTTCCACCCGGTACGTTCTTATTCTAGACGGTACGTTTATTATTTTTTGAAAAATTGAGGCTTTGCCAACCAGGAATCCCTCTAAAATCGTAATTTAAGGTTTATCTGCCCATATTTCCCCGGTATTTTTGCTTGTAATTCGCTATTTTTCGGCCTACCGGCGTTGATTTTCTCGCCGCTTTGACGGCCTTGTGAAAAGTATCCTGGCGGCACTCGTAACATATCGGTCGATATCGCTATGACGCTACAAAGTAAACCGGAAAAAAAGACGCGACATTGACATTTTAAAATACAGTTTTCATATAAATAACTTTGATATTCTCTGTTTATATCGTAAACCAAAGCACGCTGATCAAAAACGTGTGGAGTAGGGTGCACGCCTGCACGGGGAATAATAATTTCCTGACCACTATATCCGTAGTATCGGCAGCGCGGCGGAAGAATTATTTGTTCGCAGAAGACATGTAACACGTTAAAACAACAATCATAACTTAACTTCCCTTGTAATATGTGTTTTGAGGCCACAAAATCTCTAAAACGGTAGAAATATGTCCGATATGATTCGGTAAACAACAGCGCGAAATCGCGAAACATGGCCGCCACTCTCAGGCATGGCGACAGTAAAACTAGCAGCATATTGCGTAGTGCGGATACCGATCTTTAAAATGATACCGTAAACGCATGGAAATATTATATTTTTTGGGCAACGATAGACACACAAGGCCATATTTATTTTCAGAGGGTTCATTTTTTTAAATAATCGTAAGATTTTCCTAATTTAGGCGGTTCATCGCGGGTTTCTAGTGTCAACACGTAATGGGTAACTTCTTAGTATGTGCGGTCTGCGACGTTGAGCTACTTTTACAGTCGATCTCTGTTCAATATTGTGGGATTTACCGCGGGAACTCGAAATCCGAGCGTCTCACTTTGTTTTCGACGCTATGGAGCAAAAGTTTATAGACATATTTCTTTTGTGGAAGGACTGTGTTCATATTTGTGTTTTTTTTGTGGTTGATCATGTCTTTAGAAAATATGATCAGGTACATTTAACTTAAGTACTCTGATGATTTTTGTTATATGTCACTGATTGTCAGTCATAATAAAATGATATAACAATTTTCTTTGATCACTTGCTTCAAGTTCCAAGTAGAAAAAGCATGTATCATGTACATTTTCACTCGTTGAATTTGAAAGCACCGTGGCCCCCGGTTAGGGGTCATAGCGGGGAACCTATGCCCAATTTTTCAATATTACTATTATATTTTACGAAGAGGCGAGGAAGATCATCATGATTTGAACAAGCTATGGACAGTTATTCTGTTCAATATCTATATACTTAATAGGTATGGCATAATTGACTAAATATAAGTTACCTACCTGCTTATTATCTTATTTCCCTCTGACAGTGACAGTTGTACATGTATGGACACAGTTTACCTAGCCTCGACTGTCGATTTTTGAAATTTTCCGGGGGGTACTTTTATTCCAGGGGGTACTTATATTTCATTTTGAAGATTTGTCCGGGGGGTACTTCTATTCCAGGGGGTACTTCTATTTGAGAGGTTAGAGTATAGAGATAATTGGAACGTTAGTTTTTCCACTGGAAAAAACCTGGTGATCTCTCATAAATTTACTTACAGGCATAGTAAAACGTGTAACTATATTGACAACATTTATAATGTACTACTAGTAGTAAATCCAAACCTTTTTCATTTTTTGTTGTTGTTTTGTACGTAGAAAAATTTGCCTCTTCACATCTTAAATGATCTTTTCTGTTTCTAATATTTTCTTGTCTCTCTTAGACTAGAGATGGACGAGTTGACATGTGGGCCTCCTGGGCTTTGCTCAGAACAAACTGTGAAACAGATACACATCAAAGAGGAGGAGACAGGAGACACGGGATGGGAGCAGAACGAAGAACAGCACGTATGCCAGGAAATGTACAGCGAGGACCAGGAATCGTACGCCGTAAGTCATGTAGCTGTACCAACCCGGCATCCTGGGAACGAGACTTACAACAGTACTAGTGGGGAGCAGACAACAGACACAGACTGGCTGGATGTACTAAGTGAGGAAACGTACGGCGTAAACTGTACTCAGCCTGAGGAGGGCGTCTCTTCACATCTACATGTACAGGCCTGCACTCGACATGTGGGGGTTAACAACACGACGGAGCAAACAACAGACACGGATCGGCAGCAGGACAAGAAAAGGGCCATTCCAAACAATGAAACGTCCGGTGTTAACTATACCGGGTCCGCCAAAGAAGTCTTGATACAGGGACATACAATACAAGAAGGCAGCCATGTGGCAGGACATACCTACATTTGCTTTAAGTGTGGTTACCGGGCAGCAGAAAGGAAGCTCATTTATGAACATATGAGAAAACATGCTGATGAGAAAAACTACAAATGTGACCATTGTGACTATTCTTCAGCAGAGAAATATGTAGACCAACACGTCATGGTAAAGCATGCCGGTGAGAAGCCCTACATTTGTGATGATGATGGATGTAAGATGAATGATGGGCAACACCTAACCCAACATAAAACAGCTTGTAAAGGGGAGAAGCGGCCTTTTGATTGTGACCATGGATTGAATTCTGAAACATGTTCAGAGCCAAGCAGTCAGGGTTCTGTGAATAACACATCTTCAGAACAGGAGAAAAGGCACGCTGATAATCCACTGATTCTACGATCGGCCGTGCCCAGACGCCATGATAGCGACAAGCTGTTTGAAACACTGAAGATGGTTTTTCGCCAAGAAAAGGAAGCCAATGGTGTGATCTGTTCTGCTGTGGAATTGTGGGCGGACACAATGCAGACAAATTGCCTGATTGAAGTGGAGCTGAGAAAGGATAACGGCCATGGGTATCATATTTGCCCTTGGCCTTCATGTCGGTATGGGAGAAGGGGAAGGCACCAGGTTGCAGACCACGTCAGGAAACTACACATCGGTCCAAACTTTTGTTCGCAATGTGGCCACATCACCAAGTCACTGCCAGCTATGCAGCGCCATCGCAAGCGAAGAGGACACGACACCCCAGCACCACCACCGCTGTTTGACACATACCAGAATGCAGCTGTCAGAAGATACTGTAGAGAAATGTGTAGCGAATTTTCTGTTCCCTTTTCTGAAGTACATTAGTGTTCTTCTCTTTCCTCCAATTCATAGATACATGTAAAGAATTGAGTTCATAAGAACTGTCAGCCTTTTGCTGTTTCACAAGAACAGTTTTGCATCAGGGGTGCTGTTAGTGTTAGCACATTATGTACATAGATACGATATGGATAATCTCCAAGTAGATGCGGGGTCCAGCATGTTGTTCTTTGCATGCTTTTGTAAAATCTAGTACAACACTCTAGTAGTTAACATTCTTAACACCACTTTCTTTCTCAAAATAATCGGAGACTAAGCTGGTGTTGAAAATGTCAACTACTAGAGTGGTGTTACAAAACATGCGTAAAACACAGACTGTGCCAGTGCACACATCTGCTTGGATTTAGATATGGCCGGCAACCGACAAGTTATATTGCTATAGCTTTATTGTTTTCATTTTTAGTATAGGTTTTCTGTTCATAAATGTAGCCTTTGGATAAAGATATGGTAGCGTTGAAAGTACTATTTTGTGTTGAATTCAGTGAAATTGGAAGTGAAGGACAAAGAAATTTCACATCTCCTTGAGCATTTCACAACTTTGCAAAGATAGTAGCACTGTACATTATTTGTAAACCGTTCACTTAAGTAGTGCTTGTATGAGTCCGTTTAATACAATGAAGCTGCACATGTACCAGGAACATGGCAGAGAATAGAATGAATAAACAAATACTAAAAGTCATGTAGATTAGATATAGCCTGACAAAGACCATTCTTTCCTCAATTGGATGGCATGATATCCTGTAACTTCATGTTCACTGTGTTCTCGGTCACCTCTTCACCGTGAATTCATCATCACCGTGAAAAACCTGTTGTAATCATTCATAATTCCTTCACATTTCTGTTCTGTAAAATTTACTTGGCGCCACCGTGAAGTTAACGTTCAGTGAAAATGTCCATTTTCCTTACACTGAAATTTTGCCTCCGTGAAGATAAAGTTAATTACAGTATAGTGTGCCTATGGTAATTGGAAAAAGACATGCTTGCATTTGTAGATTCACAAAAAGGGTTTCAAAATTAAATTTTGGTCACCCAGCAATCAACATCTAATGAAAAGGGGTCATATGAAGGGTGTGCTAGATATCCAATCTATCCTAGGACAATCCTAGATTCTCCTAGCCTGACAAAAAACATATGGAAATTCTGTGCCCTTAATGAGTCAATTAGTTATCCCTGAAGGTACCCCCTTCTGTATATTAATAATAACTCACTCCAAGGAGGTTTTCTCACTCTAATCCACCCTTAGAGATATTTGGGATCTTATCTGATTCTGTGTGATTCTGATAAGGTAGGGTCAGAGATTGTAAAGTAGAATCATAAAGGAAGATTATATTCAGTTAGTAACTTAATTATTGATACTACTGACACAATAAACTGTGGCCAAAATTCATATCGAATCCGGCTTGGTGTGTTGCCTTGGGACCAATACAGACTATAGTGAAAGAGACATAGGCAATCCCTCCCAACTGACATGTAGCATTATATCCCTTCTTAATTATCTCCATGAAAAATGGAGATATTGTTTTGAGCATGTCTGTGTGTGTGTCTGTCTGCGTGTTTGTGTTTCTGGATTATTGTGCTCAGCATAACTCAAGAACCTCTGGATGGATTATGATGATATTTGGTATGTGGGTAGGTGTTGGGAGAAAAAAGGTCAAGGTTGATTTTGGGCCCCCTGGTATGTGACCTTGGTACTACAGCAGAACTTCCGTTTTTTGCACGTTTTGATCTGAACTTGCTATGGTCTTTATTTTTGGATGGCAGGTAGCTTGTGATGTAAGGAAGAAGTGCTGTAGGCTTGCTCTGGAACTGCATTGGCGTTTTTGTCAAAATCTTCCAATGAGAATAACTGAAGAAAGGAACGATGGATTTTTTTTCATTTTTTTTTTCATTTCCATGATATTTAATATGCAGGTAGCTTAGACAGAGATGTACATAATGACGTATAAATTATGCGACTAAATGGGACTTAATTTGCATAAGAGGAAAGTCTATATTTCCATTCTAGGCATGTTGTGGCAGCTTACACCTGTTAGTTTCGAAACTGGGTCAAATATTCCCCAGGGGCCTTACAGCTAGTGATTAAACCACAAAGGGATATACAACCAAACCTGTATACTTGTTTCTATTATGTGGATAGTTTAAGTGTTACTTGATATAATGAAGTGGTATAAATGCTAATCAGAATCTAATTTGCATAATTATAAACCCTCTCCATTCAACGGTACAACAGTTCAAAAATCCAACATATGTAACTGAGAAATAAAGGGACATTGCTAGATGAAAGTTATGCAAATGAAGACCTAATTTTCATAACTAATGAGAAAATACTGTAATTCCATATTGGTAGATAACTGGAATTTCATACTTGTGGCAGATAGAAGTTATGTGACAGTGAACATGGTTGAATACAAATTATGCAAATGTGTGCCTAATTTGCATGATGTGTATTTCATGGATATTTGAGGTCTCCAAACTCTTGTTGTTACAGTTTAAGTCTGTAGTGAAGACTTGCATAATTATCATTTTATTATACTAAGCAGCACTTATGCTGTCTACATATATATACGAAAATCATGATGATGTCAACTGTAGCTATAGTATTTTCTCATTAATTGCGCAAATCAGGTCTTTATTTGCATTTTTGAGACCTGTCAATATTTCTTTCTAAGCATACATATGGTATCGGACCGGAGTTTTTTTTACGATTTACAATTCCGCCAAGAAATGTAGGTCGGAAAATGTAATCATATCGCTGAAAAGCGGTTTTCTGCTGCTTTCCGATGTATTTATCGGTATTGTCCATTATCCCTTTATTTTGGGTAGAAACCATAGTAAAATCCTTGGTGAAATGTAAATTTTGGACGCGAAAATTTTTTAAAACTTTTTTGATCGAACCTGCATGTAAAAAAAAGTTTTCCTGGGGTCACGGCATCTATGCTGAGAAAGCTTAATAAATGGTGTCTCTGGGAAATAAAAAAATAAAAAGTCATGTGATAACTTTGTTTAAATCTCCAATGACGCAAATTCGGTGAAATGCATTAAAAAAGATGCTATTTGGGTCATCAGGCGAAAAAAACGCATCACCGTTATGCACAGCTAAAACGATCACCAAGCAATAGAGGGCAGAACTCAGAGTGACGACCACGCACTTCCGGCGGATTACCGGGCCATAGCTGATTTGAACTCCGATAGATTTGACATGCGCCAAAAATAATTACTCAAGCAACTGGATAAAATTTTTGAAACGTATTTGGTGTATCTTACTACCTTACCTGGCTGTCCAACCTTCATCAACGCAGATGTGACATGCTTGAGAGTCCTATCATGAAATGCAGTGGTCGTATAAACTTTCCTCGTTAAGTATGCAAATTCGATACTGATTTTCTTAATTAGTATCTGATTATGTAAATCAGCACTGCACTCAAGCTTTTTAAACACCAAAATAATTACCAACACTTCTTTAGTTATTTCCTTTCAAATTCTGAAACGAAGTCTACTCCTGCAGCTCCAAAAGAGCCGCTAGGGGGCCCAAACCTACACGACTTAATATCTTCCTAAAATGCTATCTACCACTCCAGCATGTCCAGAACAAGAGATACCAAAACAGAAAGTTCCGCTGCAGTACCTTGGGGGTGGGGTGGGGGGTGTGGTGGGTGGTTGTAGGTGGTGTCAAAATCTGACCATCTGGTGGTCCATCCAGGCCTTCTGGAGTTATGCTGCTAATATGCACACACACACACACACACATACATACATACATACACATACACACACAAACGCTATCGAAAACATAACATTCTTGGCGAAGGTAATAAGCTATACACGACTTACTCTCCCTCCCAAGAGCTATCTACCATTTAAAAATCATGACTTATCCAGAACACGAGATACCAAACCCGAAAGTTCCATTACAGTACCATATCATGCCGAAAACTACTGGAGTAATCGTGCCGAGGTTTCAAGAAGACCTAACGTTAACCACATACCAAATATCAAGACAATCCATCCAGGCATTCTTGAGTTATCGTATTCACACGCACACACACGAACGCTGACGAACACATTGTAATGATAGATTTTTCATTTTTGTCCCTTCTCATCTTCTTTAACTTTAGCATTCTGCGACATTAGTATCCATTTTCATTTGTAGGATTTACAGTATGGCCTGAAACTTTTTTCTTGGGGAAACTAAGGCGAACGAAAATTGATGCGCGCGCGGATTCATACACTAGTCAAAACAGCATGGCCTGAAGATCCATGCACAGCAAAACAAAATAACAGGTTACAGTTACGTTAGCTATATGATGCGGTAGATTTTGACGTTACGTTAAGCGCATTCTACTGTAACTGGCGACGCAACCTTAATCCGACACTTTTCAGTACTCCCCTGTAAGTTAAGACCTGGCGCTGAAGTGCAAAATATTTTGATTGCTTCTAAAATACATTACGGTAGGCAACATGAAATGTGCAATGGTCTATAAAGAGATCATGTTCTGGTGAGAAGGTCAGGAAAATTTGACATGTATTTATCACGTCGGGCATGTCGTGGGAGGGAGAGCAGCCATAACATATTAGGACGATGGTTGATGGCAGTTGACTGTGATATGGTGTGTCTGGTATAACTGGCTTTTGGTTGACGTAGATACAAATGTATTTACAAAAGAGCTTTAATTGTATAGAGCAAAATCAAGGATAAACAAATTCACTATTGTATTGTGTCGGATTAATGTTCTATTTGGAACATAATTCCCAAGGGACTTCGTTCTTTAATGACGCTATATTTTTTTTTTTTTAATTTTTTATTAAACAACATAAACAACAGATACAGACAGGATGGCAACGAACTCAAGTTAATAAAACTTATATTACGTGCCATCATACAAAACAGGAATATCTTAAACAGTAATATACTTATCTACACAATAACAACAGATCAATGAAAGCGTTCAATACATGTGTTGCAATATGATTCGTTTCCCAAGCGCAAACCTCCCTTCCCCCCGACTAAATATAACTGATAGGATGGGATGTACCAATTTCAATGTGAGAACCGCTTCGTAAGTACATGTATGATATATTCTTGAGTTAAACTCATTATGTTACAGTTTGAACTGTGGGAGCAAAGAGATGATCCGTAGATTAACAGGTGTTTAATAGCATCGTCCGAGAGTGACTTGATGTCGAAAATGTGTCCTATAATTTTGGAAAGTTAGTCAAGTAAAAGTAAACGCTGGTTAATATGTAATGGGCAGTGAAGTAGGAAATGAGAGATTGATTCGCATTGACACCCGCAGTAACATGCCGGTCTATCAACTAGCCCACGACTGAAGAGACTGTCATTCAAGCCGTGGGTGCCAATGCGAAATCGTGCCAAGAGTGAACAAGCATATCGGGGACCATAACTGAAATGACTAGGTTTGGAAGGTCGTACACATTTAAATAGGTACAGCCGAAACTTAGAGTAGCTGTAACTTCGTATTCCAACATCCAGACGCTATATTTAAGCCTTGTTTTCCAGCCACAGCTCGATAATCGGAATACTTATAATACATGACTGAGGAAGCGCTACACATAATGCACCCAATAAAGTTGCTGAATTGAAATTCTCACAATGTCGCTTGTTGATTTATGATTCCGCACTGCGTTTTCTCAAAAGTGTCGGATCAAGGTAACAAGCAGAGGAGGGGTTCCGGCTGGTTTTTGACGTGTTTTGGGGCTTTTTTGTCGGGTTTTGTCTTTTCAAACCAGCCGGAACCCCCTCCCTGCTTGGAGAGTATGAAAGTGACTAGTACATGTACTAACATTATGCATATAACGTTTTGTTTTTATTCAACGGAGTTTGTTTCTTTTGCAATTTGGATAAGAGAGATGGTCTCCAAATTTTTGCATGTGTTTCCAATAGAAATCGCTAAGTGGCAGTTCAGTTCTTCACGAGCATTTCAGATCCTCTTTCAATGACCTTTGGCCGCTCCGCCATTTTGACATGGTTCACTTCATCAGAAGTTGCCATGGTCCGCTCCGTGATAATCCAGACAGTCACACCGGGCCCATGTAGAGTTCTGTACGCCCAGACGTACGGCAGTGATGCTGACCAGCCCGGCCAGACGGGTAGCCTGGCACAGACGGCGGCACGAGGGCGTCAGAAGGAGCGGGTGGCTGCTGTAGCCCGGCAGGTGCAGTCGGAGTGTTCCTTCCAGCACCACTGTGCCGCGGCAGACCCTGTGGGTGAGGAGGTATGTGCTTTCACTGTCCCCAAGGGAGCGGTGTGTGTGTGTGGTGTGGTGTGTGTTTGTGTGTGTCTGTCTGTGTGTGTGTGTGTCTGTGTGTGTGTGTGTGAGTGTGTGTGTCTCTCTGTGTGTGTGTGTGTCTGTCTCTGTGTGTGTGTGTGTTTGTGTGTGTGTGTGTTGTGTGTGTTTGTGTCTGTGTGTGTCTGTGTGTGTCTGTGTGTGTGTGTTGTGGTGTGTGTGTCAGTCTGTGTGTGTCAGTCTGTGTGTGTGTCTGCGTGTGTGTCTGTGTGCGCGCGCAAGGGCATTCATGGTGGTTTGACCTAGGGTGTAACGTTGGTTAACATAAAATCGTCATTTTTCCTATAATGGTTGATTGAAATCAATCTGGCAGAAAAATAAACCATCCCTTTTTCTGTTGTTCTGTCAGTATCATGTATTACCTTTGCACTAATGCTATATATGTTAGATTCTCTCTAGTCGTGCTGACACCATAATATTTCAACTTGAAACTACCGTCTGCCGCACGCAGAATGACAGTGCTCTTGGACATTATTCCGGGAGAGAAGATTCGTCATTAATATATGCCGCTAATTAGCTTTTTATACAGCAGCTGTTGTGCCCATCTTGACTTGAAGAGAGTGCCAAGGTCATATAAATGTGACCAAAGAAAAATAAATACACGACAAAACGGTCGTACCACACACATCAGGCCTTCGGTAACATCCCGTTTCACTACGAACACGAAAATGAGACATTCGGCCAAAATGGAGACATTTTGGCTTAACTAAATTAGAGATCTGCGACATTTGAAAATGTAGCAGTTTGAATTGCCCCTATTTGCGACATTTTGGGTTTATGGACTACAGCTGTTGAAAAGTGAGACATCTGCAGCAGAAAGTGAGACATTTGCTTCTGCCCCAAAAGATGTCGCATTTTGAATTGCCCCACCCGCGGGGTTAAATGAACACCGCCTGCACATCGTAGAGATGCGTTTCTTATCACGCCCACTGCTGTTTGCGAGCACATGTGCGAACGCGGCCGGGACTGGAAGCGCGCGAGCGGCGGGGAGGAAATCTGATAGCGGGCGGCGCGGCCGTGCGGCGCGGCCGTGCAGCTCGCGCCCGTGCGGCGAGCACATGTGCGAACGCGGCCGGGACTGGAAGCGCGCGAGCGGCGGGGAGGAAATCTGATAGCGGGCACGGGCGCGGCCGTGCGGCGCGGCCGTGCAGCTCGCGCCCGTGCGGCGCGGCCGTGCAGCTCGGCTCAAATTCTGGGTATGTGGTAAAACGGCTCAAAGGTCGCCAGACTACCTTTGAACCAAGAACCTCCTTGGTTCAAAAGAGTCAGTGGCTCAGCGTTTTGCCCTTCTAAAATCCCCGTCCGAGTCGCTATTTATTTTAGGATAGCTATTGAATCTCTTGGTGCCCGATAAGCTTCACGACGCCGCGCTGCGCGGTCGGATTTGTGGGGTATATTCTATGGAATCCACACACAGAGTACAAAATATATAAAGAATTATTATTATAAAGTTATTCTGTGTAAGTTCGCCAAAAATACCGCTGGAAAAAGGAACTTCCGGTTTGCGGGTTACTGTTCGATTGTGGCACATTTTATAATAGTGCCTGCAAACTTGAAAATATTGCCCAAATCTTGGTCGTAAACAATCATTTCCGTAAGCATAAGTTTATATCTTAGATTTTACCAAAATAATTGTATATTGCGGGAAAATGCTTGATTGTTTTCGACCCAACTTAGGGGCCTGTTTTGTAGGCACGGCACTGCCGGCATGCCGGACACAATGATTTATCCCCGCGCCCAGCTCCAAATAAGGCATGACCCGAACGAAAGACGAGAATTAATGTCACAAAAACGTAGGAGTTGGTTGGCTAAAGCGGTTACGAACTTTGCCGACGGCAAATGAATGCATAAGTGAGGTATCATCACCAGCCACGCGGCGCGCCTTGGGTCCCCGAGGAGCCGCTGATATATAAACAACAACAAACCGGCCAAGACGCTGATAAAGAAGGAAACACAAGCATTAAGGCATTTGAGAATAGAGGAACGTTCTAGAAACATTTTAGACTATGTGGTATGTAAAAATATGTGTTTTGTAGGTGAACTAGGACTATGGTTGACGAAAGTTTGGGGCAGGCTTGTCTACGGAGCATTGTCGGTCGGATTTTTTCCAGCTGCGTGCCTCGTGTTATATAACGGAGTTCTGAAACAAATCAAAGGAGCGAGTAGAAACAAATTATCCCAACCGATATTCGAACCCACGCCGAAACCGGCAGCCCAGATCACAGGCACGCACGGTCGCGACCCGTTAGACTGGTCAGTTGGAGGCGCTTGAACCCCCACTGTTACACTTCCTCGGAGGAAAATTGGCGGACGTAACTAAGTTTTGTTGAAATCCTACATAGATATCAAAGGTAACGGTATCATATTTTGTACATGTAACGTGTAGTCCCATAAAGGAGGTTTCAACACGGATGTAGAAAGGTCTGCGTTCGCGGAGCTTTACCCTTTCTCATCTGCTTGGAGATTAGACTGCGGATAAACGCTGACCGGGACAGGGTCACATAGTAATGGCCGGATGTGTGAATGGGTGGCAGATGTCCTACAAACCCTTGTTACAAAAGTTTTCACAAAGGACTACCAGAACTGATGAATTTTCATTCAAATCTAAAATACGAGTCCTACATGTTACAGCCACGTAGTCAGACCTATTGAATTGTGGGGATTTGTGCGATATAAAGACTTATATTACAGGTATATTTACAAAACAATTCACGGTGCGAAATATAAAAAAATACTTACGGAGAATGCGACAGGAATATCCCGACGAAAGTTTGACGGAAGAAATCCCTTATGCTGGCATCAGTCACTTTTAAATTCATACTTCGAGCTTCCAGGATGTTGCAACATGTGTCTACATATCAGTCCCGAATACATCGCAGGTCGACAGGAGACATTTTTAATTTTTTTGACAGCCTTTTCCCGCCACGATTGAATGACGACGTCTTGGCTCACAGACAACTTTGCGTAGAGTTTTCCACAGACAGGGCAGAAAAGGGGGCCGGTATGAGTCATCCGCAAATGTTCCGCTATTCTGTAGCACACTGTGACATTGATGTACTACACTGTGGAAAAGGACAAAAAAATACCCTACCTCGCCTGTTGTGAGTAAAGATATGATGATCTCGCAATGACTCGGGTGTTCTTTGGATCCTGCCTGATCCCCCACCTTCCTGTTTCTTCTTGAGGTAGAATATCCACCGGCTTTTGCCGCAGTTCTCCGGTTGTCGAGCAGTGAACAATTACGGAATATTTCTCGCCCATGCCGTCCGCGCGCTGTCCACAACTGGCCAAATGAACCTATTGCTTTCGCGCCAATATTCTGTAACGAGTTACATATGTGCGAGCAGGTCCCAAGGGAGGACAATGCAGCCTGCCGAAAATGAAATACAGGACTTGGACATACATGACCCATTGGCAATATTCGTAGAAAGCTTTTTCTGGATGTTGGCTGTAATATATATATTTAGTCTCTACCAGACAAACCTCGCCGGCTATAGGGAAAATATTTGCCAGGGGAGTTTGGCCAAGGAGGGTTGGACCCTATCTGCGTAGCCGACTCCCTTCATTCATACAATAAATGAGGTTTTATCAAAACCTCCTTGATACAATGGCTATAATTTCTACTATTTCCCCAGCGATCCGCGGGGCCTGTGTTGGATCGAGGCTACGGAAATCACAAAATTTCTTCAGATAGCAACGTTACATACTGTAGTCCTTGAACACAGTCACACACACATAAATTCCAAGTCGGCCACTGAGAAGACCCTTTGGAAGTTTGGTGCCTGGCTGCCCTCTCTGGTGGACTGGAGCTTCTTTGGCTAGTTTATTAGATTTGGGCACCGTGTAGATCTGCTTGGAGATTAGGCAAATGTGCCCGCGCGTCTGTGAATAGATCCCCGATCAAAACAATGCGCCCCGCCACATGCTAGCGGCAAGCCAGGTTGAGGACATTCAATGACAATACAACAACACAGTAAAATTCTCCATACATGTATTTGCAACATCGCGGCGCGGTTTAATTTTTTTGTCTTTCGAACAGTCGTGTTTTAGTTTTGAAAAAAATGCCCTTCCGCAGTCGGTGGAACCACCTCCTTGGTTAATTAAAACCTCCTTGGTGGAACTAACAACCCCATTTTCCCAGCGTGGTCGCGGACGTGTTGAGACCACTGGAACTGGAAGTTCTGTGATCTTATCTTCTGTCAGCCTGCTCAAACAATCGACCGACTCGCTAAAATCAAGCGAAAGTAAACCGAAACAATTTTACGTGACTCTGGCTTTCCAAATGTTTGCAAATGACACGTGCAGTCCCTATGAACACCGTTGTTACGGGCTCGGCGGTTGCAATGCAGTGATGAATGACGGCGTCTTTGATTTGTCGGAAGTTTCGCGATGGGCGTGGCCTGTCGCATGCGAAATTGTTATTTTCCATTCCAGCAGTTACTAATGTCCTTGCTACGACTTGCTGGTGCTAAGATAATCATCAAGAATGCTAACCGTCTGAACGAAAACAATATCGACTCCTAGGCTCGTGATCTGTTAGAATTTGTTAGAAGACTCAGAACGTCACCCTGGAAAGTTGATTCCCAGCGACCGGACGTCAATTACTATTCCCCAATACAAAGATGTTGCTTAGCAGGTTTTAAAAAAATCCTATCTTAGGAAACTTACAAAAGTTTGGTGTCCACGTGGACCGATGTGAGTGCCGATCGATCAACAGGGGGTCCGGGGGACATTTTAGAAATTCAAACCCTCTGAAAGCTGTTAAACGCATGCGCGCATTTCCAGATGCAAATTTTCATTGAGTAAAGTGGGCTTACCGGCAGCACATGAAAACCTAGCATGTAATTTTCTATCGCACTTTCACCCAATAGCATCGACGTCAAAACCACACGTCTCCTTTGACTTTGTTGACAAATGTACGTTTTGTCTTGAAAAACTGACCTGAGAAGCACAGCGCTCAGGTCATCAAACCTTACTACAATCCTGCGAAGCTAAAGTAACCGTTGAATAATGTCCGAGGTTTTTTGTGTACTCTACAACTACAGGATTTCCCGCGAAACCTTTCAATCGGTCACTCCCACAGCAGAGCTTCTAAAAAGATCGAAGGCAGACCGCTGTCCACCACTCTGCTACCATGGTAACCGTGCCCGACTCTGTCGCAACAGCCCAGCATGTTTGCTACATCAACGCTTTTGCTTGTGAACCATGTGCAAGGGGGCACTCGGGAACTTATCAAATGCAAGTTTATCCGACGTGCATCAAGCTAAATTGATAGAACTTATCGTTTTGGAGCCCTCTTCATCTATATACAGGACGAGAGGTGCTTGCATGCACTGTGGTGTTAGAATCGAACCGTGGCCGTGACATGCGTGACGCAAAAGGGGGAGGGCGTTCGAAGCCGCGGTAACTTCGTTACTTCGATCCAAGTTTATATTCGCGACATGAACTATCAAACCAAGACCCAGGTGTGTTTTTTCGTGTGTGTTATGTAGCTTTATGCCCCATGTGTAATACGAAGCCACAATTTTCGTTTTTGTAATTTAATGTCATTTCTCAATGTCGTATCTTGTCAGTTACATTTTATCTATTTAGGCCGGCCATTACCTGTTTTGTTTTAAGTTCTCGGCCGTCATATTTTTCAAGATGGCGCCTTCTTTCAAACAACGCGTGGTACCGGTTTCCTTATTACTTGTTGATAACTTCCGTGAATTCTTTGGAACGTTTTGATAAGTGATGTATGGTCACAGTGTATGATTTAATATTTCCATAAGTACGATTGCTGGACATTGGGCACTCAACCTGACGGATCCTGGCAACTCTAGTAATGTGGCAAACAAGGCGCACTGAGCGGCTCCTCCCCTCAGCGCAAAACGCCGCTCGGCACATGATGAGAGTCGCAAGCCACCGTTTGTATTACATATTGATATATACATGACATGTATCAAAGGATCTTTCATTATTATATCTATCCACCATAAATATCAAGATATCTGAATCCACAAAATAACGTCGCGTTTCTTATTCTAACCTTACCACAATGTATGCGCGCGCTCCGAGTGGCTCGCAGCCCATTTTTACACACTATATATACAGTCAAACCTGCCCAAGGCGACCACCCGGCGGACCGAGCAAAATCGGTCACATGATTCCAGGACGAGGTTTTCAAATGCAGTACGTGAAATGGATGGAAAATTATGTGAATTTAGACAGCATGACCCCCACCAGGTTCAATTCTCATTGACAGAAAGATTACATTTTCCGTTATCGTTGTAATAATTGTATACCGCTACATCGTGTACAAATTTTCGTCATAATTTTGGGTACAAAACAATGGTTGCCACGATGATCTCGCAGCGCCTTATGGCATTCACACGTTACATTGATAGTACACACACGCACGCACATCATCGAAGTGCCTAAGACAAATCCCTAGAAAACACCTGCTGGTCCCAGCCTTTTTTGGGGCGCCGACCGCTGGATAAAAGGGTCAAAAAGTTTTCGATCTGACAACGAAAGATGAAAGGGCTCTGTGCGACCGCATCGAAAGGTAAGACAGTGCAGTAGAACGCACAGCGTCCAATAAAGGTTTGTGAGATTCATGGAAATAAAAAGAAAATAAGAATATTAATTTTCATCAATAACTAGAGTATTCGTAAATGTTCATACACAAAAGCATCGTGTTTTAGAAAGGTCAGCGGTACGCCAAATCCGGGCCACGCCAAATCCAAGATATCGATGGCGTCGGGACCAAGGAACAACATTTCTCGCCCGATGTTTTGCCCGCCGCGAAGTCATTTTTCGGCGGAATTTAGTAAGATACAGACACATTGTTGTTGACAATACAAGAAATAGATAATAGTTTCTGTGAAATCTGACTTGCACTACGTATTCGTTTTGAAAATTGAATTTAAACCGAACTGAGTTTTTCGGTAAACTATAAGATAACGACAGGCACAACAACATCACAGACATTTGTCTTAACAATTTGTTTTATTAAAACACTTCATTGAGGAGTCGATGCTATAACATTGCCATTCCATATATTTTGTCCTTATTTTTGTCCTTCAAAGTCTTGAAAACATTTCCGTGAATCCGACAACGAAATGATCCGATGTCACCACACGCTTGAAAATTAGACGACCGCCATGAGCAGGGATTGTGCTCTGTGCGGTCCCAATTCGTGGTGGTCGCGGTCGCGTTGGACGGGTGGTCGCCTTGGGCAGGCAGCTTAATGCTTGTGCCTATGGGGAAAATTTTCGGGACCGAGAAAAAGCGGTCGCCATGGCCAGGTGGTCGCGTTGAAAAGGTGGTCGCCTAGACAGGTTTGACTGTATGTGTTTGAAGGTTCTGAAGGGAATAAAATTTTAGTCCCAGTATCCCCATCACCCCCTCCCCCCACCACCCCTTTGGCATTTTTCCCCTAGGCCCTCCCCCAGGTCAACATTTTCTCGTAGGACCTCCCCCCTAGACGACCGGCCCTCCCCCTGTAAATTTCGAACAATCCCTAACCAAACTGGTGGAATTGTTATAATTTCGGCAATAATGCTTTTGGTTAGGTTACGTTTGCACGATTATACCATTCGCCAAGGATGACATGCACTTGGTGATCTAATAATGATTCAGTCTTGTGTTTTGGACGGCAGTTGTGTGCATAGGGGAAACAGTTCGATTCATTATATTAGAGTTCAGATTGTAATTGATTGGGAATGTTGCGAATTGATATTAGTTCTGACAAATGTAGCAGCGTGTTTAGATCTTGATCGCGTCAAAGACAACACTCATGAACATCTGTGTAGCGTTATGAAATAAATATTGTTACCCTTCTAATTCTTCTGCTAAAACCAACCTTTAAAGTCCAATGCGATCCTTTATCTGGAAGTGCTACTAAAGCGGTGCATGTTCGGTACTCCACATACCGCACATAAAGTTGTGTTCGCGAAACAATTCTTATAAATCAGGCACACTGAGGTAATAACATGGTCTTTAAAACACGCACACACGCACATACCACAGTTAACTTTGTCAAACAAACTACAATGTGCGCGCTACATCGCGTCATTGCCCGTCTATGGCGGAAGCTGTTATTGAAGACGTAAATGTTGAGAATCCTTGTAGGATCCTTTTAGGATTGATTTTACATTTTCAAGTGTCAGATATCCTTTCAACTATGCAACGACCCTTACTATCACTTGAGACTGCGAAAGTGCTGAAAATATATTCAGAATACTTTTTTTTAGAGCGGTACCAGTTTGACCACCTGTTGACGATCTGACTTTCGGTAATTTTGCGGTGATTTAGATGAGCGTAGATCGTCTGAATATATGTAAAATGTGTGGGGTGGAACCAGCTGTGCATTGCAATTGGAAAACTTGTGTTGCGCCACACGTCGGAGTACGGTACCCCAAAATACTATCTGTTAAAAAGCCATAGGCTGAAGATCTTACGCCTCCATTCTACAAGAAATGTTGCGAATTGATATTGAATCTAATAAATGTTTCAGCGTTTTAAAATCTTAATCACGTAAGAGACAACACTCATGAACATCTGCGGAGTGTTACAAAATAAGCATTATTAGCTCTTTTTTTGCTTAAACCAACCTTTGAAGTTTTAACTCCATCCCTTGCCTAACGCACTACTGCTATTCGAGTGGCTCGGTAATCCCCACCTCCCAAAAAATGTTGCGAATTGATATTGAATCTAATAAATGTTTCAGCGTATCAAAATGTTAATTACGTAAGAGACAACACTCATGAACATTTGTGTAGTGTTACAAAATAAGCATTGTTAGCTTTTTTTTGCTTAAACCAACATTTGAAACTTTAACTCCATCCCTTGCCGGACGCACTACTGCTATTTGAATGGTACTCGGTAAGGGCCCTGTCACACCTGTGCGTATATTCAAGTGCGTATGGGTTCCGCAGTAATATTGGTTTAAGTGAATTTTGCGAGGAGGAAGTTGAGAAGTCTAGTTATTAAACCAAAGAAATTACTTATTCGGCTGCAAACTTAACCTAAAAATATTAATACGCAACTCCTTCGGGCTTGTATATACGCAAAAGTGTGACAGGGGCTTAATCGCCGCCTCCAAGAAATGGAAATCTGTGTTGTGTTATCAAATAAGCATTGTGTGTGTGTGTGTGTGTGTGTGTGTGTGTGTGTTTGTGTTTGTTTGTTTGTTTGTGTGTGTGTGTGTGTGTGTGTGTGTGTGTGTGTGTGTGTGTGTGTGTGTGTGTTTGTGTGTGTGTGTGTGTGTGCAGTCGCGCGCGCCTGTGCATGTTAGGGCCCTGTCACACTTGTGCGTATATCATGTCCGTGTCAGCTGCGTATTAACATTTTTGTCATACGCCTGCGTGCGCACAATACGCACCTAATGCGTATCCCAATCATTTTGTGAAAGTTTTAGGTACGCAAGCACACGCAAGGTACGGCCCAGTACGTCTGATATTTTTGAAACTACCGAAAACTTTCGTGCGAACGTTGTTACGCAGCTCACACGTGTTATAAGAACGCAGTGCATACGTCTGACATCGGTCGAGTGGGGTACGAGCGCGCTTTGTGTTTGTGCTTCAAACGCGGCAATACGCTTCTCTCGCGGCACGATCTCTGCGCAGCGTACACATAGCGTATCTGCAGCGCAAATACAACGCATGATGATCGAACGTATAGCGAATAGCAATATACGTCACGAATTAGTGCCGTTCGTCCAGCGATCGGGTCGTGCATTGTACGTATCAGTGACGTATAATAACGCTCAGATAACGTGTGGATAGCGTACATATAGCGTACTCGACGAACATCCGGGGCATATTCCAGATTTGCGACTTCATTGGTCGGGTCGGGTATTCGATTTAGTTAATGGCAGAGAGGAAACAAACACAGCCAGCAAAGTGTATATAACTTTTGATTTAAATAATCATTGAAATGCCCCACACAAATCTGTGCATTTTACATACACATAAATGTTCTACCTTATGTTACTTGTGGAGGCGTCTTATATAAATAACACTTTTCGTAACTACTGATATCAACGCAACCAAATTCACGGGGTAAATAAAGGCTCTAAATGTCATGGTGTGTTCCAAAAGTAAAATTGGTGTCCCTGTTTCACATATACAAAAGGTCCTACTTGTCGTCAGCTATGGAGGCGTCTTCCCATAACAGTTTAAGTAAATACTAATATCAGTGCAACCAAATACGCTCATAGTTCGATTGGCATAAGTCGGGAGTGTGTCAGGCATGCGGTCGGCAGACGTTGTGTGCGTCCGGAATACGCTCAGCATACGCACCTGATCCGCAGCTATTCGATGCAAGGATAACAGTATTGCGCACTTCATACGCAGATCATACGTGTATCATACACTGAATTCGTTACTCATACGCTATATGTGCGCAGCGCATTTTGAGCGTACAACTGCGTGTTGTCAAAATTTGATACGGAACTCAATCGGCATTGCTTATACGCCCGAGTGTGACAGGGGCTTAAGGGCCCTGTCACACTTGTGCGTATATTCCAGTGCGCATGATTTCTGCAGTAATTTTTTTGGGGTTTAAATATTAGACAAAACAGTAATGGCGGCTAATTTAGAACGTGATCTAGGCTCGGTTGTGGACTGGGGTGACAACTGGCTAGTAACTTTTAACTCCTTAAAGACAAAGCTGCTTTCCATTAATAGATATCGAGAACCCTTTCTTCCACCAATATCTATGAATGAAAATGAACTACAAGAGAGTGACTCCTTCCGACGTCTTGGTCTTATCTTTTCCGAGGCCCTGTCCTGGCACGGTGGTCCTGGAGAAGCTACATAGAGTCCATCGCCAAATCCGCTGCAATGACAGTTGGTTCGCTTCTCAGGGCCAGTCACTATCTTACTCCCGAGAGCATACTTTACCTGTAGAAATCCACCATTCGTCTCTGCATGGAATACTGTTCACATCTCTGGGCTGGAGCTCCAAAGGATTGCTTGAATCTTTTAGACCGCATCCAACGGAGAATCAGTGTGGTCATTGGTCATCGTTTGGCTTCTAAACTGGACTCCTTGTCTCACAGACGTGACATTGCCTCCCTGACTCTATTCTATAGATACTTCCACGGCCAGTGTTCCGAAGAACTTTCACAACTCGTCCCACCACAGAGACTTTTTCAGCGTACTACCAGGTTCTCCTCTGACTCACACCACTATACTGTACAACTACCTGCCTCAAAGTCATTCTACAGCAACAGCTCTTTTCCACGAACTGCAAAACTTTGGAATTCCCGCCCAGTCCACTGCCCCCCCCCCCCCCGAATACAACCTACAAACCTTCAACACCGTTGTCTCTCACCTATAGGCCCTGTCACACTTGTGCGTATATACAAGCCCGCATGAGTTGCGCATGAACATGTTTTGGGTTTAGGTTAAGTTTGCAGCCGAAGAAGTAATTTCTTTGGTTTGGTAACTAGACTGCTCAACGTTGGGTTAAAGTAGAAAACAGCTTCCTCCCCGCAAAATTTACTTAAACCAAATAAAATGTTACTGCGGAACTCATGCGCGCTTGAATATACGCACAAGTGTGACAGGGCCTATGCCACATTAGTTCAATTAGTTCAATGCCGAGAAGTGGCCTCTTACGGCCTTGCATTGAGCGAGATCGTTAAAAAAATTGAGGGGAGGAAGTTGTTTTCTACTTTGACCTACCGTTGAGCAGTCTAGCTATCAAACCAACGAAATTACTTTTTTCGGCTGCAAACTTAACCTAAACCTCAAACATGTTAATACGCATCTCGCATATACGCACAAGTGTGACAGCGGCTTTACTCTGTGTACGTGTGTCTGGAAGGGCCATGGAAATGTTTTTTAGCAGCGTGTTTAGATCTTGATCGCGTCAAAGACAACACTCATGAACATCTGTGTAGCGGCGTTATGAAAAAAAAAATTGTTACCCTTCTAATTCTTCTGCTAAAACCAACCTTTAAAGTCCAATGCGATCCTTTATCTGGAAGTGCTACTAAAGCGGTGCATGTTCGGTACTCCACATACCGCACATAAAGTTGTGTTCGCGAAACAATTCTTATAAATCAGGCACACTGAGGTAATAACATGGTCTTTGAAACACGCACACACGCACATACCACAGTTAACTTTGTCAAACAAACTACAATGTGCGCGCTACATCGCGTCATTGCCCGTCTATGGCGGAAGCTGTTATTGAAGACGTAAATGTTGAGAATCCTTGTAGGATCCTTTTAGGATTGATTTTACATTTTCAAGTGTCAGATATCCTTTCAACTATGCAACGACCCTTACTATCACTTGAGACTGCGAAAGTGCTGAAAATATATTCAGAATACTTTTTTTTAGAGCGGTACCAGTTTGACCACCTGTTGACGATCTGACTTTCGGTAATTTTGCGGTGATTTAGATGAGCGTAGATCGTCTGAATATATGTAAAATGTGTGGGGTGGAACCAGCTGTGCATTGCAATTGGAAAACTTGTGTTGCGCCACACGTCGGAGTACGGTACCCCAAAATACTATCTGTTAAAAAGCCATAGGCTGAAGATCTTACGCCTCCATTCTACAAGAAATGTTGCGAATTGATATTGAATCTAATAAATGTTTCAGCGTATCAAAATGTTAATTACGTAAGAGACAACACTCATGAACATCTGCGTAGTGTTACAAAATAAGCATTGTTAGCTTTTTTTTGCTTAAACCAACCTTTGAAGTTTTAACTCCATCCCTTGCCTAACGCACTACTGCTATTCGAGTGGCTCGGTAATCCCCGCCTCCCAAGAAATGTTGTGAATTGATATTGAATCTAATAAATGTTTCAGCGTATCAAAATCTTAATCACATAATAGACAACACCCATGAACATCTGCGTAGTGTTACAAAATAAGCATTGTTAGCGCTTAAACCAACATTTGAAGCTTTAACTCCATCCCTTGCCTAACGCACTACTGCCATTCGAGTGGTACTCGGTAATCCCCGCCTCCCAAGAAATGTTGCGAATTGATATTGAATCTAATTAATGTTTCAGCGTATCAAAATCTTAATAACGTAAGAGACAACACTCATGAATATCTGCGTAGTGTTACAAAATAAGCATTGTTAGCTTTTTTTTTGCTTAAACCAACCTTTGAAATTTTAGCGCCATCCCTTGCCTAACGCACTACTGCTATTCGAGTGGTACTCGGTAATCCCCGCCTCCCAAGAAATGTTGCGAATTGATATTGAATCTAATAAATGTTTCAGCGTATTAAAATCTTAATCACGTAAAAGACAACACTCATGAACATCTGTGTAGTGTTATCAAATAAGCATTCTATGTGTGTGTGTTTGTGTGTGTGTGTGTGTGTGTGTGTGTGTTTGTGTGCAGTCGCGCGCGCCTGTGCATGTTAGGGCCCTGTTACACTTGTGCGTACATATATTCACGTGCGCATGATTTCTGCAGTCATTTATTTTGGTTTAAGTAAATTTTGCGGGGAGGAAGTCGTTTTCTACTTTGACCTACCGTTGAGCAGTCTAGTTATCAAACCAAAGATATTCCCTTTTTTTCGGCTGCAAACTTAACCTAAACCACAAACATGTTGAAACGCATCTCGCATATACGCACAAGTGTGACAGGGGCTTTACTCTGTGTGTACGTGTGTCTTGAAGGGCCATGGAGATGTTTTTTGACCGGACATTCCTCCCCATTTAGATATCCCTCCCCCTTTATGCTACCCTAGATTAACAGTACATCTTTTTTGTTGAAAATAAAATTATTTTGTAATTTCCAGGTTTGGCCTGTTTTGTCGACTTTTTAGACCATGCTTTGCTGGAATTCGGAAACCAATGCGCACTTACATTTATGGGATAAACAGAATTACTTGAAAGAACGATTGTTGAAGTGGTGGTCGTTGGTTGGCAAGTTCTTAACACACACACCCAAAACAATGTCTCTGTTTTTTGATGAGATAATAATACAGAACGAAAAATGACCAGCTCAAGTGCCCTTGTGTGTCTGCTTTTCGTCCATTCCCAAGGAAAATGTACAGCGGAAGCATAAATTTGTAATTGCAGATATCTAAAGGTTATTTGAAGCCACATTGAAGTACTGAAATCAAGGAACGTTGTACGTAGTCAAGTTGTCCGCGTGTATAGCCGGCCCAATTGCGCCGTGCTTTTTGTGAAACTTTAATTGTGTTTTCAAAGGCTCAAAAACGTTTAAGAAAGTATCAAATTGTCTAAGTTAACACAATTCACAAGTAATGGAAAGTGTTGCTGTTCAGTTAAAAGGTCAACAGACCATTGAAAACTAATAAATAATCTTACAACGATTCTCAACATATTGTTATTCCCCCCAATACATATGCCGCCATTCTAGGAAGTCTGCGAATGAGGCTAGGATCACCTTCGCTTGGTTCTGGACCTGCCCCGTAGAAAATCTAACAAGCAGGCTCTTCTACATGTGCCCTTTTTCACCCAAAATTTGCATCGAAATCGGCAATATATCAGAGTAACTGAAACCATCAGAATATGGTCGAAATTTATTGATATATAGTAGAAGATGAGCAACACTTCGTCCTAGACTGTAAATTATACGATAGCGAAATAAGTGTATTTTTTAACCTTATTAAAGAAAAATTCCCATATTTCGAATATCTTAATGCAACAGACAAATTCAAATATTTATTACCCCTGGATAATCCTTGTATTAGAAATATTGTCTGCTCATATATTTACACATGTACAAAGAAGCGAGAAGAAGTCGACTCTACTGGACTAGCTTAGTTTAATAACACGTTTTGTCTACACTATATGTTTGCAGCTTGTCTTGTTGTATTATGTCCTTGTATGTTCCATGTGTTAAGTTAGACGACCTGTACCTAGCCAAGCGGGGCATGAATGCACAATAAAGGTATTTCTTTCATTAATTTGTCACCTCATCATTAGATAAAAAGGCCACAGTAAAACTTAAATATTGGGGCTATGAAAATCGTACGACGATAGATGAAATTTTGAACATTGCCCGACGATCTGCGATGGCTGATTTCGCCTACGATTTACCTGCTATCATCGTGCGATTTACGGAAATGCTATCGTAGGTGCATCGTAGGTTTTATGTTACCGGGGCTTGGTAATGAAATGGTTGGGACATGTTCGACGCATGTTCGGATCATGTTCGGCGCCAAAGATGACGTGGCCTAAAACTGGACAGACAGCTCCCGAACTACAGCCGAGATGGGTCGGCTAGCGTTCGGGAGCCATGTTCGGCTATGTGTAACCAGGGCTTTATTCATCGCCGAGCGTCGTGCGACGGAAAATACAATCTAAAGGGATTCCGAACATGTCCAAACTGAATTCATCGTCGTACGATTTTTATTGTCCACAATGCAGGCTTCACTACTGTCTTTTTTCTACTGTTAAGGTGACAAATTCATAAATTTCGACCATGTTCCAATGGCTTTAGTTTTATCTGCTATTGCCAGGTTGTTGCTTTTTAGCTACCAAAACACAGAGAACGGCGCGCTCGCAGTGGAGCCTGCTTCTAAAGCCCCTGTCGTTATGGGAAGACGCCTCCATAACTGACGACAAGTAGGACCTTTTGTCTATGTGTAGCATGGCCACCAATTATACTTCTGAAACACTCCATGACATTTAGAGCAATTATTTACCCTGTGAATTTGGTTGCGTTGATATCAGTAGTTACGAAATCTGTTAGTATAAGACGCCTCCACAAGTAACGAAAGATAGTATGTAAAATGGACACATTTGTGTGGGGCATTTCGATGATTACTTAAATCAAGAGTTATGTACACTTTGCTGGTTGTCTTCCTGGTTTCCTCTCTGCCCTTAACTAGATTGAATACCCGACCCGACCAATGAAACACCCAATCTGGAATGTACCCCGGACGTTCGTCGAGTTCGCTATATGTACCTTCTCCGTTCGTTATCTGTGCGTTTGTCATGCGTCACTGATACGTACAATGCGCGGCCCGATCGCAGGATGAACGGCACTAATTCGTGACGTATATTCGTATTCTCTATACGTTCGATCATCGTGCGTTGTATCTGCGCTGCAAGTGCGCGATGTGGTCGCTGCACAGAGATTGTGCCGCGAGAGAAGCGTATTGCCGCGTTTGGAGCGCAAACATAAAGCGCTCGTACCTTACTCGACCGATGTCGGGCGTATGCACTGCGTTCTTATAACGTCTGAGCTGCGTAACAACGATCGCACGAAAGTTCTCGGTACTGTAATTTAAAAAAATATCAGGTGTACTGGGCCGTACCTTGCGTGTGCTTGCGTACCTAAAACTTTCACAAAACCGATTGAAAAGCGCATTAGGTGCGTATTGTGCGCTTGCCGGCGCATTATAAAAACGTTAATACGCAACTCACACGGACATGTTTTACGCACAAGTGTGACAGGGCCCTAAGTGCGTATATTCAAGTGCGCGTGAGTTGCGTATTAACATTTTTTGGTTTAAGTAAGGTTTGCAGCCTAGTGATCGAACCTACGAAATCACGTATTCTGCTGCAAACTTTACCAAAACCACAAATATATTGATACGCAACTCATGCGGGGTGGTATATACGCACGGGTGTGACAGGGGCTTAGGGCCCTGTCACACTTGTGCGTATATTCAAGTGCGCGTGAGTTGCGTATTAACATTTTTATGATTTAAGTTGTTGTCTACTTTGACCCACCGTTGTGCAGCCCAGTGATCAATAAGAAATCTCGTCTTCGGCAGCAAACTTAACTAAACCAAAAACATGATAATGCGCAACTCATGCGCAATTGCATATACGCACAAGTGTGACAGGGCCCACGTGTAAACGGTGAAGGTACAGTGCCAGCCGAAATCCAACCCATGAAGCCTTATAAAGAAGCCCTGTACTTTTGCTTGATTTGAACCTTTTTCTTCGGATAGAGTAGCGCAAAGGCGTCCAGGTGGCTATCCAGAAAAGGAACATGAAGTAAAATCGTACGACGCTGGAAAGATTTTGAACGACGCTCGATGAAAGTTGATTTTACCTGCGATCATCGTGCGCTTGACGCGGTATGCTGTCATGGGTGCATCATAGTCGTACGATGTATCTGACTAGTGACTCGAATGGGCCCTTAGCGGGGAAAATTCCTGTTTGACGTTAGCAGCGGGCGGCAACCATTTTTGCAAGAGTCGATGAGTATTTGCAATTGAGCTGATTATAGCATGCTAAGTAACGTTTTCGTAGCCATTGTTTAGCCATATAGACAGATAACATGACAGAGGAGTAAGCCGGCCCGGGACCTTGGGAGAACTGAACTTCCCGGCCAGCTAACTTCTTCGGGATTTTATCTGTCTATTTTGTTGCCAATATCTACTCTTTCAAGCGACCTGTGGAGTGTAGTAGAGGCTAGTAGACCATAGTAGAGGCTAGCCATTCTTAGCTACCTTCACGTTGGCCAGGGTGAGGTTTAATTTAGCGTCACAGTCACACTACAAAACACCTGTCGCAAATACTAGTACAATAGAAATGAATAAACGCCGAATTAAGAATCCAGCCATAATTTACATCTATGGATCCAGCATCTATGTGGATTAACTTGTACAGCTGGAGTTCAATGCGTATGATGCCGTCTTATTCTTCTCGCCAAATTCTTAGTGACTTACGAATACCAAACAACTGCCGGGTATGATTCGCCCACCTCATTTTCCCGGTTTTATGGACGAAGCTATGTTTTTTTCGGCTGAGAATGAATGAAGATAATGAAACCCGGATATTTGAAAAGTGACTACAAGCCCAATATCAGGGGCTTTGTAACTTTGCAGAGGAAGCGTTACGTTATGTTGTCTAGTGAAGACACTCACCCTTCCATTCATAAGAAACTCACTAGATAAGCATTTGCCGAGTCCATATTTTTAGGGCTTCATCATTGTACATGTATAGCGAAAAGATGATGTAAGGTATTATTTCTATGCAACTTACAGTAATATTTCTATGCAACTTACCTCTGTTTTTAGAGGGGAAAGCCAGCCAGCAAAAAGTAGTTGACCGTAGAGGTGAAAGGCTAATATCGTTTGTTAATCTGCCCTTATTTGCCCATTAACGAAAAATGGACGTAAAGTAGACAATGTGGAGCCATGTTTATAATCATCGAAGGTCTGTTACGATAAGTGTAGGAGAGGAAATTGTGGAAATACATGCGATAGTTATATTATATCTTTTACTACCGCGAAATCAAATCACCGCGAACTTAATGCATTTACAATCTTCTCCTGACCTCGTTCGGCAGAGTGTTGCATGCCCTTGTGTCTAGGCATCCTGGTTCCCGTGTAAAGCAGTTCCCAAACACCCGAACGGGATCATTTTTGACCCCAGGCGTGGATTTTGACGTGCTTTTTGAACATGTTTGATCTGAAAAAAATCCTTCCGTGACTCTGTCATTTGACATCTATTCTAACCTCTCCTTATTTTCTAGGGAAATCGGCACAATACTGTTGACATTATACAGGAAGGTCTGTGTTGTGTCCGCTGGGGTCATTTTTGACCCCAACAAAAATGATGTGCTGTTTTTGAGACCTGTCCTCTGTAACTCCTAAACTTCTTATCATATGACCACCAAATTTTCAGAGGATGATGCACATGTAAATTGATATTACCATAACAAATTCTATGTCATAATGACGTAATATGACGTCATTATGACAAAATTTTATGTGATTCTATCCGCCATCTTGGATTTTGACGGATTACGTCATCAAATCAGCTTAAAATATCAATGTTAAACCATAAAAGTTACATTGGATTACATAAGATGATAACAATGTAAGAAAATACATTTGGCGTACCAACATGTCATTTTTCGAAACGTCATTTCTTGAACTGAAATTAAAAGATTTGGTAAAATATGCCTGTCAAAAACCCATTGCCATGGCAACACAAAAAACCATGAACTTGCTTTATTAATTTGGAATTTTTGTTAAGGACATTTTATGAAAAGTCACCAAGTTTGGTAGCCCTCGCGTAAGCCGTTCATTTGTTATGCAACATGAAATTTTGCATGGGCTTCAAAAATCCTCTCCCGGTCTAAATAGGAATAGTTCAAGACGTGGTCCTTCTGATCGTTTTGCATAAAATATGATAATGAACGGGAATTATTCATACCTAAACATGCCAAAACATTCCTCTTACATCGATCAAGGAGGTTAAAATTTTAACCTACTTGCATCGATGAAGCAATGTACCGATAACAATCACCGAAAAAAGTTAAAAGGGAGGTTTTACTGAACGAAACATTTTGGGGTCATTTTTGATCCCGTTCAGTCATTTTAGTTGCAAAAATAGGTTAGGTTGTTTGAGGGTTAAACAGCCTTAGTGTAGTTCACTTGCATATTCCATCTTTTTCAACTTCATATTTCTGTGGGGTTAAAAAGTTGCGGTTAGTGTGCAGAACCTGTAAAAGTTATTTTTCTAGGAAAGAATTACCGTCGTGTTTTACATACTAGTATGTCCTGACTGCAACAAGAGCGCTGTTCTGCTCAGGAAAGTATGCTAAGTGTATTTTCAGAATCTCCCTGTTGGGACTCAAAACTAGCCCTGCTGTTACATCTGCTTGGATATTATAAATCTGTAAGAGATTGGCACTGATTGGAGCGGACAGAAACGCCTTCTTCCTGCCCTGTGTTGCGTGTTGTTTTGGTATCCCCTGGGACTTGCCTATGCATATGTGACGAAACTAGCGGGAAGCAAGACACTCAGCATGGCCGAAAAAACTGTTCAAGCTCACCATTCAGGATAATGTAGTTATTACTGCAGTGACAGGTAGGACTCAGGTAGACTTTGTACATATGCCAACGAAACAAGACGTGGAACTTCACAGGACCATCTGCGGACAGATTCCCAAAGTACGAAGTAAGGTCTTCATTTATTTTGTTTATATACAACGGGGGGAGGGGGGAAGTGAAGGGGGAGGGTTTTCGCTACCATTGTCCATCGTACACAGTCAACAGCTAGAAATTTGCGAATGATGATGGGTGAGCACACACCGGGTTTCATTTCTGTCCTGGGCGTGGATATGTTCACATACGCCGATTGAAACGACACGTGATAAATGTGATTTCCACGAATTCAGACAAATTTGGTGGTTTAGATATGGCGGGAAACGACATAAATTATTTCCACATGTCGTCCTTAGAAGTTAGATACTAGTATCCATCTGGTTGAAATGGTTGGGTTTCGATCGGCATTGATGAAAATAGACACGTTCTGCTTGTTGCGTTCTGCATAACTGAGCGACAGTATATCGTTTATACTCTTCAAAGTTTTCGCAGGTATTGAACCGAAAAAGATCCTCAAAACGATGTAGAATAAAGTTCGGGAATTGTGCCCTGCGTACAAACGTGCTCTTCTACATGTACTAGTCATATGGTATACAGTTTCAACGCTTGGTGCTAAATTCGTTACTGCATATTTCCCATGGTCATAATGAGGCTCGAGGACGTCTTGTTCGTATCAAGCGCGACAGAGAACGCGGGAAGACAATCAGAGCCTGGGAGCTTCGGAATATGGGGTAATTAGGGACAGTACGATTGTATGTCTGGTGCGTTCAGGGACGGGATCCATTTTTCCATGATATAGGTTTTACCATCGTCCTCTTCTGATGCGGTAGATAATTTCACGACCCTACCGTAGTGCTATAAAAGTTATCCATTTAAAACAGGTATCTGTGGGTAGTTTTAGTTTAAATGACCGTGGTTCCTAGTCTATGTACCACCCCCTCCCTAATTAGCGTACGTTCCCTTAACTTCGAAGCACATGTGCCTAGTCCTAGTACAGGACTCACCAGCAGACACCGGTAGCCTGGAATCCCGAGTCTGTATAGGTTTGGCTTCCAGAGTTACCCTAAGGGACATATGCTCTCCACAACTGCATCACGTCTGTGGCGTTCTGTTCTTGTTTTTTTGTTGTTGTTTTTTTGTGCTTTATTTTGAGAGGCTGGTTTTCTGAGCGACGCGCCTTTGAATAGATTCTTACTGAATTTGAATATTTTTTCAAAGTATTGCAACTTTGAAATGTCACGGAGATGTTATGGCACTGTGTGCTAGTCTCGGGTAGCCAACGTATTTGTTGGCTGACAGGCAGCACATGTGCCCCTACGCTATTTGTAGGTGTGGTTGATAGGGATTTAAAATCATGCTCAACCCTAGAGGAGAGTGTTTTGGTTCGCTTTGATCCTTGGTGCCGCGCAGACAGATTTGCCAGTCTCACTGTTTATCATATGCATAGAAAGACTTTCACGGGAGCGGTCACGTGAGTGTCCAAAGTCATCATGCCGGTGGTTAGGACTCGTCTCTACCAGACTAACTACGTTGACCTTTCATTTTAGAGAGAAATTTGCCGGGGGAGTTTGGCTACCATAGGGTTTGAACGGCCGCGCTGTTGGAGTGGGGAAATGTTATGGTTGAGTGACTCTCCTGGCAAATCATTCTCCCCATAGCCAAGCACGACAATTATTAGACCGGAAACTTTCACGCCATGGGGGGAGGGAATCTCTTGGCCGGAGCAACACACCTCGACCCTACTTGCAAAACGACTATAATGTGTTGAAAAGACTTCGACCAAACGTGCAAAACGACTGTATAATGTGTTGAAAAAATTAGGTTGTAAATGTAAACAGTTTTATGGGTGTGAGGGTCACGCGAGAGTGGCACTGTTAACGTTACCGCGTGCGAACTGACTATCCTGGCCAATCATTGTTTCCCTTATTGCCGGACTTTCTACGACCCAAACCCCCATACGAAGGCCTGGTTGAGGCTCGCTACATGTGTATACATTATATTAACGTGCCTCGTCAGAAAAAAAAGTAGTTTTATGGTCAAATAAATATTCTTAGACATTTGTTATATGGTTTAGCAGCTGTTATGGTCCCATTTTCACGTCGTTTTGATTTTCATGTAAATGTAATGTTTTAATCGGTAAATATAGCGAGGCACTCAGGTATACGTACTCAAAGATAATGACGTTTTCGAAAATGATTACCAAACGTTTACAAGTATTTTATCAGTTAGCTGACGATTAGGCCATCATAAGGAAACGACATTAAAAATATACCATGTCTATGTAGGATTTCAACCAGACTTAGTTACGTCTCCAATTTTACTCTGAAGAACTCCGTTTATAACTCGAGGCCCGCAGGTGGAAAAAATCCGACCGACAATAGACAAGCCTGCACCAAACTTTCGTCAACCGTAGTCCTAACTCATCTAAAAAACACATATCTTTGTCGGGGGTCCCGTGCTCGAGGAGGTGCCTCGAACACGTTAAACAGCCTCATTACCCTACACATTGGGTACCTGCCTGTGGCACTGGCTGCAAATACACCTGATATTATGGCACTGGCTGCAAATACACCTGATATTATTTACATACCACATAGTCTAAAATGTTTCTAGAACGTTCCTCTATTCTCAAATGCCTTGTGTTTCCTTCTTTATCAGCGTCTTGGCCGGTTTGTTGTTGTTTATATATCAGCGGCTCCCCGGGGACCCAAGGCGCGCCGCGTGGCTGGTGATGATACCTCACTTATGCATTCATTTGCCGTCGGCAAAGTTGACGTAACCGCTGTAGCCAACCAACTCCTATGTTTTTGTGACATTAATTCTCGTCTTTCGTTCGGGTCATGCCTTATTTGGAGCTGGGCGCGGGGATAAATCATTGTGTCCGGCATGCCGGCAGTGCCGTGCCTACAAAACAGGCCCCTAAGTTGGGTCGAAAACAATCAAGCATTTTCCCGCAATATACAATTATTTTGGTAAAATCTAAGATATAAACTTATGCTTACGGAAATGATTGTTTACGACCAAGATTTGGGCAATATTTTCAAGTTTGCAGGCACTATTATAAAATGTGCCACAATCGAACAGTAACCCGCAAACCGGAAGTTCCTTTTTCCAGCGGTATTTTTGGCGAACTTACACAGAATAACTTTATAATAATAATTCTTTATATATTTTGTACTCTGTGTGTGGATTCCATAGAATATACCCCACAAATCCGACCGCGCAGCGCGGCGTCGTGAAGCTTATCGGGCACCAAGAGATTCACTAGCTATCCTAAAATAAATAGCGACTCGGACGGGGATTTTAGAAGGGCAAAACGCTGAGCCACTGACTCTTTTGAACCAAGGAGGTTCTTGGTTCAAAGGTAGTCTGGCGACCTTTGAGCCGTTTTACCACATACCCAGAATTTGAGCCGAGCTGCACGGCCGCGCCGCACGGGCGCGAGCTGCACGGCCGCGCCGCACGGCCGCGCCCGTGCCCGCTATCAGATTTCCTCCCCGCCGCTCGCGCGCTTCCAGTCCCGGCCGCGTTCGCACATGTGCTCGCCGCACGGGCGCGAGCTGCACGGCCGCGCCGCACGGCCGCGCCGCCCGCTATCAGATTTCCTCCCCGCCGCTCGCGCGCTTCCAGTCCCGGCCGCGTTCGCACATGTGCTCGCAAACAGCAGTGGGCGTGATAAGAAACGCATCTCTACGATGTGCAGGCGGTGTTCATTTAACCCCGCGGGTGGGGCAATTCAAAATGCGACATCTTTTGGGGCAGAAGCAAATGTCTCACTTTCTGCTGCAGATGTCTCACTTTTCAACAGCTGTAGTCCATAAACCCAAAATGTCGCAAATAGGGGCAATTCAAACTGCTACATTTTCAAATGTCGCAGATCTCTAATTTAGTTAAGCCAAAATGTCTCCATTTTGGCCGAATGTCTCATTTTCGTGTTCGTAGTGTTTGTTGAGTCGGTAGAACGTCACTCAAAGTCGACATCCACCGTCATGGCAACGTGTACATTATTCATGGAAAGTTAGCTGGATGCCGTAGCAATGGTAATACTACTATGTCCATGTGTTCCTTGTTGTGTTAGGAGCAAACTTTGAGGAAATACGTCCTCAGTCCACTATCACTTGCAACATTTAGACAAAAAAGTGTTCCTCACAAACCTTTGTCGTCTGCATGACAACAGGATTCTGGGTAATAATATGGCGGCGGGAAAATACACGTGCCGTAGGTTGTAGCAACAAAGAGGAGTTTTGATGATTGATCACACTTAGAATCCAGTTGCAGGTTAGCAAAAGAGATTGTAATAACTTGTCTTGTAAATGATTGTGTTTAGCAGGCAGGAGATGTGACATTTGTCTTATAAACCAGCGAACAACCGTGTAGTGTGATTCTCCCACGAAGCCCCCAGACTCTGTTAATAAGGGACGGAGAGTTTTTGACGTCGCCAACTTCTAATGCATGGTTATCGAAGCTTTTCAGCCAGTGTTCTGAATACGTTAGTCTATCCGGCTTGCATTGCTGGCGTTATAACTGATTTTGCATCTAGCACATATCCCTAAAATATACCGTTTCTAAAAATGGCGAATTTAAATACCCGTGAATTTATGTTAACCAATGTTACTTCTATATCAACCTACAATAACCAAATGTGGGTTAGGTCAGACCTCATATGAATGATGTACAAAACACAGAATACCAACTGCTAACTACCTAATACCAACTAAGGGAAGAACAACATAAATCTGAATCTGAATGCATTAAAGGCATATGGTGTCAGCTGGTTATATCGACTTGAATGACAGTCTGTCTCAGTTTAGGAATACTTGGACTAAGTTAAATTTTAGAGTTAGCTGCTTTTATTCAGAAGTTTATAGTGGTATGGTGGGTTATTAAGTGTTACTGAGTGTAACAGTAGCAGGTACTGCTGCATGCCTATGAAGCTGGCGACTATACTGATCAAACACTGTCATTATGTGGTACCAACTTACATGTAATACAATCATTATGGCACTTCAGCCATTTGCAGATGTAATATCAGATGTATAGATGACCAGATTATGTTGATTTATTGCACTGTTCACTCTAACGTAGTCGTACAGGTAATAATCCTATACAGTGTGTAAAAAACTACTGTATATGATGTAACTTGTAATTTTCTGCATTGAGAGAAGGGAATTAAAAAAAACCTTGTCAACTTCAGTGCTCATATCTGTGTTATAGGTGAGGAGACATCTTTCCCAAGAAGGAGCTGCCATTGTTCCACAAACGGGCACCTTCCAAATGCCAGAGGGAGAACCATTTGGAACTAGAGTGTTTACTGTGTGGCAGACAGCTGCAAACTGTGGCCTGTCGCTGGTCTGTGAGAACCATGAGAACCGTCAACAAGCCACGGCCGTGCTGTCCCAGATCTTCAAACTCCTGAAGCTGCACCTGAGACTGTTGAACCAACCTGAGGAAGTGCTGCAGAAACCAGAGAAGGTTGCAGCCATTCTGCACCATTTCTTACCTCAGGGACAGCTGCTGTTCCTAAATAGTAGAGCTGTGAGACACAAGGAGAAAGACTTGGAACTCAAGCTGTCTGGGAAATGATGTATGACTTTAGGGACAGCTGCTGTTCCTAAATGTTAGGGCTGTGAGACACAAGGAGAAGGATCCAGAGAATTCATGCTGTCTGGGAAATGATGTATGACTTTAGGGACAGCTGCTGTTCCTAAATGTTAGGGCTGTGAGACACAAGAAGAAGGATCCAGAGAATTCATGCTGTCTGGGAAATGATGTAACATTATGACTTTAGGGACAGCTGCTTATTTTCACAACCTGGTTACATAAACAGCCCTCAGGCTGGAGCTGTACCAATGATCATAAGAAATTGGATATCATTGGAATGGGCAGCAGATGAGCTTTTTAATTGATATATGATACAATGAAATCCATAAGATGTTCACAGAGATATGATTGTTGGAAATCAATAAGACGGGGATTGAAATACTTTTTTTGGGTTACTTGGAAAATTGCAAGTTGGCAAAAAATTTACTTGCAATTAGAAATATCAACTTGCAATATTTTAGTCGGTATGTAACTGCTTTTGCTCTACATACATACTCAGCCTGACATAGCAACTTTTATAGCATTATTAGAAGACAATAAACAATTAACATGTAATGTAGAAAAACCCATTCAATGCAGAATTGTATACAGTCAGTAGTAAACACAAAAGCTCAGTCGTAAACACAAAACAGTAACGTGATAGTATTACAACATGTACAACTTTAAAGAAAGATAAAGTAGCAACAATAACAAAATTACTCAAGTTTCTCCTGCAAATAAACTAGTGACTGAAACATGGTGCTTGAATTATTTACCAGCCTTATGACCACTGGAGGCATCGTGAAAATTGCTAGAGGTCAGCATGTTTTACATGTACATTGGCCATTCTGATTTTCTGACGGTGTTTGTTTTCGTCCTTTCCCAGCGCAAATTTCAGCCAAAAAAATTCTCAATCTATGAAGGGTTTTAGACGGTTTAGAACAAAAAAAGCATTGATTTCTGTGTTTCAATTGAAAATTTACCGTATTGCATGGGATGATTGTGTGTCAGTGTGTAACGAGATCAGCTTGTTCCCAGGCATTCATGGAATACAAACTTGTATTTTTCAACTTGAAAAATTGCAAGTTCATATCATTTTTACTTGCAAATCTTGAAAATCACTTGCAAATTGCAAGTTGCTTCATTGTATTTCGAACCCTGGATAAGAGCATTAAAAAAAGTTGGGCACCATGCAAAAAAGTTGTCTTCATTATGAAATTAAAGTGGTCAGCAAGGTTGAACAAATGCTTGAAGACACACTACATGCTATACAATACTATGAATTCTTTGTGTTCTTTGGCATCTTCTTTGACTTTGAAGACTTTGCTGAGGGCATTTTTCAGCTTGTTTTTACTGATACAATTGGCAAAAAGTCAATCCTTGCACCAAAACATTTTTCATGTATTCTACACACAAACAACCCTTATCCAAAGAGATGATTCTGATTACATGTATTTTTCAATTTGGCTCAAAAAATGCAACCGATGAATTTATCCTTAGCACTCTGAGTGACTGTCTTGCACTGAGTAAGCCTTTTGGCACCATCACCGATTACAGTGATAGGCACCGGGTTGAAGACATGCATAACATCATGTCAATTTACCTTATAGTTCACTTGCACCTAGCATAAAACTTCAATGTGCATAAAGTAAGTTAACAACAAAATCAGTTTATTAATGATAGAAAAAGAGGCATTCTACAACATTGATAGTCATTTTCTGACATTTTTTTTGAAATTCTGCAGCGTCTTTCTACATTTTGCGGTATGGTCACACTTTTGATAAAAAGATGAAAATTGATGCTCACACAGATGTAATCCATATAAACAAGTCAGTGTGGCCTAATTTAAAGGATGTCCTACTTTATACTATAGACTTGAGTTTGGCAGTGTTCATCCCTACCTAAGGTGCATTTGTGATCATTGTCATCTTTTATCCCTTCTTGGGGTGCAGCAGTCACAAATTTTAATCTACAATACAGTCTGTTCATTACTGCTGTCACGTCAAGCTTGAAATGTAGTTGATTCAATGTGATACGAGGGTGTGCATCTGGTGTCTTATGAAATCTTCATCATTATGTCATTATCATCATTTGACACCAAGAAGCTACGGTAACCACACACCCTCCTTTAGCAGCGCTGAAACCCGCTCGCGAAATACTTCAGCGCTGTTAAAGGAGGGTGCTCCTTGTTTGAAGGTTCAAAGTTGCACAATGCGCCTGACTTGTAGAATTTAATCAAATAAAACCATTTTGATAACTTAAAACATGCTTGACTGGGCCAATGCAACCAAGCAATTAAAGTATATCTTTTTCCCTATGGAAGAAAGCACACAGACTAAACAATACCAAAACTACAGTTGGATGTGGTTGCAGACAAGTGTAAGTCATGCTAATAGTTTTATTCAGTATCATAGGATTGCCACCATTGGTTGATCCAGTGAACCAGTTTATCCCATGAGAGGAATCTTGGTGTAGATCTGTGCTGGTCCCTGGGTGGACGGCAGGTTGACTTGCTGGACCCAGCTGGGCCACACAGACCCCTTGAAACCAACCATCGCAAAATTACCTGCAGGGGAATGGGGAAACAAGAGTTCAACGACCCCATACATAAGCCACATTTTCAACAGTAAATGTTGACATCAGTATTAGTTAATGTTTTAAACTTTTATTCAATACAAAGATAAAAGCCCTGTGTTGGTTGTAATCCCATGCATGAATTATCACTTAAATTCTTCTTACTCGCTTTATGGTATTCAAGTTTGAAAATGTGGATATCTTGTGTTTTTTGCCCGCCTTTTTTATTCCCCCCTCCCCCCGTGCGCAATGCCAATAGATTTGGAGTCTGCAGAGGATGTCATCCATAAAATGTACTTGCTGTGGCCTTAGCTCATTTAGTATGGAAATGATGTCCATGATCTCTGCCGTGAAATTCTCCATGAATTGCACCTGTCACAACGTAGTATAGCCTTTTCTCATTGATTACGTAATGCAAAGGTTCCAATTAGTGTGATTCATATGACTTCATTGCTGCAATGTAGCCCTTCAAGAATTTCATATGTGGCATCCTCCTTGGTTGCATGTATTAAAGTTCTATCATTCTTCAGACAGTTATTGTAATATCAACTCATTGATTATGCTACGTAATGATGACGAAATTAAATATCCATTCCTCCATCCCAAGCTTGAATTATCCTGTTTCAAAGTTTTACAAGAACAACAAGGCTGCAGTTCCGAGGAAAGTTGCTAGAGAGTCCAAAGTTCCAAACCAACACCATTTATTCCACAGCCTAAAAGGTTCCTGCCACTGAAAAATTGTGACGGTATAGTGTCACGGTTCAGAACCTGTGATACTAAACATGGAAGGTGCAGTAAAATAAAAATCCACTAAGAAAAACAAATCGAACTTGTCCTTTGTTTTGTTGACACCAACGTGGAGGAAGATAGAGGAAGATGAAGAAAGACTGAAAGCGGCTGCAGGACGTTTCAACGACTGCAGATGCAGAGACCAGTGGATGATGATGATGATCACGTACCAAATTTCATAATTATCGACAAAGTTTGACTGCTGTTAAACCACGCACCAACTACCGAACTGAACCTTCTTGGCAAAGGTAATCAGCATTAATATAGAACACCAGATGAGTGCCAGCCTAGAGCGAGGGTTTGGAATATCTAAAAGGTTATCTTGGACCAGAAGCTCACCCTGATTGACACATAAAAGTCCCATATATTATAGACTAAAATCTGTACCACATATCTCCTTCAAGATTTGGCTGTATTTCACTCCATACAACACGTATGCTTAATATATCATTTTTGGTCATACCAAATCTTCAGAATGATTAATCTCAATCTTTCCTGGACCAACTAACCTGAAGTTTGCCACAAGGGTAGAATTGTCCAATATTTCAATTATTCCCCATTAGAAATCCCTTTGAAATTACTTTATTGAATTTTTGTTTTTGGCTATTTTAGACCAAAATGTATATTTTTTGCCTCTATATCATAACTAAATGACCTCAAATTTGGTATGAGGGTGCTTAGGACATATATCAACAAAACGTTGGCATACATCACGTAAAAATGGCACAGGGCTGAGTTTTTTTAGACCAAAAATGACCACTGTTACTGTTAGCTATCGTTATGTGCCCTGGTTAAAGGGTTAGGGTTTAAACCAAATGACCTTAAATTTTAGACGGGGAGCCTAGGACATATGTCAATTGCAACAGGACTTTGTCAATATTTTAGGCATGCACCACTTCAAAATGGTTAATGTTGGGATGGTATGTTCATGTGATTTTTGACCATTCTTAAAGCAAAAAAATGTGGTATAGTTTTTGGCACCTTTTCCCTTACGTATTTAGACCAAAGGACCGGAAAGCTGGTTTGAGAATGATGCATGTAGATGTCCACTGGGCTTTATTAACAATTTTGGCATACACTAACACTAACAGAATGATTTATATTTGTTTTGTTTTTTTGCAAATTAATACCAAATATGTGTATTTCGGAGGCCATTCTAGAAAGGGGTGGGGGTGTCAAATTGGGAAAACTCGATTCTGGACTGGGGTGATCTTGCAATAGTTCATGCTTGGGCCGTAGTAATTTTGGACTGGTCCATTTGACATGGAGGTATCACTAGAAGAGTCCACTCTTGCATAGGTTTTTTTAGAAATTTGTTTTGGACTTGGGTGAGTAGAGTAGAGTAGAGTAGAGCAATACGAATTGTTGTGCCTTCAAAGGATGTATCATGCTTCAGTATCAGGATGTATCAGGCACCTGACTGGAGCTTCTCTGGCTGGCTGATACGACTTTGGCACCGTGGAGATCTGCCTGGAGATTATTGTTAATGACCGAGGTATTGGTTTATAAAGTTGATGAAATATGCAGCACGCAACTGAGGATTTCACACTCCCAGTCCTATCTATTAGTTTTCTGCTGCTCTTATCCTTGTAAGCAATATAGATCAGCGTTTTTTTAAAGATTAGCAATAGGTACCAAAGGGCCGTCTCAGCAGCGAGAAGCTGAAATTAACACACTCTACCCATCTCGAACAAGGCATTTAGAAATGGCAGGCTTCGCCCCCTCCAAATGCCACAAGTATGAAATTCCAGTCATCTACCAATATGCAATTACAGTATTTTCTCATTTATTATACAAATTAGGTCTTCATTTGCATATCTTTTATTTATCAATGTCCCTTTATTACTCAGTTACATATGTTGCATGATTGAGCTGTCGTACCATTGAATGGAGTGGGTTTATGAAATTCCCTCATTAATTATGCAAATTAGATTCTGATTTGCATTATCACCATTTCACCATATCAAGTAACACTTAAGCTATCCACATAATAGAAACAAGTATACAGGTTTGGTTGTATATCCCTCTGTGGTTTGACCAGCTGTCGGTTGCTGCTGGGAATATTTGACCCAGTTTCGAAACCAACAGGTGACACCTGTCACAACATGCTTAGAATAGAAATATAGATAATCCTCATTACTTATGCAAATTCAGTCCCAATTTGCCTAACTTGCGCTTCATTGTGTTCATCTCTGTCTAAGCTACCTACATATTACATAACATGAAAATCTGTCGTTCCTTTCTTTAGTTATTCTCTTTGGAATATTTTGACAGAAACGCCAATGCTGTTCCAGTGTCACATACCAGGGTGCCCAAAATCGACCTTGACCTTTGTCCTCCCAACATCTACCCACATACCAAATATCTGTACAATCCATCCAGACGTTCTTCAGTTATGCTGACTATAAGCGCCCGGACGCACACACATAAACGCACGCAAACACGCTCAAAACAACATCTCCATGAAAAAAATCTCCATCTTTCTGTCATGGAGATAAAAAAAAAGTACATCACTGAGGATGTATGGCAATGCGGAAGCACTGACAACAGACGGCACAGACAGACTGGCAATATCTTCTGGCATATTGCAATGATGGCATTGTCTGGCTGCTCTCTGTGACCATGTGTTACAATTAAAGGTTCTATGTAAGTCTTTTCTCTGCGAGAGTGTTCAAATGAAGCGTATCTTCTCGCTTGAACACGACAGCCATAGTCGTTTATTAAAACAGATCACCACACCTCTGTGTTCCGTGGCAACAGGCTCAGGAGCTCCGGTCTCCTTCAGGGCCACCAGACACTCCTGGGCGTTGCGGCTGGACGTGTTCCGGACCGACGCCAGCACTATGGAACTGCACACAAACACCGATGTCGTAAACCATGGGATGCAAACTTTGGTGCAAAACATTTCCTGTGGTTATCTGTCACAAACAATGTAGAGACGTACAGTTTTCCTTTTAATATCCATGTACAAATTTGCATACAGTGCATGTGTTTGTCGTAACACACAACGTTTTCTAGATCATTCTACGACTTACTTTTTGGGAATATCGTTGCGTATGAAGTCGGCCATTTCGCGGTCGTAGTTTGAGTTAGCATGTGTGTCGAAGGTGGATTGGTGGGTGACTGAGCCGGTCACGGCGTCAACAGCGAGTACTAGGTACCCTCTGAGATGGTGGTCATACCGGACACCGTTTATCTATGGTGAGAAGGCAAAGACGTTCAGAATTGGCATGTTTGGTACTGGACGGTGTTGTGTCGCCGTTAACACCGCAGCAGTAAAGCTGTGATTAGTGACGAATTTTGCACACGACAAGCTTCAAACCACAAAAGTGAAAAAGAAGGTCATATCAAGCAGTTTGGCTTTTGGTAAATATGGGTTAAATTTTGGTCATTCCATCCCAGTCTTTATCATTAAAATTCTAATTTCATTGATTTCCCACCACCTGACTATAGAACCAGAACCATGTAAGAGATCACATGTGCACATGTACAGAAAAATGCCATACATTGATGCTGATTCTGGATTTCAATTTCCACGTCATGATCAAAGCCTCAGTAATCAGTCTAATGATAACATTTTTTAAGGATTAATAATCGCGTTAAAATAGATCGTAGTACATTTATAAAGCATTTATGATTATGTGAGACTTTAATGTTAACGTTAGTATTATCATTTTATTTTCCCATATCCACTGCACCATGTATGGTCTCCTGTGCATTATCCCCCTGGGGTATGAATATGCAATAAAAATTGTTATCATTATTATCATACTATATTAGAGTCGCACTCCATAGGTTCGGTACCTCTATGTACGGACTGTGGCCTAATTGCAGCTCCTTCCAACCAGCAGACACCACAGTCACCTCCAGGAACCGCAGGGCAGCGTCAAAGATGATGGGGTCCTGCGAACATAGGGAACTTACGAATCTGGCACCGATAAAGAATGGAATACAGCATATTAATGCGTGTGTGGATTGTAATTTCACATATGGAACACACAAACTCACCTGAGCACCACAGCCTGTACAGTCTTGAACAATGCTCATGAAGCTAGGCATGGGGGCGGCTTGTGTCGGGAGCAGGCTGTACCTGGGGTAGGCGGAGGCTCTACAGTCGCTGACCTGGGTACCTGTCATGGTGGCCGTGATCACGATCCGCTCACACCCCACATCCGAGCAGTAGTCGTCCCCACTACGGACCTCCTGCGCACGCGCCTTCAGGAACAGTAGGCTGGGGGACAGATGGTCGAGTGTGTTAAACAGCATACATGAGTATACGCACAGACTGGGGATAAAGGCTTAGGGCTTGCAAGCTTCATGTGTGTTAAAGTGAGAATCTAGCTCATCTAGAAACATAACCAAAGCGCGAGGTGCTTCTCAGGACTGGCAAGAAGTAAAGGACGAGTCATTTGAGCTATGATGATTGTATGACAGGCCCTGCTGATTTTTGTTGGGTCTTCATCAGCCCTTGACATGAAACGTCCACACTCACGCATGTATTAGTATGTCTAAACATACCCTGTGCTTTCTTCGAAGAAGAAGACTTTGCCACTGCCAGCCTCCACATCGGCCAGAGCGGACACCGGGGACATGTCCTCCTCGTGCATCACCTTCTTGTTGACGCGCCGCTCATGCTGGTACTTCACGTCAAACGTGGTTCCGGGAGGATAACACAGCCCCAGGCGAACCCACTCTCCGCTGCACGGAACGAAGAAAGGTATCACAACACTTAAGTTAGAAATTCATTCAGGCATAAATATTACTGGACGGTACAAGTGGAACCAAGTAGAACAGAGCTTCTCATGTTGAAGCATTCTAGTTAACCTAAGGTAAATATCACCCAATGCTTAATTGACTGTGCAGACAATGTCAGTAACGATTTCTTAGGAACACAGGATCACAAATTGAAGTTGAATCTCAAATTGCCACACCGAATCTCTTGTCTTCCTAACTCTTCCAGTTTTCCGCTGCAGATGAAGGAATGGGTTACCTGTCAAAGTTAAACAGATAGATGGTGACTTCCTCAGGAGCCCGTTTGTCCCAGTGGATGGTGTATGACTGTTGTAGCGTCACCACGGGCTGATAAAACTTGGTGGCCAGTTCGCTTGCACCTGCCATAGTCATGGGCTGATCCGGGTACTCGTCACGGACAATGGTCATGGTGCGGGGCATCGCTGGCTTTGCAACAAAGAGCACCTGCGGATGTAAAAGGTGATATATGCTTCTCTTCAAGATAAATATGCATTATCTCAAATAGTTCTTGGCAGAAAGTAAGTGAAGAAGGCAGGAACTGGGACATTCTGGCCATTGGTTGTCAGAGAATAGCACTCAGTGAGCCTTAACAGAACCAAGCCTGTTCAAACGTTTGGTTTCACCCGGGACGTCATTGGCAAGTTGACAAGTGTGAGAATGACTAAGTGGTTACTGGTCGTATCGCTACATTGTCGTTTTGCAGAAGTTATTTCGCTAAAGCTGAATGTCAATAGACAAATCGTTATGAATTTACAGAAGTCAATGAATAAAATCAGAACATCTGTACATGCCTTAGCTGGTGATAGGGCTATCCATATGTTATTAAACAGAGCGAATGATAATAATGTAGGCCAAGATGGGAACTGGGGTACGAGATCCCGTCAGTTTCGAAATGACAGATAGAACTCTGGGCAAACCATCAGACATCCCAGACGTCATTTCTGACCCCACCTGCGCAAACTGTCCGCTGCAGATACTTGCGCGCCACTCCGGTTTGTCCACACATCCGGGGTTCTTGACCATGTAGTTGTCCTGCCTGGTCACGTACGTGTCGGGGTAGCCCGTGACGCTCCCGTCCAAGTCGTGAAATATCTGGTTCTTGTCTCCGTCTTTGTCGTTTGACATGTAGGGTATGTTTTCTCCGGTGGTGAACACACGGGTTTGCACCTAAAGAAAGGCCAGGGTCAGAATGTACTCGATATGACAATAACGGCATCACAGACTCAAGATTGAAATTGGTAATACTCAGGATCCAAGCCTGGGATTTCTCAGCCCTAGACTTGTCCATCACCCAGGTCCAGGTCCAGGATATCTGTAACGTTTTCTTTATTTGCGTATTCATGCTCGTAGCCAATTGCAGAGATACATTAGAATACAAGAACGTAAAAGGTAAGAAAATTCTATTCTATAAATCTGGCTGATATGTTTCTACGTACAAACGTCTTAGGAAACGCCCGTCCACACTTAAGCGTATATTGAAGACCGTATGAATTGTGTATCAACATTTGGGGGTTGGCAAAGTTTGCGGGCAAAGAAGTGTTTCAGTTCGATAACCAGGCTGCAACTTGTTCCCCACAAACGTTACATTTTTAAGTTAATCCAAATAAATATCATATAAGGAGAAATTCAAACTCTACAACTGGATAAAAATTCGGAGATTTATTTCCGAATTTTTATCCAGTTGTAGAGTTTGAATTTCTCCTTATATATTGTTTACCTGGATGTCTAACCTTCACAAACGTATCAAATAAATATCAATACGCAACTATGGACTTCAACATACATACAAGTGTGAACGAGGCATTACTGTTGAAAATTGCAACATCAATGTTTGAAGGCAGTAGAAACTGCTTTGCTTACATCTTCAAACTTGAGGTTGGTGGCGTTGTTCTTCGGTGACATGTGCCAGTCGTTTGTGAGCCGCCAGCCGATGGCGCTGCTGTAGCGGTCGTGCTGCGGCGCCGAGGCGTACTTCTTAAACGTGCAGCTCCGGGCTAAAGTAGGCCCGTCATAGTAGTCGAGACCTCGCATTGGGAAGACTCTGATGCAAAAGAAACAAAGTCCATCGAGCAAATGTTTTAGACGTAAAACAGTTCAATAGAATATACCCAACAAGACGCCATGTGCATTGATAAGGCTAAATAAAGCTAACTTCCTCAGGAAACCCAGGTCTGAAGCAAGAACGCTGAAGATATCAGACGAGTTGAAAAAAGAAGAGATACCAAAATATTCCCAAAAAAACTTAACCCAAACGCAGCAACAACAACAAAAACTCACCACACAGATTTCGACCAAATCTTTGATCTCCGTTCTAACCCTGTCACTTATATAGGACACGTGACTTTCCGGAAACATGACGTTAACCGTTCCTTTTGAGTTAGCATTGATACACAAGTGTGTGCTGACTTTCGTCGCTGCCTTGGAATTACTTCCTCTCAATCTTTGGAAGACTTTGTGCCTTTCTTTTGAAGAACAGTGGGAGGGCTACTCCAACAGGAAAGATGGCGGCACGTGATGATATTTCAAGGCTCCAAGACACCAATCTTTGGATCAAAATAGACGCGGTCGGTATGCCTAAGTTGTCTGAATTTGACATAGTTGAGGCTCTGTACAATACTGTTCAGAATGAGCTGGATGATTCCATAAAACCAGAAGAAATCCTAGGCGCACAATACCTGAGCCAAAAGCGCACCTGGGTAATTAACTTTGCATGCCTGGATGCTAAGGCGAAAGCAATCAGCGTAGGTCAGGTGGTTGTCGGTTCAAAATCCTACGGAATCCTGGACTTCCAGAAAACCGGTTTAAGGAAAAGTGAAATCAGGATTTCTATCCATGGTATTCCACATTCTGTATCGGATGAGGAGGTTACACAATGGGTGGACTCAAGAGCGGAAAGGACGACAGAAGTCTTGAGACATCAAAAGAAGAACAGAAATGCGGACTCCCCCTTTCAGCACCTGTACTCGGGCCACAGATTCTGCTATGCGTCGAAGATCACCAACCCATTCCAGCGGTACGGTACCTACAGCATACCTGACCCCACAGATACAGGTTCTCTGATTGACATAGAAGTGACAGTGTTCCACGATGGCCAGCATATCAACTGCAAATCTTGCAAGGCAGAAGACCATGCATTCCATGAATGCCCTCATCGGATCACTTGCCACAACTGCGGAAAAAAAGGTCACACAAAAAAGTGGTGCAGGGCCGACAGAAGTAATCCACCACGAGAAAGTAGAGATGTTGAGCAGAAAGTTCAGCAAGGTCTCAGAGCTGCCCGGGAGGCATCCAACTATCGATCGACTAGTGCTCCAAGAGCAGTTGTTAATAACAAAAACAGCAGAGAAGATCAAGACTTGACAGACTGGGCTTCTGGAGACCCCGATGAGACAGCCGAGAGTCAAGTTACTGGGGACAGTGATGACACAGAGAACACTCGGTGTGATACAGAGACAATTGCAAAACCCCCACATCAGGATCAAGACGGCCTCTCTGGTGCAACCAATCAGAGAAGACTTACACGTTCAACCCGCCCAGCGACCGCCAGCACTAGAGATCAAGGTCAACGGCGTCAACCCGGGGCATCAAGGTCAACTAGGAAGAGAAAGAATGTTCTGACTCCGCCTGACAAGTCGAAGCCGGACAAACTGTACAAAGACGACGGTCGCCACGAAGATCAGAGGAGAAACAAAGACAATGGATAGTACTTAGGTCTATCTTCCATAAACACCTATGGTTCGACTACTCACCAGCAACACGCGAGGTCTAAGGAAACGAACGGTACGGCGAACGGTTTTTCAATACCTTAAAGCTAAGAAGATAGACATTGCTTTCATGCAAGAAACATACATCAGCAGTGCTGATATAGAAACATGGAAGACAGAATGGGGAGGAATGCTTTACGCACACCCTGGTACCTGTCATAGTAAAGGACAAGTTATTTTGATATCTAAAGGTTCCAACATTAGAAATGTGGAATTTATAGATATATCTGAGAGGGTCATTGGGTTAAAATTCATAAGTCAAGATGAAACATTTGTATGCTTTAATGTCTATGCTCCCAACGATGTTGTAAGTAAAAAGAAATTCTATTCACAAATTACAGACTGTATACAAAAGCATCATTGGCAGCAAGGACATCTAATCTTAGCTGGGGACTTTAATTTTGTAGTTAACAATGATTTAGACAACATTGCTGGGAAAGATCATAGTAAATTAGAGGTAAAAGCTTTCAATGATTTGATTCATGATCTCGAGCTCCGAGATCCTTGGAGAACTTTACATTCAGATGAAAAAGAATATACTTGGTCAAAACGAAACCCGTTTGTCGCAAGAAGACTAGATTACTTTCTTGTCAATGAAAGTATGCTTGATAGTGTTATCTCTTGTGAAATATGCTCTTTCCCATGTTCAGATCATAGATCTGTTCTATTAGAAACATCATCAAGACAACTAGAAAGAGGTTCTTCATACTGGAAATTTAATGATTCTTTTTTAAAAGATAAAGTTTTTCTAGATCAGGTTAACTCCATTATTGAAAATGTAAACAAAGATTTAAGTGAAAATGTTACAGCAAATAAACAGGTGATGTGGGACTTTTGTAAAAGTAAAATAAAGAACTTTTCAATTAATTATGGTAAACAAAAAGCATTTGAAAGGAAATCAAAGCACAAAAGTATCGAAGAAAAACTAGACAAAATGGAAAAACAATTAGCAGCTGATCCAAACAATCAAAACCTGCAAGAACAAATTAGGAAACTAAAGACTGAGTTTGAAATACTGGCTCTGCATAAAGCACGTGGAGCACAGATTCGGTCAAAGGTTAATTGGATTGAAAACGGTGAGAAAAACACAGCTTACTTTTTACAATTAGAAAAAGCACGTACCGCCCGTAATGTGATTACTAGTATTAAGAGGCCTGACGGCTCTGTTATAACTGAACAAGGTGAATTGTTGAGTGAACAAGTTAGATACTATAGAGAACTGTATAAAGAGTCTGATGTCTTTGATGACGATAAATATGATGATTTTGTTAAGGATTTAGATTTCCCAACATTAACAGAAACACAGAAAGAATCATGTGAAGGGCTGTTGACAATGTCGGAATGCACAGCTGCACTGCACGCCATGACAAATGGTAGTCCGGGTCTGGACGGTCTGACAGTTAATTTTTACAAACTGTTTTGGAGCAAAATTAATAATATGGTTTTGAATTCACTGAATGCAGGTTTTGTTAAAAGTCATCTATCATCCACACAGCGCAAAAGTGTGATAACCCTGCTGTTTAAAGGTAATGAAAATAATGATATAAGTAGGGATCAGTTGTCAAATTGGAGACCTATTTCCCTAACAAACACTGATTACAAGATAGGTGCTAAAGTATTGGCAAACAGACTACAAAAGGTAATCACTGTTATTGTAGGTGAAGAACAAGCAGGTTATATAAAGGGCCGATCTATATTGAACAATATTCGTGCTATTGATGATGTTATTTGCTCTTCTAAAGACCGGAAAGTACCCGGGGCAATCTTGTTCTTAGATTACAGTAAGGCATTTGATACCTTATCCAAAGAATTCATTGTAAAAGCTCTAGAGAAATACAATCTAGGTCCAGACTTCGTAAACTGGGTCAAAGTTTACACTAAGAACGCACAAAGCTGCCTCAATCACTGTGGACACCTGTCATGTTGGATCAGTCTTGAAAGAGGAGTACGACAGGGGTGCCCCCTGTCCGCTCTCCTCTTTACACTAGCAGTGGAGGTTTTTGCGCTCAGAATTCGTCAATCTGATGAGATCAAAGGATTTGTTTTTCCGTCATCTGATGACCACATAGTAGAAGCCCGTATCTTCCAGTACGCAGATGACACAGAGCTAGTACTGGGTGATAAGGCTTCAATTATAAAAAGTTTAGACTTAGTTGAACAGTTTTCTACCTTTTCTGGCTTACGTTTGAATAAAGAGAAAACGGAAGCCATGTGGTTAGGCCCTTGGGCTGATAGTTCTGAAACGTTAGGCGGACTGAAATGGACTTGTAGGGTAAAATGTTTAGGAGTTATATTTTCCTCCACACTCTCTGCTTCCGAAATTGTTGACAATTGGAACAAAAAATTTTGTAAAATGAAAAAGTTATTTGCTTCCTGGGCTTCAAGAAACTTAAGTTTGTTAGGCAAAATATTAGTACTTAAAAGCTTAATTGCATCCCAACTCTCCTACATGTTAAGTGTTCTTGTTCCACCTGAAAAGTTTCTGAACGATGTTAATTCCATATTCTACAGGTTTTTGTGGAAAAAAGATCGTGTGAAACGTAATGTATTAATCCAAGATTACTCTGTAGGTGGTCTAAAGATGCCTGATATAAAAATCATACATAAAACATTTTTACTAAAATGGGTTAAGAAATTATTACATCAGACTGACAATGCATATGCTCCTATCTGGAAAAAAATCCAGTTAAGTTATCTACATAGATTTGGTCCCAATGTTTGTATTTTTAGGTGTAATTGTAATATGGCACAATTTCAACCCTGTAGCTATATACAGTCGTTACCTGACTTTTATAAAAAACTAATACAAACTTGGTACGAAGTTAAAGAAATTAACACAATAGACGATGTATCAGAGGAGAATATGCCTTGGCAACTTTTGTGGAATAATGTATGTGTCACCTATAAAGGTAAAATGTTATATTTCCGTAATTGGGTTAAGAAAAATATTTTGTTTATCAATGATATTATTGACTGCTATGGAAATTTGATGTCTTTAAGTGAGTTGAAAAACATTGTAGGAGATCACCCCAGTTTATTATTTCAGTACAATGCACTACGCAATGCTATTCCTTCCAAATGGATAGGATTTCCTCATTCAAAAAGTGAAGCACCAGCGATCAAATTGCTTGGAAAAGAGGCTTACTTGCAAAGCAACACGTTTTTCAAAAATATTTTAGTCTCACAAAAAGCAGTTGTGCCTACAGGGCAAAGCTTTTGGGAAAAGCGTCTAAAGCAATTTGACTTTCAAGTTGTTACTTGGAAATCTATATGGAAATCGTTATTTTGCATTACAACAGAACCAAAAATACGATCCTTGCAGTGGAAGGTGTTGCATAATGTATACCCTACAAGGGTGAAGTTATATAAACAAGGTATCACAGACACGGACAAATGTCCGTCATGTAATTCTGTGGACTACGTTGAACACTTCTTATATGAGTGTAAATGTGTTAAGCCTTTGTGGGCGCATATTGAAAAACTGTACTTGATTAACTATGGCACATCTTTATCATTAGATTTGCATCATGTAATTGTTGGCTATAAACTCGATAACCTTGTCAAATTTCAGCACATAAATATGTTGATATTGATTGGAAAACTCAAAGTATAAGTACGGAAAATATGTCGGAACGATAACGTCACTTTTTGAGCAAGAGTGTGTACTGAGACGTATTTCTTGATTCTTTGTATCATCGTAAATAAAGAATAAAGTCCATGGCTACGGACCATGGGAAGATCTTAAAAAAAAAAAAAAAAAAAATGACGTCAGGCGTCTGTACCGCCCGCTTATGAAGTCACGTGTCCAGAAAGTCACGCGTTGCTAGAATACCTGACGAAGATAGAAGTCGCCAAACATCTGGGCGATAATCAATCATGATAAGAGTTTTTTTAAGACGACTTTTAAACGAAGGATTGCTCGGCATTGGAATTATAATATTTAAACACTGCTGCACAACAGGAAACTGAGATATGATCAGATATAAGTAAGTTTGTAGTTTGTATGTCCTTACGTTGTATCAGGAAAACTCCTCTCCACCGCCGTGACCCCTCCCATCCCCCACGCCGAGGCTCCCCTCACGGTACCGACGTTCGCGCTCTCTCCGATAAATACACTGTTCCAGATCTGCTGGGTTCCACCAACGTCTTTGGGGAAAAATCCCGAACTTGCAAAATAAAACATACACATGCACTAAATACGCATTTGCGTGTGTTTGCACTAGTATGTAACTATGTATGCATGTAACGTTGGGTAACATAAATTCGCCATTTTTCCGATAATGGTTGACTGAAATCAATCTAGCAGAACAAAAAACCATCCTTTTTTTCTATTATTCTGTCAGTATCATGTACTATCTTTGCACTTATCATATATATGGTAGATTTTGTCTCTAGTCGTGCTGACACCATAATATTTCAACTTGAAACTACCGTCCGTCGCACGCACAATGACGGTGTTGTCGGACAGGTGTGAACATTATTTCGGGAGAGAAGATTCGTCTTGAATATCTTACCGCTAATTACATTTATACAGCAGCTATTCGTTCCATCCTTGGCTTGAGGAGAGTGCTATGGATATAGACGTGTCCAAGTAAAAAAAAATACACGAAAAAACGGCCGTACCGCACACATCAGGCCTTCGGTAACATCCCGTTTGTTGAGTCGGTAGAACGTCACTCAAAGTCGATCCCCACCGTCATAGCAACGTGTACATTATTCATGGGAAGTTAGCTGGATGCCGTAGCAATGGTTATACTACTATGTCCATGTGTTCCTTGTTGTGTTAGGAGCAAATTTTGAGGAAAATATCGTCTTCAGTCCACTATCACACGCAACATTTAGACAAAAAAGTGTTCCTCACAAACCTTTGTCGTCTGCTTGACGACAGGATTCTGGGTGATAACATGGCGGCGGGAAAATACACGTGCCGTAGGTTGTAGCAACAAAGAGGAGTTTTGATGATTGGTCACACTTAGAATCCAGTTGCAGGTTTGCAAAAGAGATTGTAATAAGTTGTCTTGTAAATAATTGTGTTTAGCAGGCAGGAGATGTGACATTTGTCTTATAAACCAGCGAACAACCGTGCAGCGTGATTCTCCCACGAAGCCCCCAGACTCTGTCAATAAGGGACGGAGAGTTTTTGACGTCGCCAACTTCTAATCCATGGTTATCGAAGCTTTTCAGCCAGTGTTCTGAATACGTTAGTCTATACGGTTTGCATTGCTGGCGTTATAACTGATTTTGCATCTAGCACATATCCCTAAAATACACCGTTTCTAAAAATGGCGAATTTAAGTACCCCGCGAATTTATGTTACCCAACGTTATGTACGGTATGTATGTATGTATGTATGTATGTATATGTGTCTGTGTACATGTGTGTGCTTGTATGTATGTATGTGTGTGTTGCGTATGTATGTATGCGTGTTATGTGTGTGCGTGAGCGTGCGTGTGTGTGTACGTATATGATGTATGTATGTATGTATGTATGTATGTATGTATGTATATGTGTATGTGAATGGTGTAATTGTGTGTGTGTGTGTGTGTGGTGTATGCGTGTGTGCGCGCGAGCGTGTGTGTACATCCATAGAAAAACTGAACTACAGATTAACATAATTCAGTATCTAAAATAATGCAAATCGTCTCATCTTTCTTGTTTGTAGTCACAACCAATATTCAAGACATTACCACCAGGCTTACTGCCAGTGTTTCAAACTTCCTTATATACTTCAATATGCTTCTTTGTCAGACAGGGAATAGTAATTTACCATTTCTCTGTCTTCGATTCAAGAAAAAAAGGATCTCTTGCTTACCTTGCCATTGTCAATCCCACGCCGTTGTCTACATACCTAAAATGTACAATTGTCAAACTGTCAATTTTAGCGATAGTTTATACTTCACCTTTGGCGAGTTATTTCTGTAAATAAACTGAGAAGAGCGTTCGTCTCATTGCCTCGTACATGACGAACATGCACATCATCGGTCTGCCTGGTATGTAAGGGCCCTGTTACACCTGTGCGTATATACACGTGCGCGTGAGTTGCGCATTAACATTTTTTTGGTTTAAGTAAGGTTTGCGGGGGAAAAGTTGTTTTCTAGTTTGACCCACCGTTGTGCAGCCAAGTAATCGAACCTAAGAAATCACTTATTCGGCTGGAAACTTAACCTAAACCAAAAACAAGTTAATACGCAACTCCGACGCGCAATCGAATATACGCGTGACAGGGCCTAAAGTGCTGCGTGGTCTTCCCTACTCACGCGCATCTATCGTGCCAGATGTCCCCGCCCCGGATCCATTCACCGTTCACATTCTTGTAGGCGATCAGCCCCTCAATCATGGCGGGCTCGCGCGGCTGCTGCAGATCAGCGTTCTGGTGGGGGAAGTACCTGGGCAGGGGTGATGGGGAAACATTCAGCGCGTGCCAGAAATATGTTGTTTGTTTGTTTGCTTATTATGAATGCTAGTAAGAGCGGTTTGAATAAAAATGACAGGTTTCCGTACTTGATTGAGCATGCTGAATGTCTGCACGTCTCCTAAAGTCAAATTTGATACCCTCACCCCAGTGTTAAAAAAGTTTGTTGGTGTGATGCAGCACCAGCACATCATAGATAAATGTACGAAATAGATGGCCTTTCCCCAGCCTATTCCAAAATAAGGTTTTTGTACTTAATTTTCATTGTCAATAAACTGAAGATGTAGTCAAAGTACCCTTGTCCTGTTGCTCCTAACGACAGAAACTCCTGAGGAGCCCGGGCAGAAGCCTGTGTGGTCTTCACGCGTCCGTCTATCATCAACCCTTGCTGTTAAACGGCAAACATTGTCAGGCAGTCAGGATGAATGAAATGTCCTAGGACATCAAATGTTAACAGTTTGGGATCAACGGTTCATCAACCACACCCTTATGTTGGAGTTATTCAAACGACAACGTTTTGCTCACCCGTGGGTTGGAATGCACTCTGTTATTGTAGAACCGTCCGAACGGGGTCCGCTCGGCTTGTTTGTTGGGCAGCGACCCTGCAGACAGCCCTGTCGGGGCGTCGTGGAAGATGTACCAGATCCCTACCTCCTGTGGATACACGTAGTAGTCAGGTGTGGTCACACCACGCAAACTCTACCTGTGACGGTTGTGTATTGATTTGTGTTGTTTTACACAGTTATGATACAATCTCAAAATCACTTGAGAGTTATAACGTTACATCTCTAATGACAAGACTGTAAACGTGTATATCCCTGAATTGGTTATGGATTAGACCACTTTCTATCCCTAGATGAACTGACCTCGTAGTTGTTTGTTTGGAGACAGACAGACAAACAGACAGACAGACAGACAGAAGACAGACAGACAGACAGACAGACAGAGTTCTTACAGCAGAGCCGGCGGCGGCGTTGTTAATCAGCACGTTGTTCGGATGAGCGATCCAAAAGGTGGACACGCCTCTGGCGGAAAGATATAAAACAATCTCAGGACATGTCAAGACTTAGTCTTAGTTAGTTTGTATAGCAATGTTTGATAAAGATAAAATGTATTGTCTATTTATCCTTTAGTAATAAAATGACTTCACCACTTCTGCATATTTTGTGTTCTACACTTGTAATTTGGTATAGCCTGTTTGACCACCCTTCGCCGTAGCACATCGGCTTCGCAGGCACGTCGCAGCAGAAACAACCTGTCACACTTAACCCTTACTCTGACCTAAAGATATCTAGTGAGGATACCCCTACTGGTGACGACAAGCTATGCACTACGGCTGTTCTCGAAAAAAAATTGACCACCCGAATCATGGCCTGGGTTGGTAACTCTGGTACTTGTATCACTGCTAGCCTGGAGTCCAGTCTTAATAGCTTTGGTCCGCTCCAACTGTTGCTACTGTAGTTGGCGGAGTAGCGACGCTGGGAGCGGACCATGGCGGGACTCCAGGCTTCACCACTGTGCCTTCTTCTTTAGATAAAAAAAAATTCTATATCACATCGTGGTGGTGTGCAGATAATGATGATTATAGTTATTGCACTTCCATTTCCTCTGCTTTTTGAGTTCAGAATCGTGCAAAAGTAGTAGACAGTATGGTTCATGTGTACTGCGTAATCTCCAAGTCTCAAGGTAAGTCTACAGTCGTCTATGCGAGAGTTTATGTTATTTACAGACATTATGTGGAAGATACGTAGCCAAGAGAATCAAGGGGAATGATGGGATGGATGGAGGCAGTTGGTTTAGGTCAGAAGTGTCTACAGTGTAAGGGAGACGGGGAGAGTTTAAAGATTGGTGAGAGACCCTGGCACACAAGAAGACTTTCCACTACACTTAGACCGTCAAGTAGATAAACTCCTTTACTTGCACTCTTTCCCCGGGTTAGGCACGTGGTCTCCGTACACGGCGCCCGTCAGGCCGCGGCACATGTCTGCGTCTCGGTCGGACGGCAGCACCGTGCCGGGGCGCGTCACCAGGCCCAGGTTGTGGTCCAGCACGTTCCGCTGCTCGTTCCCATCCTCCAGGAAGTAACAGTGGCCGAGCGTGTCGTACCCAACAGTGTCCTGGACCTAAGGTAGACAACACTCGTGTTGCATACGTACGTATACGGTCTTGCAACAGATATCAAAGAAATGTCTATAATCATGCATGTGCAATTCAAATAAAAATAAAATTAAACTTCTGGGAGATATTCTGCTAGCTGAAAATATCCAATATACCATCATGTATAGTAAGTAGAAAAAGGGGCCACATTGTGAATACGAACCAACTCACCGGTAACTATATTATAAATACTTTCAAAGCCATGATGCCGTGGGCAATTTCCGGTTACTGCAGCGTCAATGTCTGTTGTATGTGATCTAACGGGGCCGCCCGAACATCGCACGCGCCCGAACATCGCACGGATATTTTACTGATCTTATTTTGCATAAGTACGCCGTGTTTGTGTCCAATGACTATGCTGATAAGGAAGGTAAATAACCCAAGTTCATGCACATAATTGTCATTTACATTCAAAACATATGTGTACATATTCATTTCTTGTTTTGTCGAAAAGTAGTATTTTGACAATAATGATGGCAACGCTGAGTAGAGGGTCACTGCGTAGCTAGACGGCCCGGCACCTAAATATACGACCTGTGCCAAGCAGATACATAAGTCACACAGCTGTCATACACATAAGAAAAATAATTTCATAAAACACTAAAAATTTGGGTCTTTAAGTGTTTGTTGAGAAGAAAACCGACCAAAGAAAAACAACGTAAACATTGCTGTCGTCTGACGACGTTGTTTTCCCGCCATTTTTTTGGGCCGCGATGGTGGCGGAACGATTCAACGCACAGTTTTGTTACGCTCTAACATGTGATTGGTACCGTCTATGAAAAGGAAACTGAATACAGAGATGGCGAAGATGTTTCCCAATAAGTAGACGGAGTATTGTTGATGTAAGCGGTGTCGTTTTTTCGTAATGATTTCGTAAGTCGGGCCGCATTCAATACGTACGTCGGGCCGCGTAGTAGCCTATTTCCCGTGGGAACATGAGCTGGGATGCGCTAGATATAGCCCTTCTCACATGACGTTAGAAGTGCACACGGTCAAAATTTTCCGGTCAAAAGAAAGCTAGAATATAGCAGACTTCAAGCCTTATTTACATTTCCCTAACTTCATCACCAACTTCCGAAGAGAGCAAAATTACCAAAGCGTACTAAGTTAGGCACACTATCTGGCGTAGCACTAAATCAGAAGGTACATTCGTGAAAATGTCTCACAGCGTCTTCCGCATGTAACGCGGAGCATGAAGGGCCCATGAACAGTATGAATACATTTCTTGTCCAAGTATGGTCTTTAGATGAATGTGTTCAAAATTCATTCATTAAAACCTGACCACCACTCTCTGGCAACCAGCAATGGAGCGCCGTGAGTTCCAGCGCGTAAAAAAACGTCCGATGGTTGGGCACCCCCGTTATCTACATCTATTGCAATTAATTAAGGAGAATGACAGCTGCCCAGCTATCCCAAGATCTTAAGTTGTGTACTATGAAGCATGGTGGGAATCATTATTCACATTAAAGAGCAATGAGTCATTAATGTTTTCAGTAGTTAAAAACGTTTAGATACTTTTCACGATGTTGCTAACGCGTTTTTATATTTCACCCATTGTATGAATGCAATATATTGCTTTCTCTCATGTTTCTTCTCCTCCTCCTTCTCCTGCCAAATCTTCAAATTGATTAATCTGTCATTTTTTAGCCAAATGACCTGAACTTTGGCACAATGGTAGAGTGGACATATACCCCCGGACGCTGTTTGATATTTTTGCCATCTTGAGACCAAATCTGGATATCTGGGCCGCCCATGCTCTTTAATTACAACTTAATTGCCTGAAATTTGCTATGGGGGTACATAGAACAAATGCTCAAAGAGCTTTGTTTGTATTTTTGGCATACACCACTTCAAAATACGATTTTTTAGGGGACCCGGGTAAGTCGTTTGTACTTTATTTGCAACTCTAAGTATAAACCTGTTGTGTTATCATGGGGCGGCTTATGCGATACAAGAAAAACACAAACAGGCTTAATTTTTAAATTCCAAGAAAAGTCTGATGTGCCCCTTTTAGGTGGGCATGTGCTGACGTCATACATGTAGCAGCACAGTTCGCAATGGTTCAAACCCACCAGCAGGCCGTGAGTGCCGTGGATGGTGACGCAGCGGGAGAAGCAGTGGTGGATGGACAGGTCACGGACGTAGGTGGGCCGGCTGTAGCCTCCGGCCTCGTCCACGTCTCCGGTCATGTGGAAGTGGACAGGGTAGCTGCCGGTCACCAGCTGCTGACCCATCCGCGTGAACTCCACCCCGGATAGATGCACATTCTTAAACCCGAACAGAACCTAGAAAAATGATAATCATTCGAGTTCAGATGGCCGTGTGTCAAAGAACCGGCCTGAAATACTGTTTACCTTGATGCTTTAGAATATGTGTAAGCGGTGTTTTCAATTCTATTCTATGAAAAGACGCGTTTTACGCCTGCCATTACCTCAGGGATATGTGTAAAAGTGACGCACTCAGAACGTCAACTGCGCCACCATAGTGACGAGTTGTGATCAACAACAGAACTCGCCTTGAGATGTCCCCCGTACGTGTCGTAGTCAAAGAACTGACAGAAGTTGTCCCCGTAGCAGCTGTCTTCCATCCTGCCCTGGAACTTGACGTTCCTGGTCAGCAGGCCCACCTCCCCACGCAGGTCCACGTCATCCGTCACCTCCCCAAAGTGGTTGTATCTGGCTTGTCCTGAAGGAAACATAGGAAAATAAATCTGTTCACATGTGTACATGGGGGGATATTTGCAATGGTGAACGGACGGGTCACCATCTGGACTGTTCAAAGATGAATCTCCAGGTCCAACCAAAAATAATTCTGCTTGGAAAATTCACACCTCCGTAATACCACTGCAGCCAACCTATCTTCAGACTCGGGGAAACACACACCTCATCCAACAGCGCATAGGTGAGAATCAGTGGGCTCTCCTCAAAAAGACCGCGCACTGAACTTCTATAGAACACGTCAGATCAACCGTAAGTATATATCAGGACTGGTTCAATGGAAATGAACCAGAATGAACAGAATCTACTAGACCATAGAAAGCGACTACTATAGTTGTACTTGAGTGAAACGTGATTTCAAATATGAAAGAATCCTTCACTCACAGTTGTCATACAGCACACAGACAAGTCCCAAAAGTCCATAACTCTGGCTCAGCACAAAAGCAAATGTGACTCAGGGTTATGCTGACAGGCAGGACATATAGCGCTTCTCTGATGAACCACGAAGATTGGAGAGATAGGAACATTTGCAGGTCTCATCCTGGCGCTGGTGTATCGTCACCAACGATTCTATTTTTGGTCATGAAGAACGTGACATGTTTCGTCGACACGCAGGAAAGACTACCCGGCGTGTCTTCACCACGGCCATGTCCAGCGCTACTGATACTGCCCAGCGGAGAGAATAGACGGGGTAACAAGGAAGTGGTATCTGCTAATATGATTATGTATTTTCCAGTGAATACGAAATTTGAGTTATCCATAAAAGCTGATGTTCAAATTTTTTGTCTTCTCCCACGCAATCCTTACTCCTTCTGACTGTGAATGAAGCAGAAAAAGGATGTCCGAATGATGCACGATAGACAGATGTATGCTGCATGCACATCCCCAGGAACGTCTTAGTGGGAAGACGTAGTACACCTTGTGGAAAGAAAAACCCGTACCGTTGATTTTGACCTGTCGTGTGGAGCACTCCTCGCACGGCAGGAGTTCAAACTCCTCCGCCTGCTCCATGTCGTAGTCCGTGCTGGCCAGCACGATGTGGTCACCGGGCTCCCACGAACTGACGTCATCTTTCAGGTTGATGACAAACTCATTGCCATTCCCATCAACAGCGAAAGTACATCGCGGGCTTCCTGAAGGGTGAAACAGACATGTTGTACGTTTCATGTGTTTTCTTGCCCAAGAGACATTTTCACCCTTATCCCAACTATAGTTTTGCTTTCTAAATGCAATTTCTCAACAAGTCTCGATAGCAGTTGTGGCCGAAACATCCCTTCGAAGTTTCTTGAATACTTTTTTCATTTGTCCTCCGCCTTAACGAAACTGTAACAACAATGTACGTAATATGCTTTGCTAATGTGACAAACGTCTTTGATCGCATCAGGTAAAGATGGAACATTGACACAAGTCCAATAAGCCTGTGTGCCAGTGTATTAGACAAAGCTTGTCGTCCCCGACTACCCCTCACCTCCTAGCCATGCACTTGTCGCGGTGACCACAAAGGAGCCGAAGAAGGCCTGCAGAGTGGCCGCGGCCGTGGCTGTGCCGGTTGTCTGGGCATCTGGGGAGGCATGAGGCATGTCAATAAAACAACAAACATCCGCCCATATTGCCATCTTACCTTTGTACCGACTTTAACTCTTACATTAGCGCTCATACTTGGCCAATGGACTATCATGGTCAAAAGTGATCAGTACGTACCCACATATGGAAGTTTTTGTTCCACAGCAACGCTGGGATCACCTTTTACACTGACCATCGCCCAGGGCTGCCTACAGGATTCAAATAACACAGGATCAGTATCTGCACTTCAAACATTCACGATGTATATCATATGTATCATTAGCTTCTATCCAGCACACACTGGTAAAATATACATTAAGGCTCTACCCCCGTGTTATTGGTTAGTGATTTTTTTTCACTTCATTTGAATCATGTCACCAACAAATAATCGACCATACATTGGTGGTCATAGAGTACATAATTGGACGATCCATAAAAACATCCGATGATCATGATGAATCCACACTGCACAGGCTTGTGTCTCTCATATAGGATTTCAGACTACACCGCCTTTGTCTGACTATTCCTGATTTCTGTACCACGATGTATCTTGTCACCTGAAGCCCAGCGAGTTCACCTCGACACTTCCCAGTTCACTAATCTTCTGCTTGGCGGTAGCTTCCAGTCTATTGTTTGCGCTGTTCACCACCGCTAGTGCCACGACTCTCCCGGCGGGGAGCTGGTCGATGAAGGCCGCCAAACGCAGGCTCTCCTCCGTGCTGGCATGAGTGTCAAACCTGTCTGTACTGACGCGAGCCCCGGAGATCTCGTCAAAGACGTGCACGTGAATCCCGCGGGGCCACGCAGGCGCAGAGTCCCAGAAGTAGATACCCTGTGGTTTAACAACGCGCGAGACAACGCGAGGATGGAAGAAATCTGAATGGACATGTATGACATGGACGGCAGTGTTCTTTTCTTACACAAGTGTGACAGGGGATTTAAGCCCCTATCAAAGTTGTGCGTTATGAGCATTTCCATATTACATAGTGCCGTATTACATTTTGTCAATTCGCATTTGTACACTCAAAATATCAAATTTCTTGAGTTATGCGTGACGCACATATACACTTAAAACTTTCACAAAAGGATTGAGATACGCATGAGGTGCGTACTGTGCGTACGCCTTCGTATGACAGAAATGTTGATACGCAACTCATATAAGGACATGATATACGCAGAAGTGTTATAGGGCCCTACTAGTAAGACATATAACGTTAGCGTACTCGAACCGCACTAACCTAAACCAAAAACATGTTAATACGCAACTCATGCGGACTTCTTTATACGCACATGTGTGACAGGGGCTTTAGACCACAATGCATCTCGGACCGCACATATGCACTAAGAATTGTGAGATTGCCTTATAGATAAGTACCATATACACCGAGACCTTGAATTCAGGTAAAATGCCTGACCTTCGGCAGCCCTCCTGCCGGCACGGTCTGAGTCAGCTGTGTCCAGCCCAGCTTACGCTTCCCGTGGACCTCCAGAGTCCCGCCGTCCTTCACCAGGAACTGTTTTCTGTTCGTCCAGTCATCGGAGCGGCCGTACAGCGTCACCGTGGCCTTCCCCTGGTACGGACACGTCTCGCTGCCGATGTGGAACTCTCCATCAGTACTGACTGTGATCTCACGTGATGACAGGGTGATCTCAGTCTTACTGGAGGGACCAGGGTCAGCAAACACCACCCGACCTGTGCATGGAGGTTCACTCGGAGTTATCTACAAGTATCTAACCATTTGAATAACAAGCAAATCTGTTACCCTCACCCTAACGTGCAGATGTAAAATTACCATAATCTACCAGTAAGATAGATTTTTTTATTTTCTCGTCAATCATGCAAATGTCCTCAGTTAATAATCTTACGAATTAATCTACATCACCCAAATACACATGTTACAAGTTTGAACGCACTAATATTCCTTACAGAGAAAGCTGTTATACCCTTTTCTCCTGAATTATGCAAATAACGCCCTAACATGGGTTTTCTATGCATAATGATGTTAATTTTTACCTGATTTATACAATAACAATAACATTAGCAGTATTATCCATTATAAAGGGTTGATGTCTGATTTTCCCCATCCACTAAGGCTGTCCTACTATTGTACGATACACACAGTAGACGCTTCAGCTGTGACACACTGGCTATAGTTGGAAATGGAATCAAAGATAATGCAGTTTGTGGTGTAGAAATTATGATTTTATAAGTAGCCGATGATACCACATTGTTTGTATTTGATGATATATCAATGGAAATGCCTTAATATACATTCATGAATTTTGTAATCTGCTAGGGATTCAAACCCAGAACCTTTTGGTTCAAGAAGAACCCAGACCACCTTGTCACATTCTGTTCCAAAAGAAAACGTTTCCATATCACCGTTGAAGTGAAGCGGTACACGTCAACTTGGCCAGTCCGATACAAGTGATGCTGTACACGTACCTCCATCCCTGATCTCCAGCGAGTAGAACGCGGCTGATGACTGCAGCAGGTACTTCTCTCCCCGCCCGACCACCACCTCCGCCAGCCAGTCCTGGCCGGGGTTCCACGGGGTCAATGTCGGATCAGCATCCGGGCAACCTGTTAACGACAACGCAGGTACAAGAGTTCAGCCGCAAATATGCCAGAACTTCACAAGCTCAAGAGCTAAACACCACCCAGATACTCAGTGGCCATGGGTGACCGACACGTCTGGAAAGACACACGCCGAAACATTCGATGATGATGACAACACCGAAGGTTCTTCAGTGTCATAGCCCCATAGGAGGCCCATATCCGAACTCGTTTTGCCGACATCCACTGACGTTACTTATCAAATCATAAGATTCATCCACAGTTATGTTGTCCACATACATACAAATATACAAACGGCACCGAAAACATTTTCATGAGAGGATCATGTCGACAAACACTGTACTAGTACAACACATTTCTGTCCCCACACCTCTAGTCTCGTCCTAGCAGCTCGATGGCCCGCCGCACCATTCATGCTTTCAAGCTACAGACTATTGCGTGTGAGACCAACTTTAAGAGGCTCCCGTTCTTCCCTCATACCATCAAAGAGTGCAATGAATTTGAGCGTATTGCGGCGGAGGCGGAGTCCCTCTCTCAGTTCAAAGAAACCCTGTCCTTGTAACGTTACATATGTAAATATGTGTACTACTAACATCACTAATTTCACTTGTCCTGTTTTTCGCACATGTCATCGTCCATCCTGATTCCTGCCCTATCGCCTATGTTTGGCACTAATGCAGCTGCTAGTAATCCACTCCATACTGGACTGATTATGATAATCAGTAAAGAAGAAGTAGAAGTAAAAGTAAAAGAAGATGATGTTGTTATCTACCATGTTTAACTAAACCGGTAGCGTGAGTTTGTCCGAAACAAACACAGGCAGCTGGGTACTTTCACACGTCTGGATGTCCCCTAGGTTGCTTTTATGTCCTACAGGTTGCTTCTTAATAATGTCCTACAGGTTGCTTCTATGTGCTGCAGGTTGCTTTTATGTCCTACACGTTGCTTCTGTGTCCTGCAGGTTGCTCTTATGTCCTGTGGGTTGTGCTATAGAGATCACCACATGTCAGATTCCTCTGAGTTGCTTTGGAAGTAAATCGCACGGCCGACATGTCCCGGCCAGGGGTAAGTTTAGAATCATCACAAAGACCAATATCAATTAGAATCGTCTGAACTGCGGAATGTTCAGCCCCCCCCCCCTGAATACATAGATCCCCGAACAGACGCATGGCACGATTTACACACTATGGGGTTTCAGGGGGGATTAGGGTATTCCAGTTTGGACCAATAATACATGCATTCCTATGGGGAAGTTCACAGAAATTAGGTGTCATTATCTCAGGAACCAAAGATTCTGACCAAGAAAACTATGACCTGTTCTGCAGACCGTCATCTATCAGAATTATGAGAACTTCTATACGGCCATTCTCCGGGGAAACACCCCCGAGCGAGAGCACTTGAGTCAGTCCATTTGCCTGATAAGGCCAGAAGACAAAATGATGGTCGATTTTGTCAAGAAATTCAAAGTATGAAGTCTAACCTGTCACACCCATCCCAGAATTGCCAAGATTTCACACAAAAATCCCACCAAGAAAGGCTTTCGATGTTTTGATGCCCTAGGCTTCTTTAATCCTGAGCTCTCATCCTAAGGTCTAGGCGCCTGCGCTAATACCCTCGTCCCCTTCTAATCCGCGACAATAGCGCCGTACGTCGTACGTTTCGGAAGCAGTGGGTTCAATAGTTTAAACATATGAAGCCGTGGTCACAAACGTCGTAGGTCATCGTGCGATGGGCATAGGTGAGCGTACAACATCAATTGTACAAAATCACAAGTGAAATTAGCCATCGGTTCGTGCGACAGCTGAAAAGGATTTGAACATGTTCAAAATTTTGTCATCGTCGAACGAAATTTTGTCATCATCGAACGAAATCTGTAGCCCCCATAGCAGACTAAACTGGGGTCAGTTTGTCCACTGATGAAATGACACAGTCATAAATTTCGGCGCGTTATGATGATTTTGATTCTCCTTCATACTGCCAAAGTTGTTGAAAGCTGTCGCCATCAGAACACAGAGGCTGGGTTTACACAGCAGCAACCACAAACGGCGCCGAAAACATAGCCTAAAACTAGTTCCACGACCTCATACCTTCATCAAATGATTTTCGAGATTTTATAAAGACCTAGCGACCTAACAATATCAAGACAAGGTCCTGGCAGGCATTCTCGAGTTAACGTGTTCACACACACACACACACACACACACACACACACACACACACACACACACACACACACACACAGACACAGACACAGACACAGACACACAGACAGACAGACAGACAGACACACACACACACACACACACACACACACACACACACACACACACACACACTTTTTAGGCGTTTTTATCCGGATTTCTATTTAGGCCACAGCAAGTAATTTTTATGGATGACATCAGCGCGCTCATTAATTTTCGCCTGATTTGAAAATAAAAAAACAAGAAATTTCATTGCCCTCCGACGGTGGTCAACATGCCAAAAATTGGCAAATATGTCGCAAATGTTGACAGTCTAAGATGTTTCATAGCATATGAATACCCAGTGTAGTTCCTGCCCATGATGGTATGACAAGCTGTTTTCTGCGTTTGTTGTAGTTAATTGAGCTGTATACACATCTTCAAGAACAGCTTAATGTTGACAGTCTAAGGTGTTTCATTGCATATGAATACCCAGTGTAGTTCATGCCCATGATGGTATAATAACAAACTGTTTTCTGCATTTGTTCTAGCAAGGACATTATATAAATAATGGGGGGGGGAGGGGTCTAGTTTATTGAGCTGTACACAAGGTGTTTCATCGCATATGAATTCCCAGTGTAGTTGCTTCAGATGATGGTACAACAAGCTCTTTTCTGCATTTGTTCCAGTAAGTCTATTGAGATGTATACACATCTACAAGGACATGTTTACATTAAATCAAGGAGTTTTCATATTATATATGAAACCTCATTGGTTGAATACAGGAATTAAAAGACCTGTTGGTCATGATATCATATTTCGTCGCCTCAATTCTTGTTTAACAAGACTTATGATCTTAAAAGTTGAAAATATAGGAATCTTGTTTTTTTTTGGCCCGCCTTGTTTTTTTTCGCCCTATCTCATTAATTTTGGAGTCTGTGGAGGATGTCATCCATAAAATTTACTTGCTGTGGCCTTAGCAAAAGACACATGACAAAACAGTCTACTTCTCTATCTCTCTCTCAAAATCGTAAGACCAATAAAAACACATACAAAGACGTCCAGAAGAGCCCGGCAGCCGATGGAAGTACCGCGAGGCCCCGCCCGAAAAAGAACCCAGCTCGTTAGCTACCAAGCGGGGTCTCTGTTTACGATTGTGACAAACAAATTATAGCATAACACAGATATCTAAAAAAAACAACAACATATGGTAGGGTAAGGCATCTTAACCCGCGTACAACCAGCTACAGGGAGCTGTGTACCATGTACCGTGGCGGTCTGAAGCTTACAAAAGTGTGGGTACCTACCGATGTCCTGCGACCGTACGGTGGTCAGCAGACTCAGAAGGACTGCAACAAGGTAGGCTTTCATCGTGAGATGTGGCAGTCGACGTCGTGGGTAGGTTCACTTTTATGGACCTCCCACAGTCTGTATGATCAAGTGTACAAACACACCGTACTGCCTGGTGCAACCGTACCTGCCTTATCATCGGAAGCACCGGAATTCGTCATGGCCATCATATTTTTAGATATTAGAATATTTGTTTTCCTTCCACACCATGACTGCTGCCTCAGCTTAAGGCACCACTATCTGAAGTGTTTTGACGCCAAATATACTCCTTTCCCACCGAGGACGTCACAGCCACGGTAACGTTCGGAACCCAGTACCGTGGCTCGCGAAAACTTCATTTTTTGAAGCAAAAAAGTAAATAGTGATGTCTCGCAATTGAAACAAGATTGGCAATGATAAAATGATATTGCCATGGCGACGGTTGTTGTTGTTTTAATTTTACAGTAACTGTACCCTGCACAGGGCACGGATAGGTAGTGCGGTTCATACGGGGTTTCTAACGAAAAGGGCTAATGAGTACCTGTTCTATTGGACAAATACCGTCACACACACACACACACACACACACACACACACACACACACACACACACACACACACACACACACACACACACACACACACACACACACTCACACACACACACACACACACACACACACAATGCCAGGACCTCCAGTCCCAATGGTAATGCCAGGAAATCGTAGAGTCCCAATGAAATGAATTTCCCTGGGAATCTTAATTCACGGTATCCCGACAATTCCGAGAATTGCACAGGATTACATCAGCAGGATAGTGGCAGGATAATCATCTGGTACTAGTAGGAAATGCTATTTAAATTTGTCTCTTGTGTGAATCTTAAAATTTTCTAACTTGCTTGACATAACGTTATTTGCTTGCGGCAGTGAAATTTTTCATTGATCGATCTTAATATGATTTCTGTTTTGACATTGTTCCACATTCTGTCCTTGGTTTCATGTATTTTCTGTCTATGTGTGGTATATGGCTTGGACATGTTTGTGATGTAATGAATGGGGTTAACCTTAATGCCCTTTAACTATTCTGCTTGTATAGGTAATTGAAGCAGCTTGTGCACAATCTCTATCAGTACAAACTTTATGCAGTTATGACCCGTTCCCAGAAGAAAACGCCGGTGCCAATGTCTGTAAGGATCAAACAATAGTGCTCACTGTCAAAAATCGATTTGGCTTATATTTTGCACAGAGATGGTACTTGGCCCCCAACCCAATCCCTGAAAATAGCTTTATTTCCTCTCAACACCCATTGTTGCCATGGCAACGACCCAATCAAGTTTTGGGGCCATTTTGACAGGTATTTGTACTGTGACAACATGGAAATTGGCAAAGTTTAGAGCACACTCACTGCCAAATATAATGCTTTAACTTTAATAGCGGAAAACACAAAAGGGATGTTTTAGACCATACCTTTACTTCTAGAAAAATGGTGTGAAATTGATGTACAGGTATATTTGAGTACTTGGGCATCCTCAAAACAATACGATGTTTTAAAGCTACAAAAAAATTGATTTTTGGCTAAGTTTGAGACGTTATAAAGGTAACCCAGTAAAATGTTTCTGCTTGACATTCATACAACATGTAGATATATACAATAGCTACTGAATGAATGCTTGCAAAGTTTGGATTCTTGTTTCGATAGCCTGATATGTAAGATATTTATGTAGTTCATTTTTCTGTTAAATGTAAACCTTAGTGTTATCTATACATTGCATGCTTGCAAAGTTTTGGATGATCTTTCCTTGCCGTGCACTTGTCTCTGAAAGTAGGCCATTTCTATGCTTGTACTCAAAGTTGGATTGTTGGCTGTCTTTGAACTGATGAAAATACCAAAGTAAGATTTTTCTTTTACTCAATTTTTCTATCAGATGTGGACCTTACTGCTATCTATCAAATTGATATTCTCAAAACCTGGGTTCTTGTTTCATCGATGTGTGGTAATCCCTGAAAGTAGGTCATTCTTTGAACATCTCCCAAAAGTAGGATTTTCGGCTATTTTCAGCTAATAGATACACCAAGGTAAGATTTTTTTCTGACTCGATTCTTTATCAGATGTCGACCTTAGTGTTGCCTATCAAATGGATATTTTCAAAGCCCGAGTTCCTGCTTCATCGATATGTGGCAGTCCGTGAAAGTAGGTAATTATTTTCACTTGTCCCCGATTTGGGGGGTTGGGCTGTCTTTGAGCTGATGAAGATACAAAAAGAAAGGAAAGCAGCAAACTTAATTTGTCTGAACTCGACTTTTTATCAGATGTGGATCTTAGTGATGTCAATCAAATTAATGGTTCCAAGATCTGTGTTCTTGTGAATTGTCAGCGCAGGAGCATATGTTATCATTTTGAACTCTGAAGAACCATTAGGCTCGCTCCTGAGGTTTCGCCAAAATTAAGGCCCTGCAATCAGCATGCCTTTGTCGACCTCTAGCAGAAAATACGGAAACTGCAGCAATGAAACACACACACACACACACACGCACGCACGCACGCACGCACACACACACACACACACACACACACACACACACACACACGTACACACTCACACACGCGCGCGCACACACACATAAATGTTGCACGGATAGACAAACTGTTTAATAGGTCTGTTCAAGGAGGTACTTCCCTAGGGGTTTAACCACTAGTACACGGTTTATAATTGAGCCATATAAGATGTGAATTTAAGATATATTAAATAGAAAAGGACATTATAATCTATAATCCTTGGAATCACCGAATATCTCAAACACTGCCAAGGTGGGGGCGTGGCACAAAGCACAGGTCAAAGTGCATAGGAGTCATAGGACGTACCGAATTCCTCTCTGAATATTCTTGTTTTCTGTTCACAAGAAATATAAACTATACAAATACAAGATCTGACACATGTTTTCAGCATTAATGCTGTCATTCGCTTTCATCTAACAAGGAAATGATAGACAATTTGTCGTGCTTTAGAATATATATAGATAATTCACACCCTACAACATAGTGGTAGGGTCTGAGGTGACGTGTGCATTTTGCCGCGAAAAGTCGTTGAGCGTCAAGTCGGTCTGCATCACGCCGAAAGTTTGTCTCCAATCCTCCTGATTTCCAGCCCAGATTTGTCGCCATGGCGGCCCAGAACCGAGTGCTGATCCAGGGAGGCCGGGTGGTGAACGATGACCACTCGTTTGACGCGGACGTGTACGTGGAAGACGGAGTCATCTCCCAGATAGGCAAAAACCTGCAGCTCCCAGGTGGGACCCATTTGCACGCTTATCGCCTGATCGAGCTGTCAATCAATCACCAGTCATTACTTTGTCTTGGGATAAATTGGACTAATTTTATGCATTTTAGTTTCTTACCCATGATATTGTATAATGCACTCTACCTTGAATCAATAACCATGTGAAATAAATCTTCTTTTTGATTTAGTCTCTTGGGGATTTTAAAACCCGGCCCCCCTCCCCAACACGAGGGCATGATATCATTTTGGAGATTTTAGAAACTAAAACAAAGAGAAGATTTTTGATCACAGATTTTGCTACAGAGATCCTCCATTTCTGCTTGTCGATATCCTCAGGTATAGATCACAGATTTTGGAACTATTTCTAGTGAAAGGTATAAAGGTAGTGACAAATGTTGATATATGAAAAGCAAGAGGTAACGTTAGGTAGAGATGGTTTTAGTGTTATGCATCAGCCACTTTGATTTTACATAATATTTCTGATGGCTGGTTGAATTTAATATTTATATAGCAATGTATAAGGGACATTTCAGAGGAGGAAAAAGATGCATTCATGCCAAGTATTTTGCATAATTTTGATTGTATTGTTTCAACTGCGAAAACCTGCTTTCCTACTAAATAACTGATAAACAAGTCTAAAGTACAACAATCTGCTGCTATACTGCGTGCCTGCAAAACCAGGTTTACAAAAATAGATACTCCATAAATGTACTAGTAGTAGTACCGTACTATATTCTAACAAACAGCTTCTATCAAATCAATAATTATTATAATTTGATAAAACCTCCTTGATTCAACAGAGGAATTCCTGACGTGTATTTGTACAAATGCCATGGGAATAGTTGCATGACACCTAATCGGAAAAAGTAAGAAAACAATTAGTTTTAGTCACGCTGAATATCTCACCTTCTGCGACACTGTCTGTATAATTAACATAACGGAGGGTGCTGCAACTTCGGACGTAAATCTATGAGTTCGACATCGTATTGCACCAGTGTCGGTTGTCTGAAAAGTGTTGCGTTTTTACGAATGATAAATTAGAGTGGTGGTGTTTGAGGATTTGCCGTTGTGGAGTTGATTTTTCGTCGTCCGTGCACGATTTACGCCATCGATCTCAGTCGGTAAATCCAGAAATATGTTGTTTTGATTAAAACGTTCCATATTGTTCCATTCTGATTAGGGTACCGTAACTTCGGCATAAAAATATCTTTGTATCTCTTTGATTCGTCGGTACTATTTCAAGTAAACAGAAGGAAGAATTTCGTGTCAACTAACTTCAACTTCCCTCTGGTAAATGATTTTCGACCGTGCGTAAGGTTTCACCGATGCCGGGCGCGCTGTGGCTAAGCGACTGTTTACGCCGCTTGTTGCGTTCCAAGCCATGACAACGTTGACAATCCGTTCTTTGGTATGGCAATGAGAGTAGAAACTTCATATCATACAAATGGTCCCATAGCATGAACGCGCAAATGTGCCACAAGTACGTCCAAAACTGCCGAGCAAGCATTGTAACGCCGCAAACTGAAATCGTGACATTTGCACTCGGCACAGCACCGCATGTGACCAGAAAGTACGCGGCAAATCTTCCTTGTTTTTTCCGGTCAATTCAGTGCAAAGTTATGACATATTCTAAACACGATCATCAATTGTTTTTAGAGCTCGCTATTCAAGAATTTCTGGACTTTTTTTTAGCAAGCAATGAGAAATCGCCATTTACATCAATGAACTTCGTGTTTATGCGTTCAGAGATCTCCGACCTGTGCCGCCCACATCAAAGCAAAGCGGCCTGTCAATTTCAATTAACATGCGGGGTTAGGTTACACGTTTGCAACATCAATGAGTTTGCTTGTGTGGAACCACGTAGTGCAAACCTGCCACCGGGAACTTATCAAATGCAAGTTTATCCGACGTATACTAGTCAAGCTAGATTGATAAGGTTTGCCGTTTTGGAGCCGACTTGACTTATGTACAGCGGGAGCAGAGATGCCTTGCCGAGGTATCACATTCGAATCGTGGTCAACGGAATGGCCGTGACGTAAAAGGGGGAGGGCGTTCGAAGCCGCGGTTGATTTCGTTATTTCAGACAAGCTAAATCGCGACATAAACTAACCAAGACCCATGTTTTTTTGGTGTTTGTTTTGCTTTATGCCTCATGTGTACAACATGTAAGTTTGCATGACGACGGTTGAATATGTTTTATGTAAGAGTTGCCACTTCACAGTGTCCTTGCATCGAACGTAGACATTTTTATCGCCACATTTTCTTCGTGGCACAAAATCAGTTAATTGTACACAAATCCCTGTTTTATTCAGACGACAGCTCTATGCATGAAGTTGGGTTCTTAACGATTTTATTCAGCACCGTGGCTGAAAAAAAAGATGGCTCACTTCTGCAGAACGAGACAATTAAAAATCCTACCGAAGTTGGGAGTATGCCGAAGTTGCAGCACCCTCCGTTACCAATTATTCAATGATTAGGCTAGGATTAGAATAATTGAAAAGATTCAAGCAAAACCAAGGACATTATAATGTCCTTGAGCAAAACTAACAAGGCTAGAATTTAATCTCTGCATATCATGACTATGAATATCTCACTTCCCAATGTTAGGATTAGTCTCCTTCCTGATGTAACCATTTCTCTATCAGAGTTGTTGTATGTATGTACAGCATGTGTGGGGCAGATCTGATACATGTCACACCATAGCTTCAATCACTCCAAACATTGTGGTATTTCAACCTGAAGAAAGTCTAGTAACCTAATGCATTCAGGACAAATCTGTTCCACCCCCAAACCTTGTTTCTAAGGCTGATTTTTATTGATTGATTATGTTTCGCCAACGAAACATATTGTTTTTGTAAGGTTTCTTCTTCTTCTTCTCCTTCTTCTTCTCCTTCTTCTTCTCCTTCTTCTCCTGTCAAACCTTCAAATCGCTTCTTCTCGGTCGTCCGTTGACCAAATTAGCTGAAATTTGGTATGCAGGTAGAGTACGTGTATACCCCTAGACCCTTTTCAAATTTTTTTCATATAAGTTTTTAAAATGATTTTATGGAGGTTTTTTGGTCATTTTCAGACAAAAGTCGCACATGATGGCCTCCAGTGCCGTGGTGTTGAAACCTGAGGACCTGAAATTTGGTTTAGTTGTGCATTGGATATTTACCCAAAGGACCCCATTATTTTTTTTGGCATACACTACTTCAAAATGATTTATTTTGCAATTTTTTGATGCAATTTTTGGTTATTTTCTGTCGGGGCCAGCAAGAACTAGGTCACGAACTTGGTCATACTGTAACATAAGCCCTCCTACATGTCTGGGACTTAAAACCAAGCAGATGTCAGGGGGTACCTCTACTAATGGTATTACAGAAAGTTATATGTACCTTATGTTACATGGTACGGATGTTATATTTGAGATGTAGGTACCTATAGGAAAGGTGACTACACCTGACAATTACTTATGCTAATGAGGACCTAATTCGCATAATGTATGCATAAAGTTGTATGTCCCTTACCGTAAATGCTGCGGATGTCATCTTTGAGATGTAGGTACCTTTAGGAAAGGCGAACACACCAGGCCATAAATTATGCTAATGAGGACCCAATTTGCATAATCGATGCATGAAATTGTATGTCCCTTACCGTTAAAGCTTCGGATGTCATCTTTGAGATGTAGGTACCTTTAGGAAAGGCGAACACACCTGGTCATAAATTATGCTAATGAGGACCTCATTTGCATGATTTATGCTTAAACTTGTAATTCCCTTACCGGAAAAGCTGCAGATGTCAGATTTGACATGTACGTACCGTTAGCAAAGGTGATCACACCTGGCCATGAATTATGCTAATGAGGACCTCATTTGCATAATTCATGCATTAACTTGTATTTCCCTTACCGTGACAGCTGCGGATGTCATCTTTAAGATGTAGGTACCATTAGGAAAGGTGAATGCACCTGGCCAAAAATTATGCTAATGAGGACCTCGTTTACATAATTTATGCTGAAACTTGTATTTCCCTTACCGTACAAGCTGCAGATGTCATATTTGAGATGTAGGTAGCTTAAAGGAAAGGTGCACACGCCTGGCCATGACATATGCTAATGGGGACCTCACTTGCATAATTTATGCATGATGTTGTATTCCCCTTACTGTAAAAGCTGTGGATGTCATCTTCTACATGTAGGTAGATGTAGGAAAGGTGAAAGCACCTGGACATAACTTATGCTCATGAGGACCTCATTTGCATAAATTATGCAGAAACTTGGATTTCCCCAGGAGTTATTTTGGGACAGCCCACTTCTTGCATGAGGAGTATGGGCGAAACATCCTGAATTTGCTCTTAAAGCAAATGACGGCCAGTCTAGTTGTACATAGTATTGTATTTGACTAGTGTTGTGTAAATTCCCATTGCCTACATTGTATGTATGAGTATCTGTCTGACTCTCCAATATCAGCTACGCTACCTCGAGAGTCGGTGTAATGTACAGTCAAATCTGTATTAGCGGTCACCTTTGCATAGCGGCCACCTGCCCATAGTGGTCACTTTTTGTCGGTCCCTTGGATTTTTCCCATTGACATAAGCATTAAGAATTAGGCTATAGCGGCCACCTGTCCAACGCGGTCGCGGCCAGACGATTTTCGGTCCCGCGAGTACAGTAACACTGCCGATAACGGTCCCGGCGCGCCGGTAGAAGCCGCATCGCCACGTCACGCCGGGTTCAAAATCTTCATTTTTTCACGCAGTTTTCAAATTTATGTGGTCTCAACTGGATAGGATAATAATAAAGAAAACCAGAATGTTTTATCTTTGTTAGAAAATCCATGGTTTGACGCGAAGTCAAGTATAATTTTCTTCACATGGCTTGCGTTTGTACATCGTGGCAAAATTGACAATTTCTGTGCATTTCGACTGGACAAATATTACGGCAGCTTTTTGGAAAATACAACTCACACATGTACCTGATGCGGTAAGTTCTTGAAATGTTTGAATGCCGGCCTAATTTCCGTTTTCCCCGGGAATTCTTCCAAAATTGTACTCAAAAGGTGTTTCGCGCGATTTTCAAAGTATAATGAGCTAATTTTATTTTGCTGTAAAGTATCACTGAGGATAATTACTTGATCAAAAGCCTCAAAATAAATATGAATAAGATTAATATGATGTAAAATTTGGGCTATTGCAATTTTCTGAAAAGGAAAAACCCACCAAAAGAGCGACCTTCTTCTGAGTACCCTATTAGCATAATGGTAAAAGCTGATAATGACAAGCGAGAAGCTAACCGTCACAACCACAACGTTAACAGACTAAGGGAAACTTTCGCCACGATTTTATGTTTGAAAACGGTCGAAAACGAACAGTAAGTGGCAACTGAGCAACATGTATTTTGTTCTTAACTAACTAGGTGGCATTTTGCTGCGAAGGATTTTGTTTCATATGATTAAAACTCGTATGTGACGCGTGTGCCGGCAGCGAAGCAGTCGCGAAGGATCTAGAGTAGAGTATGGCGATGCTGGTCTGTTCAGACATGAAGCTCGAGCAAGCCATGGATTTTGGAGTTGGCAGATACAAGCATTCTTTTTTCAAGCCCATAATAGAAGTAAAAGAACAACAATCGAACTTCTAAAATGTGACTTACCTATGCAATGTTTACATGTGTACTGTACGGTGAATAAATTTATGTCAGTTGGTACTGAAAACATGTGTCACACGAGGTCAATTAATCAACCTTTTCTCCAGAGCGGCCACCTGTGCATAACGGCCAGTTTTCACCAGTCCCTTGAGTGACCGCTATAGACAGGTTTGACTGTATTGTAGATTGTATTTGACAATAGATCTTAACAATAAACTACGTGTATGAAACTATGCTCCTACACTGGGAAAATGGTTTGTCCACAAATCACTACAAATGGGACTGGAGCAAAATAACCTAAAAGTGTTAAGTCTGTTTCTGAGGGGTGTTTACAAAACTTGTCCTCCGACTGTACATGAATCTCCCCCGCTGCTGTGTTGACTTTCTCACCTCTCCTGTATGTAGGTCAGGGTCTGCCAACACAGCCTGTTTCTATGTCAACTTTGCTGGCATTGATGTGTGAAATTTTGTTAGCAGGGGTTCCTGTTATAGTGTTAACATTATTATTCATACAGATAGTTACAATGATTAGGAGGCATTTACATCAGAATTATTAAAATCTTGGGTATACAGACATGATGATGCAAGCCTACATTTGCATGCAACTCTGCCTACTGTTGTCGTGTGGTTTGTGGGAGGAAAGAACTACGCAACACCAGGCTGGCTCATTGACCAGTCCTAGAGCCTGTGTTTAGCCGTACTAGCTTTAACCGACTTTCCTTCCAATCGCAAAGATGACAAATTAGTACTAAAAAAATTAGTTAACTTTTAAATAGTCTTGTATGGGGATTAAAGATATCTGAAGCTTTCAGCAAATATGACAATTCACCACAGAAAACACAGTTGTCTACATACTACCGTATTTTCTCGAATAAACTATAAAGTACACACTTTTTAAACTTTTAAAAATCCAAAAAGTGTGTACTTTATTTGAGGTTATTGCCTGGACATATAGGTAGAGAGGACCTCAAGTCAGATAGGAAGCCAGTGGAACAGTGGCACATGTAGTTTGGGACAGCATAATAACTTGAATAAGATCCATAGAAATAAATGATTAGGCAAGAAGATAATATATTCTTTTGATAATGAATAGTTTAAAAGGTCAATATTGAATAGTTTAAAACTGTGGAGAAGGGATGCATACTTAATTTGAGTTTTCTCATTTTACGTTTCAAAGAAGCAGATGACCATAAATTGGTGCATACTTTATTCAAGAAAATTCGGTAGTAGCTACTAGCACATGTAAAACTTCCAGGTAATTACTAGACAAGCTTGATTAGGTGCAGGTACCTCTGTACATCTACTCTCATCTCCCAAATAAACGTACCGGTACGTTTATTTTTTTCAGCCTCAAAATCCACCCAGTACGTTCTTATTTTGGACGGTACGTTTATTGTTTTTTTGAAAATCCATCAGGGCTTTGCTTACCAGAGATCCCCCTTATGTCGAAAGTTTAGTTTTTTCCCATATTTCCCCGATATCTTTGCACCTAAATCGCTATTTTTCGACCAAATGACGTGGATTTCCCCGCCGATACAATGACCCGACATTTGTGAAACCCTGACGGTACTAACATATCCGTCGATCTCGCTACAAAGTCACGTTGTTATTAGGAGAAAATAAGACGGCACACTGAAGTTTTGAAATGTATTTTTCATATAAACAACTTTGACAGTCTCTGTTCAGATCGTAAACCAAACACGCTGATCAGAAAAGAAATTAGATGTATATGCCAGCGGCGCACAGTGTTTGAAGTAACATGTAAGATTACTCACGTGAGATCAAGGAGGTTAAAATACAGCCTTTCCCAAAAACTTTTAAAAGCTAAAAACAATACCTTGTAAAAATTGTGTCTTAGCATTAGAAACTGTATAATCACTTTAGAAATATACTAGAACATTTCAATCCTACCACAAACATGTACATTTAGTCCTTCAAAAATCGCCACAGTAAAGACGCACTGCAGTGATAGTCCGTGGGAATGTTTCTCATGCATGGAAGAGCTCACCTCCAAGAAGGGGAAATAACTTTTTTTGATCTATAAATAAAACTCCTTTGCCTCAGTCAGAAATGTGCATGACAATTTAACAAAAATAATTTTCCATAGTAAAGTCTATACACAAAATTAGAATGCAATCTAGCCACTGTTATTATCTCATAAAAATGCTTATAAAAAGATCACTCCTCTACAGAGAGAGTGCCGAGGCTTTCCAAGAAATTTGTGTGTAAGCCCCGCCCCTTACTGTGTTGGTGCCGCTACCATGGCTACTGTCTGGCTCACCCTTTCACAGGCCCTTTGATGTGTAACATGAGAACCCTGTGGTTTGTTGCCACCAAACCTCCATGTTGCAACATTGTACAGGCCTGAGGTATCTAATTGACAAATTTGTTGACAATTTAGTCACTCAAAATGAAAGTTTTTTTCTACATACAAGGGTAATTTTTGGATTTGAAATTATTTGGATAGCAACAACACTGAACCAAGGACAATATATGATTATATCCTTAACATTATATGATATATTATAATGTGATTTTGTTTTATATGTAATGCATGACACGATAAATGGCAAGTTCCTCCTTTTCTGTATGGCTTTTACAAATAAGTAATACTTTCACTGAGCATATATTCAGTAATTTTCTAGACGTTGATACATATCTGAAAAAAGAGTAGACTCTGAAGGTGTGAAGTGAACTGAGAAGTTTGGCGACTACTTGTGTTTGATGATGTCACTTTATACAATTTTCCTTGATCACTTGCTTCAATTTCCAAGTAGAAAATGCTTGTATCATGTACATTTTCACTTGTTGAAAATTGAAAGCACCATTGACCCCCGGTTAGGGGTCATAGCGGGGAACCTATGCCCAATTTTTCCAAAAAATTTTCATCATACTATACATTTAAGTGTTACAAAGAGTAGGGGTCCTTCCCAGTGTGAGTGTATCAAACCTTATACAGTCCAGTCAGGGTTGACATCTTGAAAACGTGATAGTCACCTGTTATGTCAATCTTTCCACAAATGTGGTAAATCTCAATAAGTAAATCAGGCATAAACGAATAAGAAGAACCTACCTGCTTATCATCTCCTTTCCCGAGGACAGATTAGTAGCATCACTAGCATGGACACAGTTTATGTGTCAATTTGGTCATTTTCCAGGGGGTATGTTTATTCCGGGGGGTACGTTTATTAGATTTTGAAGATTTGTCCGGGGGGTATGTTTATTCCGGGGGGTATGTTTATTTGGGAGATGAGAGTAGAGATGCATGATGTATACATGCATGATTAATACAGGCACGATGAAGGTCCACACACCACTACCAGGAGTGGCTTATCCAGCTGTTCCCTCAACTTGTATGGATAAAGTGGCTTATTATATCGTTACCCTTTATACCATCTTCAGTCGTTGGCTGTCTTTGTTACTGTTTTACCTCTATGTTGTGGGAAACAACACAACTTGTGTTACCAAAGGTGAGTTTGGCGCAGTCTAAGTGTTTAAAGATCATTGTTGACTTGACAGTCTTAAGATTAATACATGATATCAAGATTTTGTAGCTGGTTGGCTATCAAAGAAGGGCTTAGCCAACCACAAAAGAACAGTCCACGCCCAAATCTGTCCTTGTCTCGGTGTCAAGTGGACCGCCCTTAAAGTAAAGAAAAGGTGACAGTTTTCCCAGGGCAACGGGAACTTTGGACGTTAAGAGGACTTATTAATAACCTTTGCACAAAGGGTAGATATGCATGTGTAGGATTAATGGCAGTAGAGTAGACGTATTTGTGTATTGATTTGCAGATTTGTATGGTTATTAGTGCAAGAAAATCATAATGGCTGTTGTAGAAAGAAATAACTTCCTTGCAAATGATTAAACTGTACTCTGACCTTTTTAAGCAGTCAGGTTTACGTAGAAATGCTAAATAATTGAAATAAATAAATAAAAGAAGTTAACAATGTCAAGCTCAACATACATTTTAGTACCTGCTAATACAGGTTAGTGCAGGTAAACTTGGAGCCGTGCAGGTATTTCTGATGTATACCTGCACCTAACCTGTACCAGGCCAATACAGCAGGTAACATTAAGAAAAGCATTGTGTTGGATAGATTAAAACTTAAAGAACATCAGTGTTGCAGCTACATTTACCGAGTGCAGGTAATTGTGAATGTTGCTGGTATGCAGGAAATTTTGAAGCCCCGATACTGCTACATGTAGGTTTGGACAGGTATTTAAGATTTATTAGTAGAAAGGAAGGACAGCAAACCCCCCCACCAGTATAGCAACTAACCTTATAACCTTTTTTTTTACCTCCAGGAGGATTCAAGGTCATCGATGCTAAAGAGAAGCTGGTGATCCCCGGAGGTATTGACACCCATACCCACATGCAGATGCCTTTCATGGGCACAGTAGCTGTGGATGACTTCTACACTGGCACCAAGGTAAACAACATGTGAACAGTCAAAACTGCATTGGATTGGCCTTTGTCACGGAAGAATGATCCAATACCAATACTTGAAGCATGTGACTTTGTGGACATGTGACCAAAACCATGACTGGGATATTTGATCCATTGCGTGAGTCACATGTCCATAGTTTGTTTGTTTGTTTGTTTGTTTGTTTGTTTGTTTTTATTTCACCATGGGAGTCACATCACCAGCTTTCGTTTTTCAATGAGCCCTGGGGGGAAAACCCAAACAAAGTTGTTAACATAAAATTCAAACAAAGTTGCAAGAAATAACAAAACATTATGTCAACTACAAATTGATATAAAACCAGAGTAACTTAAATAACATAAACATAACATAATATTACCAAATAAGTACCTTGACGTCATGTACTAGTAACAAAACATAATGGAATGAAATCAGTTTGAAATTATATTTGCATATCAATGAAAATTAGAATAAGATACCAGGAAAATCTTTTCCCAAACTTTGCCATGTGATGGACTGAAAGGTGCAGAAAATGAGTGGTGCAGGTAATTATAACACTTGTCTAATTGGGGGAATTTTCTATGTTGCCGGCACCAGTTCAAGTGTGCAGAACATTAAGTATTTGAAGTCCAGTAAAATTGTTCAGGTGCAGGTCCGCACAGGAATATCTATTGTACCTGTACCTCAACAAGCTAAAGCACTTAAGTGGACACCACCTTTGTCAGATTGAATGTGGATCAATCCAGTGTCGACGATAACAATTTTGACAATACTGCAGGTGAAAATTAAGAGGACTTGCAAATAGACTTTTTTGTTTTGTCTACATGTATAACCTACATCATAATTGACCAAACTTGTTAAGGTACAGTTACAGGTCTGGACTGTGTGTCTGTACCTGATAGTTGTTTAGGTACAGCTCTACTGGTGTGTAAGCTATTATTTTTCATCATTGCTGAAATTGCCTAACATAACCATAGCTTAGGTCTAGCTAACAGTTCCAATGACTGTTTGGACCAAAGGCTCCTTCCTTGTATGACTAACGAACAGACACCTGGTGCAGGTGATGATGTCCTCCTGGTGTGAAAGGTCTCACCTGTCAGACAGGTGTGCAGACAATAGCAGCAGGTGGCAGCCACCTTTCTTTTGTTGTAGTAATCATCGACTCTGAATGTGTATGATTATTCACAACAGCTTGCACTGAATCGTCTAACCCATAAATGTCTAGATTACCACCTTTTACCAAGCTCTTTTACTTCTAGAATAGTAGGTCTGGTAAGGTACAGACTCCTTATCCCAGAACCAACAAACTAAGATGATGTGGCCACAGGATATCTGTCAGTGCTAGCCCATCTGTAAGTCTGAAGTCACATTACCAATCATGACCTCATAGTCCTACTGGACCAGCACAGGAAGTACTTCCGCCCTAGTCTCATGTATTGCCTGGCCCCGGTTAGGTTTACTTTTACAGCAGCAGGTCTTTTCAGGATAGACTGTCACTCGCAGGTCAAAGTTCTTTGTTTCTTTTTTCTGGAATATGTGGGGGGAAAAAAACAGATTCATAAATGCGGGGCATATATACGTTTTAAATGCATATATGTATACATAGTATACGCTAATAGCACTCAAGTACAAGATTTCCTGATAGCCTCAGCCATTTCAAGCCCTGTGATATTATTTCAAAATCACTACAATTATCCAAGAAGGAAGACTTTCTCAAAGTAGACAATTGCTTCTCCTGAAATACCACATGTAGCTTGAATGTTTGCACGTCTTCCTGTTAGTGTTACACTAGGCACCAGGCTAGTGGGAATGTTTTCATCAATATTTTGGTACCGGATGCCAAAATGTTTTGAATGCCTGACTAATGTGACCTGTCCTAGCGGGAGGAAATATCCCTACTGGGGCCCTACTGGGGAGGAAATATCCCCACTGAGGGAAGATGGTGGAAAACTAGATATTGGTCCACAAGTGAAAACCATATGTCCTGTGTGGTAGAAAGAAGGGAGGTTAACTTGACACACATTGTATATTTAGTGTTGATGTATCGTCAGGATTTAGTCATTAGTAGTAGTAGTAGTAGTAGTAAGATTTAGGATTGGAGAATGATTCATGAAACCTTTGCCATTTTGTACAGGGTTTTAGGACATTGAAGTTGAACTTTTTTAACGGAAAAGTGGGAAGTGACAAAAGTAAAAATTGTATTCATTTTAATCCAGACAGAAACGATAAATTTTACAACTTCTGTATCTGTATCAATATAGCCAGTATAACCGCCATTAGGCGTAACACACCAGCTAACATAATTAAAACCAAACAACTTATTAGAAATACTGTAAATGCAGAAATGTTCGCGGTGGTTTTATGTTAAAACCACAGCAAAACTTTCTGACCACCTATTCATTCAATTAAGTTTGAAAATTACATCCTTGTCATTGTGCTATTACTTCTTGGTTTCTTTGTATACAATATGATATTGATACTATACAATGCTTCCGTTATTTTATAATGACCTCTGACCTCTCCGCTCACTTTTCTGATACTTTTAAGTTCACCATATTTGATTTTGCTCAATTTACTGTCTAACAATTGTATTAGTCTTTCCTATATTTGATTTAATTGTATTGTCCTGTATTTGATAGAATTGTATTCAATGTACAAATGTAGGCAGACTCCAGGAAGATTAGTGTAAAAATTGTACACTAATGGAGATCTGAATAAAACAAACAAACAAACAAACAAACCAACCTATGACTGTAGTGCTACTATTATTTCAAACGCAAACTTAAAACCACCACAAACACGCCATTTTCTCCCTACCGCAAAATGAAAACTTCAATGCATTTACAGTAGTTGATGGCTAAGGCCAACAATGAGAATACATGTGTTGTGTAGAAGTACAGAAGACCAGTTCCTTGTTGTTCAGAGCTGTGTCCGTGTGTGTGCAGGCTGCGCTGGCTGGGGGCACCACCATGATCCTGGACTTCATCATCCCCAGACGTGGACAGTCACTGCTGGGGGCGTATGATCAGTGGAAGGCATGGGCCGAACCAAAGGTGAGGGGGGTGGACGGAATCAGAAATAGGCGGGGACGGACTTAACCAAAAATAAGAGGGATAGAGTGAATGAAAAGTGGGGTATGGGTTAAAATAAGACTAGAGGAATGGACTGAACCAAAAGTGTAAGGGACTGAAGGATGAAAGAGGGAACTTGACCATACCAAATGTAAAGGCCGCATGATTGGTTGATAGTTTACTATGGTGTTTACTTGTTTACTTTCCCAGGTTTGTTGTGACTACTCGTTCCACATGGCAGTGACCTGGTGGAATGACAAGGTCGGGGAAGAAATGGAGACGATGGTAAAGGAAAGAGGTGAGATGTCCGCATTTGTCCATTTACACCTTTGGCATTGAGCTGGGACCAGATAGCACTTTGCCACATGTTCTTGGCATTGTCAATCATGGTATTATAATCAAAGGAAGAAACAAATTCCTTTCATTAATTTACATTTCCTTATTATTGTGAATTTTAATTCAATGAAATGTTTGCAGTGGTTTATTTTCCGGGCTCTAACCTTGACCTCTCCACCCCAAAATCATAACGATGCACATATTTTTCCATTTTATCACAGTCACTACTTAAGGGGCATATTGCGACATGAACATAAAACAAAATTCTTTGGTTTTGATTATTTTTCTACATCATTAGTTGAATCTACCTTATTACACTGCACAGCAATATTCATCACGTAAGGATGCGACTTTGTAGTGTCGTGCGAACGTCTTGAAAAAAATTATATACGCCATCCCCGCCGCCGCTTGAATTGGCTGCCATCTTGTCCAACATTCCGACGAACCACCGAACACGTGATCGAACGCCCGACGTTCTGAAGTTTGTTTACTTGTGGTGATTTTCCTGTGACGCTCGAACTCCGACCATAACGGTCGATTCAGATTTTTCGTAGCGTTCTACGCTGGCTTATTTGCATATTAACTTGCGGGACGCAAGTTAATATGTAAATGCCCCAGATTTTACATGTTTGGCGTTTTTCGTCGTTTATTAATGGTGGAAATGTGACAAAATGACGGGAATATGTTGGAAATAAGTAACAAATAAGTTACAAATGTGAATCTTAGTGTAGATCTTTCAAATTCTTACTATTTTCTAGTTTTTGCCCACCAGATTCTACAATATGCCCCTTTAAGTACAGAATTTTTGCAATCGTAGATTTGAAACACTGAGTGACTGACCTACCACAAAATTAAATCCCCACGAAAGTAAATCAATTTACAATATTGGTAACTATTTGCTTTTCTAGGTGTGAACTCCTTCAAGATGTTCATGGCGTACAAAGACGTGATGATGCTGAATGATGCTGAGATGTACCAGGTGTTCTGCCGGTGCAAAGAGATAGGGGGCCTCGCTCAGGTGCATGCAGAGAATGGGGATCTCATTGATGAGGTAAGGCTCGGTAGGACAATGGAGATCATAAAGACTGTCTTTCCTACTAACAAGTTGAACGTATGTAACAACAGAGAGATGAATGCTGAGGATCAACTATATGATTCTATACTGCTTATTGTGTTTCTGCTCTCAGTGTGCGAAATACTTTTTTGAGCCAGATTGCCTGGTGTGCAACCTGGGTAAAAGCTAGCCCATCAGAGCCCATGCTAGATTTAGCTAGAAGTTTAGTCACTATAGATTTCAGTACTCACATCTTGAATGTTATTTGACCCTATCTGACATATACCACAGTATGTACATGGATAGGCCCTCGACAGGACATCGGTGAACTAGTGGACATATGTAGACTGTGACTGTGGACTGTAACTTGTTGAGTGTTACGTGACTGATGTGCAAGTGTTTCCTGTGTCTCCACACACACAGTGTTCCAAGAAGCTGATTGCTTTGGGCATCACCGGCCCCGAGGGGCACGCGATGTGTCGTCCTGAGGAGGTGGAAGGGGAGGCGACAAATCGCGCTGTGACGATCGCTAACAGGGTAGGTACACATGCGCATGTAGTTAGTCCTGAATACTGCCGTGACCATGGCTAACAGGGTAGGTACACATGCGCATGTAGTTAGTCCTGAATACTGCCGTGACCATCGCTAACAGGGTAGGTACACGTGTGCATGTAGTTAGTCCTGAATACTGCCGTGACCATCGCTAACAGGGTAGGTACACATGCGCATGTAGTTAGTCCTGAATACTGCCGTGACCATCGCTAACAGGGTAGGTACACGTGCGCATGTAGTTAGTCCTGAATACTGCCGTGAATATTGCTAACAGGGTAGGTACACTTGTGCATGTAGTTAGTCCTGAATACTGCCGTGACCATCGCTAACAGGGTAGGTACACATGCGCATGTAGTTAGTCCTGAATACTGCCGTGACCATCGCTAACAGGGTAGGTACACGTGCGCATGTAGTTAGTCCTGAATACTGCCGTGAATATCGCTAACAGGGTAGGTACACGTGCGCATGTAGTTAGTCCTGAATACTGCCGTGACCATCGCTACCAGGGTAGGTACACGTGTGCATGTAGTTAGTCCTGAATACTGCCGTGAATATTGCTAACAGGGTAGGTACACTTGTGCATGTAGTTAGTCCTGAATACTGCCGTGACCATCGCTAACAGGGTAGGTACACGTGTGCATGTAGTTAGTCCTGAATACTGCCGTGACCATCGCTAACAGGGTAGGTACACGTGTGCATGTAGTTAGTCCTGAATACTGCCGTGACCATCGCTACCAGGGTAGGTACACGTGTGCATGTAGTTAGTCCTGAATACTGCCGTGAATATTGCTAACAGGGTAGGTACACTTGTGCATGTAGTTAGTCCTGAATACTGCCGTGAATATCGCTAACAGGGTAGGTACACGTGTGCATGTAGTTAGTCCTGAATACTGCCGTGACCATCGCTAACAGGGTAGGTACACGTGTGCATGTAGTGAGTCCTGAATACTGCCGTGACCATCGCTAACAGGGTAGGTACACGTGTGCATGTAGTTAGTCCTGAATACTGCCGTGAATATCGCTAACAGGGTAGGTACACGTGTGCATGTAGTTAGTCCTGAATACTGCCGTGACCATCGCTAACAGGGTAGGTACACATGCGCATGTAGTTAGTCCTGAATACTGCCGTGACCATCGCTAACAGGGTAGGTACACGTGTGCATGTAGTTAGTCCTGAATACTGCCGTGAATATCGCTAACAGGGTAGGTACACTTGTGCATGTAGTTAGTCCTGAATACTGCCGTGACCATCGCTAACAGGGTAGGTACACGTGTGCATGTAGTTAGTCCTGAATACTGCCGTGACCATCGCTAACAGGGTAGGTACACGTGTGCATGTAGTTAGTCCTGAATACTGCTGTGACCATCGCTACCAGGGTAGGTACACGTGTGCATGTAGTTAGTCCTGAATACTGCCGTGACCATCGCTAACAGGGTAGGTACACTTGTGCATGTAGTTAGTCCTGAATACTGCCGTGACCATCGCTAACAGGGTAGGTACACGTGTGCATGTAGTTAGTCCTGAATACTGCCGTGACCATCGCTAACAGGGTAGGTACACGTGTGCATGTAGTTAGTCCTGAATACTGCCGTGACCATCGCTACCAGGGTAGGTACACGTGTGCATGTAGTTAGTCCTGAATACTGCCGTGAATATCGCTAACAGGGTAGGACTGGTACACGTGTGCATGTAGTTAGTCCTGAATACTGCCGTGACCATCGCTAACAGGGTAGGTACACGTGCGCATGTAGTTAGTCCTGAATACTGCCGTGAATATCGCTAACAGGGTAGGTACACGTGTGCATGTAGTTAGTCCTGAATACTGCCGTGAATATCGCTAACAGGGTAGGTACACTTGTGCATGTAGTTAGTCCTGAATACTGCCGTGACCATCGCTAACAGGGTAGGTACACGTGTGCATGTAGTTAGTCCTGAATACTGCCGTGAATATCGCTAACAGGGTAGGTACACGTGTGCATGTAGTTAGTCCTGAATACTGCCGTGACCATCGCTAACAGGTTAGGTACACGTGTGCATGTAGTTAGTCCTGAATACTGCCGTGACCATCGCTAACAGGGTAGGTACACGTGTGCATGTAGTTAGTCCTGAATACTGCCGTGACCATCGCTAACAGGGTAGGTACACTTGTGCATGTAGTTAGTCCTGAATACTGCCGTGACCATCGCTAACAGGGTAGGTACACGTGTGCATGTAGTTAGTCCTGAATACTGCCGTGACCATCGCTAACAGGGTAGGTACACTTGTGCATGTAGTTAGTCCTGAATACTGCCGTGACCATCGCTAACAGGGTAGGTACACGTGTGCATGTAGTTAGTCCTGAATACTGCCGTGAATATCGCTAACAGGGTAGGTACACGTGTGCATGTAGTTAGTCCTGAATACTGCCTTGACCATCCCAAACAGGGTAGGTACACGTGTGCATGTAGTTAGCCCTGAATACTGCCGTGACCATCGCTAACAGGGTAGGTACACGTGTGCATGTAGTTAGTCCTGAATACTGCCGTGACCATCGCTAACAGGGTAGGTACACGTGTGCATGTAGTGAGTCCTGAATACTGCCGTGAATATCGCTAACAGGGTAGGTACACGTGTGCATGTAGTTAGTCCTGAATACTGCCGTGAATATCGCTAACAGGGTAGGTACACGTGTGCATGTAGTTAGTCCTGAATACTGCCGTGACCATCGCTAACAGGGTAGGTACACGTGTGCATGTAGTTAGTCCTGAATACTGCCGTGACCATCCCAAACAGGGTAGGTACACGTGTGCATGTAGTTAGCCCTGAATACTGCCGTGACCATCGCTAACAGGGTAGGTACACGTGTGCATGTAGTGAGTCCTGAATACTGCCGTGAATATCGCTAACAGGGTAGGTACACGTGTGCATGTAGTTAGTCCTGAATACTGCCGTGAATATCGCTAACAGGGTAGGTACACGTGTGCATGTAGTTAGTCCTGAATACTGCCGTGACCATCGCTAACAGGGTAGGTACACGTGTGCATGTAGTTAGTCCTGAATACTGCCGTGACCATCGCTAACAGGGTAGGTACACGTGTGCATGTAGTTAGTCCTGAATACTGCCGTGACCATCCCAAACAGGGTAGGTACACGTGTGCATGTAGTTAGCCCTGAATACTGCCGTGACCATCGCTAACAGGGTAGGTACACGTGTGCATGTAGTTAGCCCTGAATACTGCCGTGACCATCGCTAACAGGGTAGGTACACGTGTGCATGTAGTGAGTCCTGAATACTGCCGTGAATATCGCTAACAGGGTAGGTACACGTGTGCATGTAGTTAGTCCTGAATACTGCCGTGAATATCGCTAACAGGGTAGGTACACGTGTGCATGTAGTTAGTCCTGAATACTGCCGTGACCATCGCTAACAGGGTAGGTACACGTGTGCATGTAGTTAGTCCTGAATACTGCCGTGACCATCCCAAACAGGGTAGGTACACGTGTGCATGTAGTTAGCCCTGAATACTGCCGTGACCATCGCTAACAGGGTAGGTACACGTGTGCATGTAGTTAGTCCTGAATACTGCCGTGAATATCGCTAACAGGGTAGGTACACGTGTGCATGTAGTTAGTCCTGAATACTGCCGTGAATATCGCTAACAGGGTAGGTACACGTGTGCATGTAGTTAGTCCTGAATACTGCCGTGACCATCGCTAACAGGGTAGGTACACGTGTGCATGTAGTTAGTCCTGAATACTGCCGTGACCATCGCTAACAGGGTAGGTACACGTGTGCATGTAGTTAGTCTAGGGAAAGGCCTTTATTGTTTACCTGTCTAGATGATGAATTATTTCAGTCATTTTGCCCATTACTATTTCTACTGTTGGTGCATTTGCTTGCTATTTAAATATTTGTAGTTTGTGACTTGTAAAGACCCTAACAGAAGGGTAAGGATACAAGATTTTGTACATGAACGAGACCACCTAGATTGCAAATCCTGTTTTACCAAGGTCAAGTATATGTTAGACAATTGTATGTGTTTGCTATTTCAATGCACGAAAAGTAATGTAAGAGACGACCAAAAGTGGTGACAAAGGGTCGGTGGCAGAGGTGTTCAGGTTTGACTGTAGATGTGTTTCCCTCCCCCCAGGCTGGCTGTCCGCTCTACGTCGTACACGTCATGAGCAGGGCTGCAGGAGATGTTGTTTCTGCAGCCAGGAAAGAAGGTGAGGGGAGGGGAAGAACTGTGTGTTACATGTGCCAGACTTGTATGTAAAGGCAAAGAATACCTGTACCTGAACATGTCTTATGTCCACAGCTCTATGATATAGTGTAAAAGACTTGTTATGAATGGTGTGATTCACCCTATCACAGGCAAAGTTGTGTTTGGAGAGCCCATAGCTGCCGGTCTTGGTGTGGATGGTACCAATTACTGGGACAAGGACTGGCGGCATGCAGCTGCCTATGTCTTGGGACCACCCCTCCGACCGGACACTTCCACCCCTGGATATCTAATGGACCTGCTCGCCAAGTAAGCCTTCATGCAGGGAACAGTCCACTAAACCTGTTACTGCTGGGGTGGGCCAAAGTCTCTTCATTTTCACCTGGTGTTTCTTCAGTCTTTACTCTCACAGCTTTCATTGTACAGCTTACTGAACTTCCCTTGAAATTGCTGTGTCTCCTACATGTACTAATGACACTGTCTGTGGTCTTCAGGTTCTTGTTAACTGTCTACCTGGTCCCTGGATGTAATGTCTATGTTGTGTCCTGTTTTCACAAGTTCAGTGCATGATCATAACATGTCTGTGTGGTTTATTGTAACTCCTTTGCTCACAAGGTGATAACTGCTATACTAACCTCTGTGCACTACTTCACCTCTTTAGCAGCCCTTTGCAGGTTTCAATCTGAACTCTGACCTTTACCTTACTTCAGGTAGAGTACTCTGAACTCTGACCTTTACCCTGCTTCAGGTAGGTTACTTTGAACTCCGACCTTTACCCTCCTTCATGTGGGGAACTCCCACCTTTACCTTGCTTCATGTATGGCACTCTGACCGATACCAGGTTAACTTTAGGGCACTCTAAACTTTGAACATAGATCTGTTTCAAATTAAGGTGTCTTGATGTACTCTCAAGTGCCTTGAAATTCTTTTTCTTGTGTCATTAGGACTAAAAGTGAGATATACTTGGGGTCTTTGATAGTATCTTTGCAGATTGGACACATGCAATGATGGTTTTCCAGTAAATATTTTGTGTTTCTGTTGAAAACTTGTGCTTGAAGAGACAAACAGAAGGCCAGTTCATAGTTTGAGATATTTTCCCAACTGATTCCAACATTACAGCCTATTTCTTTGTTGTGAAAGAAATTGTGTCTTCCAAGTAATTTACCAACCTGATGAATGTATTCAAAATGTTGCCTGTGTTGCCAGTGTTGTGTCTACAAGGTTGAAATGATAAGTGCATGAACACTGTGAATGTAACCTTCCTCCAGCGGTGATCTGACCTGTGTTGGCACCGACAACTGCACCTTCAATGCAAATCAGAAGGCGCTAGGTAAGGACGACTTCCGTAAGATCCCTAACGGTGTCAACGGCGTGGAAGACCGCATGTCCATCGTGTGGGAAAAAGGAGTGCATTCTGGGAAGCTGGACGAGAACAAGTTCGTTGCGGTGACCAGCACGAACGCTGCCAAGGTCTTCAACCTCTACCCCAGGAAGGTCTGTGTCTTACAGATTTGTGTCTAACACTTAATGTAAAAAATGTCAAGTGACATTACTGCATTCCGTTTTGTGCACCGTGCCAACCCAAAAGACAGGCATTCTCATAAACCAGGTATACATGATGTAAAAAGTAACACAGCCTTGCAGACTTACTAATTACATGTAAAATATCCTATTCCAGCATAGAATTTTACACGACTTTCCAGCATAGAATTTTACACGACTTTCCTGAAAGCTAGCTTTAGTAAGGGATTTCCCTCTGGTAGGATGTTTAAATGGAGGTCCCGTGTTTGAAGAGAGCTTCACCTTGAGGATGTAAAAAAACCCACCACACTTATCAAAAAGAGTCCTTCCTGATGTGAGATGGATCAAAACCATTGTGGTCTAAATGGGTTAGGGAATTTCCCCAAGCAGCCTTTGTAACCCCTGCATTGTCTTTAGCTGGTCTCAATCATGATGTTTCTGAGCTGGTAGAGTAGATGCTGTTTCAGTCCTATTCATGTAACCCGTAACCTCGGAGTGGCCTTGGGTTCTTGTTACGTGGTCACAGTTGAGTAAAAAAGAAAATTGAAGCCGTTTCAGAAGCACTAATTGGTGGCCTGTGTGTGCGGCTGCAGGGCCGTATTGCTGTAGGTTCGGATGCAGACATCGTGGTGTGGGACCCGCAGGCCACCAGGAAGATCTCCGCCTCCACTCACCACCAGGCTGTGGACTTCAACATCTTCGAGGTAGGAAGGGGTGTGATCATCAAAGGACAATGTTTTTTAGTTGTCAGCTATCAAATGGATAAGAATGTATATGTCTAAATGATAAACTTGCCTGCTTTCCTGTATTTCTTTACCGGAGAAAAGACGGCAAGATATTTTCATTTTCCCAATATTCTTGTGGTAATTGACACAAATTAGATTAGATTTTTTGTAGAAACAGCTGAGCATCAAGTGAAGTTTTGAGTGAATACAACATTTCATTCTCTCAGCTGCTCATGCTGACTCGTGTGTTCCCTTCATCCAGGGCCAGGTGTGCCATGGTGTCCCTGTCTATGTGCTCAGCCAAGGCAAGGTGGTGGTGGAGGATGGTGGACATGTCAAGGTCACACAGGGCGCCGGCAAATATATCCCCAGGTAAGGGGAGAACAAAACCCATGAGATTTGCATTCATTTTAAGGTGGTCTTGTGGTTCGGGTTGTTTACAATAGAATCTAGAGGTTCAAATCCATAGTAGGCCACAGTATTCTGCCTTTGGGAAAGGCACTCAGGTGAAAATGAGGGATGTCCCTTTGGATGGGATGAAAAGCCGGGTACCCGTGAGAATAGACACATTTGAAGCACGTTTAATAACCTACCACTCTTATCAAAAAGTGTGTGAGTGGATCAAACCTTAACCTTACAGTCCGGTCTCTAGGCTGACATCTTGAAAAGGTGATAGTCACCTATTATGTCAATCTTTCCACAACTGTGGTAGATCTCAATAGATCATGGGCGATAGGCCACCGAGTTTTAGTTGAAATCTCTGTTGTTCTGTTTGAACACCAAAGTGTCCACTGAAGAAGGCATCCCGATAACCATACTGTTCTCTACACGTAGTACACGCACTCCGCGCGACGAACAGCATCAGTTGTTACTTCCGTGTTCTGGTCACAGCTCGCGCAAGGGCCGGCGGGAGTATCGGTCGTTCGAATGCCTTCGCGAACCAGCTGTTCGAAACTGTAGAACCGTCAAGAGCTAACTTCGCTAACTTCATAAAAATCACAGGGTAGGAAAAGCTACCCGTGGACAGCGTTACCACTTGGGGTGGACAGCAATTTTGGTGACTTAGAACCACGTTCGACGGCGCTTCTTAGGGAAATAGGCTACTACCCACTAAGATGCGCAGCCCGACATATTCAGTGAATACGGCCTGCCTGACTGACAAAATCATTAGGAACAAACGACACCCACCGCTTACATCAATAACACTTCGTCTACTTATTGGCAACTATCTTTGCCATCTCAGTTTTCTTTTCACAGACGGTACCAATCACATGTTAGAGTGTAACAAATCTCTGGACCTCGCCGTGCCGAATAGTGGCTCCATTTTCGAACGTGGCGGGAAATCTGGGTCTTGTGTCTTATTGGCTATCAATGATGTCATTGCCGCACTGCTGGTACCGCTGTCCCCCGGAAATCTGACTTTGTAAAATGCCGCATATCTCCTTTGAAATGAGGTATTGTATCCTAAGGAATTCTACATGGCTAGTAAGTAACCCCTAGATTATAAGTAGTATCAACGTGTTTAATTTCATGGCGGTTTTTCGCCCAAAATAAGGGCTTTTGAAACTGCATTTCCTACCTATCTATTCTTGTTCTTAACACTACCGGCAACATTCGGGTGACTTCGGCATCTGTTCGTATGGTTCTTTGGAATAGACTGCGGATCGGGCGTTGTGGCTGTTACAGTTGGAGTACGATTCTCGGGAATCATTCAGTGGATCAAATACACAGGTAGTGCGGATCGGGCGTTTTGGTTGTTACAGTTAGTGTACAATTCTCGGGAATCTTTCAGTGGATCAAGTACATAGGTAGTGCGGATCGGGCGTTGTGGTTGTTACAGTTAGTGTACGATTCTCGGGAATCATTCAGTGGATCGAGTACACAGGTAGTGCGGATCGGGCGTTGTGGTTGTTACAGTTAGTGTACGATTCTCGGGAATCATTCAGTGGATCAAGTACATAGGTAGTGCGGATCGGGCGTTTTGGTTGTTACAGTTAGTGTACGATTCTCGGGAATCTTTCAGTGGATCGACTCGTACACAGTGCGCGTTAGAGTAAGTTCTCGGGAATCTTTCAGTAGGCTGAGTACACAGTCAGTGCGTTAGTCTACGATTCACTGAAATCTTTCCGTTTGTTTGTTCCTTGGCGGACTATCGGAGTTTATATATATACGGCACAGTAATGCCTATTTCTACAAAAACTTGATGGCCTACCGCCTGTGAATAGATAAGGGGGCACATTTCAGGGTGGGGGGTCATTTTGTCAATAAGTTGTAGGTACCAAGTAGGGAGGATAGTATGAGTCAAGGTGTGATTAGTTGGTGTCAGTGTGTTTCCTTAGGAAATGACATGGGGGTGAATTAGTATAGGAAATCACATGGGACCAACAACTAGCCAATACAGGCTTTCTAAGAGTGTTTATGGTGAAGTGGCAACCATTAAGCTGCCAGATTTTCAGCCAAGTAAAAATCACAAATGTTTGACTTCCGACCTCCCTCATGAAACCTGCAAAAACAGCTGGCGGCCCTAACATCTGGGCTTCGAGCGCTACACGCACGCAAAGCTGTGTTCTCCTGGGGAATACCTTATCCCGGTTATAACCAGGGCAGGACAAAGGGCATGTTTCCATCTGTATCCCTGATAAAACCGGGACTGGCAGCTTAAGGGTTAAACAATCCATCCAAGTCTTCCTATCATTCCCCACCCCTCAGGAAGCCTTTCAGTGACTATGTGTACAAGCGGATCAAAGTTCGTGATGGTCTGAACCAACCCAAGGCTGTGGAGAGGGAGCCGTACAAGGGACCGGTCATCGACCTGAACGCAGAGCCACAGGTACGTTTAACCAACTTCAGACATGTAACACTTCACTTGTGTGGTTTCTGTAGTGCTACATATGTACGTGAAGGTTAACCATGTAAATCTCACTACAGGTGAAATACTGTGTTCTGCTACCTTCTGTTTGTGGCATTGATGTGGTGATTCTGACCATGTAACAGTTTGTTATGCTGAATCAGTATTGATGACTTATGTGATTCTGACCATGTTGTAACAGTTTGTTATGCTGAATCAGTATTGATGACTTGTGGTGATTCTGACCATGTTGTAACAGTTTGTTATGTTGAATCAGTATTGATGACTTGTGTGATTCTGACCATGTTGTAACAGTTTGTTATGCTGAATCAGTATTGATGACGTGTTGATTCTGACCATGTTGTAACAGTTTGTTATGTTGAATCAGTATTGATGACTTGTGTGATTCTGACCATGTTGTAACAGTTTGTTATGCTGAATCAGTATTGATGACGTGTTGATTCTGACCATGTTGTAACAGTTTGTTATGCTGAATCAGTATTGATGACTTGTGTGATTCTGACCATGTTGTAACAGTTTGTTATGTTGAATCAGTATTGATGACTTGTGTGATTCTGACCATGTAACAGTTTGTTATGCTGAATCAGTATTGATGACTTGTGTGATTCTGACCATGTTGTAACAGTTTGTTATGCTGAATCAGTATTGATGACTTGTGTGATTCTGACCATGTTGTAACAGTTTGTTATGTTGAATCAGTATTGATGACTTGTGGTGATTCTGACCATGTAACAGTTTGTTATGCTGAATCAGTATTGATGACTTGTGGTGATTCTGACCATGTAACAGTTTGTTATGCTGAATCAGTATTGATGACTTGTGGTGATTCTGACCATGTTGTAACAGTTTGTTATGTTGAATCAGTATTGATGACTTGTGGTGATTCTGACCATGTAACAGTTTGTTATGCTGAATCAGTATTGATGACTTGTGGTGATTCTGACCATGTAACAGTTTGTTATGCTGAATCAGTATTGATGACTTGTGTGATTCTGACCATGTTGTAACAGTTTGTTATGCTGAATCAGTATTGATGACTTGTGTGATTCTGACCATGTTGTAACAGTTTGTTATGTTGAATGTTGCAGGAGGAGCCCAAGCGTGTCGCCCCATCCGTCGCTGCAGAGTTTGAAAGTCGTCCAATCAGCAGCCGACACGGCCACCGGGATCTCCACGCATCCGGTTTCAGTCTGTCGGGGCGGCAGATTGACGACAACAGGGGCAACACACCGCACAGGCGTGTTCTGGCACCCCCCGGTGGAGCCTCCAGTATCCAGTTCTGAGCTGGTCCACCCCTTCAGGAGCCCTTCCTTTTAGTACTGAACTTCAGGCCGCACTTTTAAGGCAATTTTAGTCCTCCGTTGTTTTTCTTCTCATATTTGAGTTTTGCATTTTGTAAGCTAGATTTTTTAGTGAGTTGCATTTCATTTACATAAGCTTCTCATCCGGCCATGATATTTGCCATTATGGTATAATTGAAGTATACAGCATACATGTAGCTGAGAAAGTCTAGACAGAAAGTTGTTCATGGATTCCTCCATGTGCTTCTTTGCAGTACAGGTTTTTTATGATCATGAGAAGTTTATAATGATAATTACTTTATACAAAATCTGCTTATTTCAATGATCATGATATCTCTGACAACCATACTTACATGTTACTAAGCTCAAAGGTATCGCTCCATTGTTAGTGGTTAGTGTATGTGTGGGGTAACACTATGTATTTAAAATATGATTTAGTTAATGCACTTACAAGTTTTATCAGGCTTCCTATGTTCTTTCTTTTTAATCTTCAGCACATTGGTGTATTATTCTCATGCTTGTGCAAGGTACACCTCACAAAATGTGCACCTGTGACTTAGGACACCATTTTGTTAGAGAAAGACTTTCGTACTCCAATTATTCATTATTGAATATTCCATGTATTTGGAACATCTACCCATGTAAGTAATCAAGCCTTAAGCTTGTAACTGTCCCTGTAATGGGCAAATATTTAGCAAACTAGTGAAACTAATAAGCAAATATTGTGAGAGCTACTGTTGAGGGGTGTTCTTGAAATAGGTTTGAGAAACAAAGGAGTAAGAACTTTGATCATTCCAGACTTGACAACCTGAGTCAGTGACCTGTCTATTGTATTGATAATGGATGTAGATAATTCTGTGGCTAAGAAATGTAACTGTATCACATGGATGTTAAACATTGGTCTTACATGTCTTTTATATACCAAATTGAATACATCAGTTATACATAACCATCTTGAAATCACCTTATAGCTTGTCCATTCACTAATGTTAATGACAGAAGTTGGCAGGAAGATGGTTGAAACGCACTACCCTTTAGAAGATAGCATGAACATGTGTTAGTATGGAGAACACTGATGTGCCTGTGTGTTTATGATATGATAAACCTGTACTGTGTGCCTTGTTAAGTGTTGTCTGTTCTGGTTGTAGACGATCAAGCTGATGGCAATCACCCTGAACTGCTGATTTAGTAACTATTAAACTTGTCATACATACAAAGCAGAGATTCTCCAGACTGTTTTTCTGATATTTGTACTGTAACTATCAGAATGGAAAAAGGAAAGTGATCTCGAACCAGTTTAGCTCAAATGAACTCAATGAACAGATGAGCTAATCTTCCACTGGTCGTGACAGGAAGACAGCACTCAGGCGAAAATGAGGGCCTGCATGGGGGGGGTCCCGACAACGCTCTACGCTAAATTCGGAGGGCCGGCTACGTAATACCCTAAATTCAGAAAGCCTCCCTACGCTCTACGCTAAATTCAGAAAGCCCCCCTACGCTCTACGCTAAATTATGGAGTGGTCGGCAACGCTCTACGTAAAATTAAAACGGCCGATTACGCTCTACATAAAAGGGGCATGCAGGCCCTCGAAAATGAGTACCTAGCTTCAGTTAGGGACATCCCTCTGATAGAACGGAGAATTGACCCGTGTTTGAGGAGAGCTACACCTTGAGAATGTTGATGAATCCACCACACTTATCGAAACGAGTAGGGCTCTCCCAGTGTGAGTGGATAAACTGAATGTCGGGATATGCAGCTTGTACTGTTCGGTACGAACATAATGTGTTACGCAATGAGTCAGTTTAGTGGGTATGCAAACAAACAATGGTGAAAAAAAAAGGTTGCCATTATTATGAAATGTAAGTGGTCACAGAGGTTGAGTAAATGACTGATACAGAAAAAGAGGGAAAAAGGCATCCGCATTCTATGACAATCGCATCAGTTTTACGATATTTTCTCTATTTATGGGATACATTTTGCCTTTGGTCTGAACGATTTACAGCATAGTCGCAAACTTTTTTCGGAAACAGACGAAAATTGATGCACGTGCGGATGACATACATATAAACAAGTCAGTGTGGCATCATGATACAAGTTAATAGATAGGTTACTTGTGATTTTGTGCTTTCGCCCAAAAGGTTGTTTTTGTCAGCGTTCGTGCGTGTGACTCTGTGTACACGATAACTTAGGAATACCTGGACTGATTGTCTTGATAATGGTATGATTTTGACTTGATATCCATGTGGGTAGGTCTTGGTGAGACCCCGAAATGATTAGATCTTTGGCCCCCTTGCAGCTTGCTATGGCACTGCAGTAGACCGCCGGTTTTGATATCCCCTGGACAAGCTGCGGCCATGATTTTTGAGTGGTAGATACATGTGTAGCTCTTGGAAGGGAGGGTAGTCATGTGGGCTTGGGAACCCTATAGCAGATTTTTTAAAACTGCATGGGTAACAAACACTGCCCACATCCATGCAGAAAAGTTATGTGAGCGCATCATCAGTTTGGTTGCTAGATACAGTAGAAGCCACTTAATTACACCTCGGATAAACGCACCTTCCGTTTAATTGCACCAAATCCCAAAATCCCAAACCGGTTCCCATTCACTGCATTGTTAGTGACTCCGCATAACTGCACCGCGCATTGTCACCAATTTCGGATAACTGCACCAATTTTTTTCAAAAATCCTCAAAAAGTTAACTAAAAAGGTGCGCTAAAAATCGGCAAACGTGGTACAAATGAGCCGATACCTGCCGGTGTAAAGGCGCAATACCGCCAATATGTTTAAAACTGTTTTTGAGTAACAAAAGAAGGCGGTCTCCATTGACAGTCACGTTGATAGGAATCGTATGGGAGGTCCCGGGCGGGTCCAGGGCGTGTCGGCACCATCAAGAGACGCACGCCTACCAAAGGCGGCATTGCGCTTTGGCAGACAGCATGCTGCACTCAATAAAGATTGGTCTCTACCTGTACTACTATCTTATTACTGTGAATGCATTCAAGTTCGCGTGGATTTGATTTCGCGTTAAGGATGGCATGGGGTGTTGTCGGTGGTTTGAGGTTTGCGGCAGCGCTACATACTGCTGCCGATGATAAAAGACCGGCGTCTTTACGTACATCTAGTCGGAAACAATAGAGGCTCGGCAAGGGCTACAGACGTGTAGGCGGACATAACAGTCGCTTTTGGCGGTGCGGTGCTAACGTGATCATCTGGCTGAATCCGCGTCCTAGAAACTTCCTGCATTCACCGGAACGAGGTATACGCGGGTTAGGCTCTGATACTGTATAAGGAGAATGATCTGTCCTTGATCTGAGTCATCTAACCATATCTGCCCACTAGATACACTGTACATTTTGTTCCTTATTTGGAATTTTGACGACGGAGTTTTCCAGTGTAATTCCTGGACACAAGTTGTAATTAAGAAGGTAATCTCTGCCAAACATACCGCTATCTTAACTTAGAATTGCCAGACCTATGTCACCAAAGTCATCATTTTTAGAAATACAGTACAGGCGGAGTTGTGTTTGTTAGATTAGATCGTCCTTGTGCTTTTACGCTATCGGCGCATTTTTATCCTTTGTTTGCGCATTCACCAACACAAGTGTGAAACTTTCGATGTAATTTGTTGACTCAAGTTGTAGATACGGTGTCAAGTTTGTCTTAGTCATACCTATCGCCATTTAAACTAACAAATTGTGAGACCAAAGTCATTATTCTAGACATAACGTTACAGTCGGAGTTGTTTTCTTTGCTGTGCGAATCAAGCATATTTTCTCTTTCTACACGTGTACAGTACCTAGCTACTGATTTAAACATCTGTGAGGAAGCAAAAGAAATGTTAAGTTTAATCTGTACAGTATCATGGTAAACTTTACAAGATTTTTGTACAGTAAATGTCCTTGAATACGTAAATAAAGTTAATAACTGCATAATTTCGTCCATTTTCTTTGTGCTAGTGTTTCTGACTAACAATACACCGCCCCGCCCATGGTGGTACGGTCCAGCTGGACATTTCGCATAATTGCACCAGCCGGATAATTGCACCAAAAACGCTGGCAAATGCGTGGTGCAGTTAAGCGGAGTCTACTGTACATGTACGCGTATTCAAAACAACGTTTTCGAAAGACTTTCAGTGACTTTAAGAAAAAAGTAACTAATCTGATGTGTATTAGTCATATTAAGTGAATGCTGGACTGATTTACATGTACATTGTATGTTACATGGCACCCAATATCAACAATGCTGTGTGAGAATCCCTGTCTGGGCTGTCTTCCAGCCAATGATCTAACAATACACATTCATGTGCAATAGAAGTAGCCAATGAAACACCCTGGCTGTAATGAAAATTGCGCCATATACACGAACAATAATTCAGCACTGGATGTCTGAGGCACAGCAGTTTACTTTCCGCCCTGCCTTCTTTAATGATCTGATTGAGGTGTAACTTTTAACACTTTCATCTTTTGTTAGTGTGTGCCCTTTTATACATGTGCTGTGTGGAATAAAGATGATGTTAAAAATGAAAAAAAAGTGTTCTTCCTTTGTGTTGATATCTAACATCACAGGAGAGTGGTGTAATGAATGTTTGGATGTGCATCCCATTGGCATCAACAAGGTAATGCTTCATACAGAAAGAACACAACCAACACCTCATATTGTCTTGTCTAGTTTATTATAAAATGATAATCTCTCTGATACATTTACAGCCTATAGCAGAACCAATATACACAAGATTTGCATTCCGTTAGAACAAGGACGCTTCAACAGTCATTATTTTCTACAGAACAATATGCCTAAATCATTGTAGTAAGGCCCCAGGCCTGAGGCATTGCCAAAAATGTTATACTGCAAATGACAAATATCATTCTTTCCTCTTAAAAGATCTAGATTTCAAAGCAACAGAATCAGCAAAACATGACTTCATTTCCACTCAGAGTTAAAACATCTTACATGTATGTGTTACAAAATTACTCTATGAAAAGCAGAGCGACATATCAATTTTAACATGGTTCAGAACATTCTGGTATGTAGGGTCAGTGAAACTGACATCATGACATCTGCCCCAGCTTCTTTTGATTTAAAGCCACGTCACACAGGACAATCTTTCAAACATGTACACTTTCAATATGTAGTTACGGTGCAGAAAGACTTGACTTTTAAAACAATTTTGCAAGGATTGTTATCAATTTGACTGTAAGTTAGGCCATGTTGATCTGGTTATACCTGGATGACATCTGCGCGCACATAAATTTTTGTCCACAACCATACTGTAGAGCGTGAAAAGCAACTGCAAAATGAGAAAATACATGCTGTATATTGCAACAAATATTTCAGAAAACGGATACTAATATCACAGAATGCTAAAGTCAATTTCAAAGCCAAAGAAGAAGTTTTCAAAGAACAAAAATGAAGAATCTATATTTCGGTATACCATACTCAATGTGTTTAGTTTTGTTCAACCTTCCTAACCACGTAGATTTCATACTGGATGCACCTTTTTTTTCTGGTCAAACTTTTCTTATTTGCACGCTCGCATCAGTTTTGAGGTCTCCGGAGGATGTCATCAATAAAATCAAATCAACATGGCCTTATCATAAAATCTGATAACAGCCCAAACAGAAGTCAGCATGAAGAATACTGAATGGAATGAACCATTTTTGATGCTTCAGAAAAGTTCACTTACATGTAGCTGGGGTTTTAGTGAGTTGCTCTAACTTACAGAATTCCTATTTTGTAAAATGTCAAGAATGCCGCAGGAATAGAAATTTGTAGCCTTAAAAACCTCAGGATGTACATAAACTAGTACCACAACTAAGAACCTGTGCAAAATAATATTAACTCTCATCATTCTGTTGGGTACCTTAAGGCCGCCACATCAAAATGGTGTTGTGGAGGCATTCTCAACAATGTCATGAACAGCACAATGCATTAAGCAGATCTATCTACATTTCCAGACCTGATTTTTAAAAACTGTGGCATTCTTAGGGTATTATGAGAGTAAAAGTTAAACACTAGCAGACTTCGTCAAGCATAATCTCAGAATATGTTGTATACATTTTGTATATGCCAGTAACAAATCAACAATTACAGTTGTGACTAAGGCATGAGTACAGACTTAATAAATGTTACACTGGTCAATGATACATCATCTACATAATACATAAGGAACACATGCATATCTTTGGTTAAAAACACAGTCTGAAATGATCGACATGTAAGCTGCCAAGGATAACATTTCAGTAAAACACATATTTGTTGTGTTCCATCAATTTACTTTGGTGGGAAATGCAGTTTAGACACTATAGCATTACAATGTATAAAACTCAGTGTCATTTACAATCTGATGCCTCACTGACATCTGCTGCCCTCCCCACTCCACATGATATTGCCTAAATGGGTACACCTGACAGGATGACCTGTGTAATGGAAGTAGGGTCGGTAGTGGTTTAAAAACATATTCCATCCTGCTGAAAAAAACACAAGAAAGACATAACATCTGGAAATAATTTTTGTTAACAATACAAGTGATGATGGTTTAAGCAAAATTATTTTGTGTTTTGTTTTGAGTACTTGTAGTTGTACATATAAGAATTCTGTTTAATACATTTCTCTCGTTTCAGTCTTGATAAAAGAAAAAAAAAGCACAAAAAGACAAAAAACGAGATAAGATCATGAGCCACACAAACATGATAAAATATTTACAAGTGGTCATAACACACAGTCTCAATGCACAGATGCCGTGTTCGTGAGTTTGAAATTGTACATGCCATGAAAAAAAGTTCCTATTCTATATTGTGAGTGTACTGAGGCATCACTCGTCTTTAATGACTGCCTGAATACGTTATTCCTTTTAATATATGCAAACATACAATCAACTGCAGCAGTCACCACAAAAAGAGGTCGTGACCTCTATCTGTACACTAGATTTTAATTACAATAAACAATATTGTAATTTCAAACAGCATGTGATCTGTGATGATATTGAAGTATCCAAGGCAAGTACACCAGAGCCATAGTCTGCTTATGAGTGTATGAATGTGTTCTAGAGAACTTAAAATTCACAATCCAAAGCATTTAGCAATTCAGTAAAATCTTTTCTATCGTACACTGTATAATAGACTGTTTATTAAGCCTATTATAGTAATAACCACACAAAACTGAAGAACTATCTGAACTAGGGAATTGAGCATCTTACACACTAAGTGTTATGTAATACTAGTACTCGGTTTATTGGAGTATGACCTTTCTAGATAGTTTTTCTGGAACTGAAGCCTAGAAGAACTACTTGGCTGGCATACAGTAAAAGAGGAGATATTCACGGTGGTTGTATGTTTGTGATTTTCGGGGTGATCTCGAGCTGTTCGCCATGAACTTAAAACCACCACAAAATTTTTTGTTTTGTCTTCTGCCTGGCTACCCCCTTCTTTTATCCGCAAACTTAAACCACCGGGAACACTTCATTTTCTTCTTACCACAAAACTAAATTCTCTCAAATATTTTGCCCTTACAGTTTGCATTAATGTAGGAGATATCTTGCCATGGGCTACAAGCCAACGCTAAGAATATGTGCTAGGCTAAATCTTGGCTAAGTATCTAGTGCAGCATTTGATAGATATTAGATTACTTTGTCTGGCATGTCTTTCCTAGCTTGATACTAGTAGCCTTATAAATAACATTGTCATAAGTCTAATAACATTATCAAAAAACCTTCAGCCGTTCTCTTCATACATGCTAGGCTCCAGGCGACAACTAGCACCTAGCAGTGTGCACCTGATGTCCAACACCTAGCAGTGTGCACCTGATGTCCAACACCTAGAGTGTGCACCTGATGTCCAACACCTAGCAGTGTGCACCTGATGTCCAACACCTAGCAGTGTGCACCTGATGTCCAACACCTAGCAGTGTGCACCTGATGTCCAACACCTAGCAGTGTGCACCTGATGTCCAACACCTAGCAGTGTGCACCTGATGTCCAACACAATGCTAGGAAGGAGGCAATAACTACATGTAGCACCATGATCCGAGTCTACTTAGAGGAAAAATGTTGAATTGCCGACAGGCACTAGGACAGGAGGAAACAACTAGGGTTACTACATTGTAGCGCAATAGTTCCTAAGCAGATCTCCAGTTTATTACCATAGCACGATCACCAAGTGAACTTATTAATCCTGTGCTAACTGCTATGGTAGGTGGAAGGCAATGACTCCCAACTTGCTAATCAGTAACGTCTGTATAAAACACTATTGAGGACAGTTACACATTCTAAGGAAGACAGTAATCAAAGATCATGAAACAGCGTATAGGATATGCCAAGAAAGACACTGCCTGAGATCTTCCTAATTTGGTAAATATCCAGCAGAAAGTCTGCAGGGCGTGACTCTACCACTATTGATATAAGCTGGAGACATTTCACATTTTTGGTATGACAGATCATTTGGTGTTGTAGTGACCTTCAGAGCTCCGTGGTGGGGATGAGATCCTTGTCCTCTGCCTTGGCCTGTGGGATTTCGTCGTACAAATGTTCTGCCTTCTGCCAGAAGGTTTCGCCAAGTTTGCGCTGACCTGGAGACGCCCCCTGTTGATCCTTTGGTGTAACTGCATCAGGTTGCCAGTCCCCCAAGTTCTCGTACCCCTCCAGGTCCTCCCCCTCCGCTACAACAGTGGTTCTGCCCAGCGGCCCCCCAGGGGCTGATGGGATACCAGCCCGAGCACCCATGCCCTGTGGATCTTTCAGGGTGGCATACCCATCATCCCTTGCATCCACAAGCCCGCTTGTTGCCCCCTCCTGCCCTGTAGGGTCCCCCCCATCGTTCACTCTACTATTGGGGGGTTCTACCTGACCACCCCCCACTGATTCCTTCACCCTGCTGTAGGGGGGTTCTGCACGATCCCCCCCTGTAGATTCTTTCACCTTACTATAGGGGGGTTCTACCTCATTGCCGTGCCCCCTAGATGATTTCTGGCTCTTCCTGTTGGACTTGTTGACCTGTGCATAGAGTTCATTGACCTGTGACCCTGCCACGCCCAAGGTTGCCTGAAGCGAGTGATGGTCCACAGCGTGGATGGTGTGGGCTTTGTTACCTCTGTCCTGTAGAGAATAGAGCAACTTTACAATCACAATACACTACAAATAGACATGAAAGAAAGACAGTAATGTTTGTATACACAGACATATTGACCTTCTCCCTGCTGAGTAGCCTTTTGGCATCAAATTTGCATTGATTACAGGGTAAGAACAATTGAAAGGCCCACAAATTCACATTTTTTGTTCTCCAATATTTTTCAATATATATTGAGAAATAACAGAGCAGGTGGGCTAAATAAAAAAGGAAAAAGAAAGACTCAGGAAAAATCCTCAGAGACAGAAATGTGACAGGATAAACATACTGATGATACGATAAGAGTTCTCATCCAGCCGGAAAACTTGCCTGAGGGTTTGGCATAACTTGTCCCTCTTTGGTTGATTTGCTGCGCTCTTTGTTTATCTGATAAATGGACGGAAAGTTGTCAAATAAACAGATACCGTCATCACAGATGTCATATCACTTCATATGTAGTAGAACTGCTTTTATCTAAAACTGCAAAAAGAAATCCAAAATGAATCTGAATTGGTCAAACAGTGTTGTAGGATGTACATAAATTCACATGGCAAAGACCAGCAGCTTGGATTGCCTGATGTCCTACCCTGGGCAGACGGAGGTTCTTCGTACTAACAGAGGGACCAGCGAGCACAGCTTTCTAGGGCTAGGGGGTCCGGGGAAATTCTAACAATTCAACCTTCTGAAATGGCATTTCCTGTGTTTTTGAGAGGATTTCAAAGGACAAATCAGAGACAGGGTGATGAGCAGTTTTTTTAGGATTCCTGCCCCGCCGATGATACATATAAGTCCACCTTGAAAACAGTTTTGGACATTACAAAGTGGACCTTCCAGCCTGGAAATTTTACAAATTGAACCTTCTGAAATGGTATTTCCTGTGTTTTTGAGAGGATTTTAAGGTAAAAATCAGCGACAGTGTGAGCAGTTTTTTTCAAGGATTCCAGCCCCGCTGGTGATACAAATAATAATAACATTTAAAATCTTGGACATTAAAAAGTCGACCTTTGAGCATGTGCCGAAGTTCTTCCGAACCCTCCAAACCCCCCGGCTACAGCCATGTTGCTGCCATTAGCTCAGATAGACAGCTGCAGCTGTAAATATCACATGCTACCTGCAGCTTACCTTGGCATAAACTGCCTGTCCAGCTGCAGCTGTAGGCCTGCTGACAGCTGCTGCTGCAGGCTGGTCTCCTCCTACAGTTTCATACAGGTCACTAGGGGGCGCTGCAATGGGCATGTCATTGATCTCTTCATAGTCTCGCATGTCTGGAACAATAGTTACTGTCAGTAGAAAATACCATATTCAATCAACCATTGTTTGGAAGCGCTGGCGACCACTGCTGATACAGGGCTCAAAATAAAATGTACTGGGTACATGATTGTGCACTTTTGTGCACCAAAAATTGAAGCTGTGCACCTAATTTTTGACTGTGGGTGCACCAGAGCACTCAGATATATCTGTAGGCTATAGGGTAAAGGTGCTAAATGTACACTAGTATTCAGAATATTTTTCCAACTTAAGTGTCACAAAAAGCAATAAAACCTTTGATGTATTACTTGTTCATAGAATTTTGAAGTGAGCTATGGAATTACAGATTCAAGTCCTTAAGAGAGGCAGTAGGTTTGCAATTAGTTTTTGCTAACATTTTACTTTACTTTATGTTGTGCACCCAAATTTCTTTCTTTGAACCTTCAACTTAAATTTTCAGGTTAAGGCCACACATTAATTTCTTGGTTAACGGATTTTTGATTTTAAAAAAAAAAAAATTTTAGAAAAAAAAATATGAAAACAGAAGGCTGGCCCAGCTTTCTGTTTTCGTGAATTTTTTTGTTCTAAAATTTTTTTTTGGGAAAACAAAAATCCGTTAACCAAGAAATTAAATTGGTGTGGCCTAAGTGCACAATTACACATATTCCCAAAAATGAATTCCAAGCCCTGTGATACAAACAACATGAACAACATCATCATCATCATCATATCGGGCAGCTTGCCCGGACATGAACAACAGCACTGCTCTACAATGAACAGGGCGCTGCTAAAAAATATATAACAGGAGTCCATAAGACACAAACCTCCATGAAGTAATTATGGCATTTGTCATGTTGGGCTAAGGTGTTTGATTCCCTTTACCAGGAAATCAAAACCTGCTTCCATTCATGTCCAGGTAGTGGCCTGACCTCTGCCCGGACAGTAGCTAATCAGTTCCATGCAGTGAGAGAGTTTGTTGTGTAGGCTACCATTAGGCAACACAACCACACTACCTTTAACACAGGCATGTTGTTCTGTAATTCGGCACTACCTGATGAAAATACTGCCTGGGTTCCCAAAATCGCCCTGCATCATCAGGGCCTCAATATTTGACATGTCAAATTTCAAACAAATCCCTCCAAAGTCACCTATGAAGTGAAATGACACACACACAGAAACAATACCCCTGTTGGAGGTCACTGACCTCCTTCATGTAGCTTACAACTGTTCCAATGTTCACCAGCTGTATCATAAACAGCTGACCACATGTTCCAGCAACACTCACCTGATGCAGTGGAGTTCCTGGAGGGGTCAGGCAGGTGCAGGTGGACGCTATCAGGTGCCGTAGTCCTCAGGGCAGGGGGTCCTCCCCCTGGGGCAGGCGACAGATTGCTCCGCCCCGGGGGGTGTGCATCTGGCAGGGGTGGGGGGGTTGTCAGAGGGGCGGGGCCAGCAGTGCTTCCTGATGGTGTGGGGCCGTTGTCCACCTGGGCGTATACATTGTCCTGAACCTGAAAGCAGTTCATTATCATTCCTTAGGCAGACTTCACTTTTGTAAATTTGTATCACTGCAATGGGGAACTTAGTGGCATTTACCCTGAAAGGGAAAGAACAATTTGAAAGAAAATGAATGGAGACCAAAGTCTAACATTGTGGTGTTTTCTGCTAGGTACAATGTAGCTTCTAATATAGACTTTTTTACCTTAATCTTTTTTCTGACTTAACTTAATGTTAACTCTCCGAATTTCACTGGGTACCTTAAGACTGCCACATCAAAATAAACAGCTAGTTAACTTAAAGATATCTACTTAATGCAGCAACAATAATCCATGAGGTACGCACACTTCAGATATCCAGGAGTTCAAGACATTCTTGAGGAGGCATCAATAACTGTTTTTTTATTATGACGGTTTTAGGATACCCGGTGAAATGATGAAAGTTGATGTAACTTGCTACACGCATATCCTGTATGTGTAAAACTCTCAATTGCAAGTCATTACCTATCATTATATATGATAGTTCTGTTAGTTTGTAAAAGTTGGTTCCCATAGCACTTGACCTTTAACCCAAAGCCCAAACCTGCTCACCTCATAGTACACATTGGGGTTTGCCTGACTTGCAGCGGCCTCCCTCTGCCTGATGCTGGCCAGACTTTCCCGAGCTGTCACTTCGGTGTAGTCGGGGGTCTTTTTGCTGTCCACTGCTACAGCTGCCTGTTGAACTGTCCCATCTCCATTCTCCAACACGTCATTGGGGTCATAGTTTTTAACAGGCACTGGAGGGGCGACCTCGGCCAGCTCAATTGATTCAGCCCCTCCTACAGCTGCCGCTGTTTCACCCGGCTGCCCGCCCGCAGAGCTGTAGAAAAGCGCAGTCTGGTCAGTACAAGTCAGCTATCTCTGCCAGATGTATGCTATACATATAGAATATATAGATGAATAAAAAAATCATTTGGGATAGTGAGGTATCCATGTGCTGTAGAAATAAACTACTCTCATCTCCAGAATAAACGCACCGGTACCTTTATTTTTTTTCAGCCTCAAAATCCACCTAGTACATTCTTATGTATTCATTCAAGGGGGTCTGTTAATTAGATTTTGAAGATTTGTCTTGGGGGTTCTTTTATTCTGGGGCATATGTTTACCATACCGGTTATAATACAAAGTAAGTATACTAATATTGAACAGAAGAACTGTACATATCTTGTTCAAATTATAATCTTCCTCGCCACTTCGAAAATGTATGTTAGTAATGTTACACACGCTGTTTAGATACGTCACAAGATTTTACCTAGTAGCTCAATAGAGAGTTTTATACATGTATCATGATCATGACACAAACAGAAATACAGGAAACAATGTAGCTTCTGCTCATTTCAGCACATATACATTTGTGTGTGTGTGTTTCTGTGTGTGTGTCTGTGTACAGGTACATGTATGTGTGCATGCGTGTACAAATGTATGTCTGTGATTACATTTATGTGCGTGTGTAGTGTGTGCATGTCTGTGAATGAGTGTGTATTTGCGTGTGTTTTGTATGTGTCTAAATGCATAATACTGTGTGTGTGTGTACATGTAGTCTATGTGTGCAAGTGAAACTATATGTTTGCTGTTCCTAGTGTTAATCTTACAATATTGATTAAAACATAAGATAAATAAAGAAACATCCTGAAGCAACTTTACAACAAACACAATTGCATGAAAAGTTCCCTACCCGTGTTGTTCCACATCCTTCATCCTGGCGTATCCAGCCTCGCGGTGCCGTCCCCCGGACTCCTCGTCCTTCACAGCCTCGTACAGGTCATCCTGGGACGGGAAGTTCCTGTCAGGTATGGACTCGTACGGCCCCTCCGCCCCGCGACTGGACGCTGACTCGTACTGAGACTCCTGGAGGGGCTCCGACGTATCTACCTCCTGGGTGGGGGGGGGGGGAGACAGGTGTATCTGGTATTTTTGGCTACTTCATTTATATCTTTGCTCATTTTACAGCTTCTGTGGACTATCTAAACTATGGTTGCAAACTTTTTTGGGGGTACAAAAATTGTTGCACTCGTGGATGTGAAGTCAGTGTGGCCTGAAGGATGACCTGTTGTTCTACTCATTATAGGTAAGGTTCTACCCACAGCACTTTCTGGTCTCACATGGAAGTTACATTAACAATTTTTCATGTGGGCCAACACTCTCAAGCAAAAGGTCCACCATGGCACCAAGCACAAGCTGGAAAACTTATCATTGTGGTGAAAAGCGTTGTCTGCTTCCCAATGAACTTTTTGACATTGTCTCATTCATTTCGGTAGAAACTGTGATGATGTTGTTGTTCAAAAATTGATATTTTCTTAACATTTTTGTCAAGAAAATACATGACAAAAGATCATTCTGGTGAACAATCGAGGCGCAGGACAGTTCCACTCATCAGCCAGACTGTGAGACACAAAGACTCCTTTGTGCCACGAGAGACAAAATCTACCCAGTACACCAACCTTGCCCTGCTGACTGCTCTTCTGTCCTTTGCCATCCCCCCCACCGTCTGTTGGAGGCGGTGTTGGAAGCTCCGGTAGTTTCCGTGACGACATGGACTTCCTGTGCCAGTCAGGATCACCAGCTGCAAAAAATTACGTCACTGTTGAAACTATAGAATGACAGGAACACAAATTTTTGTGGACAAAATTTGCCTTTTCATAATTTCTTTATTGGGGTCGTGTGGCGCAAGTGGCAGAGCGCACGGCTGTCAAACAATGGTACCCAGGATCGAATCCCGGGTTGTGTCCACAGACATGTCCGAACTTGCGCCCCGACGATGGGCCCTTGGGAAAGGCACTTAACACGACTTTCCTCACTTCACTCAGGTGTAAATGAGTACCTAGCTCATCTAGGGTTAGGGACGTCCCTTTCATATTACAAAATGTACTAGTAGATGTCTCAAGAGTACTGTAGATCCCATTCTGAATCAAGTAAAGTCTTTCTCTGTTTTCACTTGGTATGTTACATCACAGGCTTAAGATCCCGCATTTATTTACTGTTTTAGAATCTCCGACGGAGGCCATATATATTTAGAATCTCCTTTTCAAAGCTTATACGACTTACTTTCTCTGAAAAATAAAGATTTAACTCAATATTCAACAGTGCAAACTAGAGTTCCACGACCTCATACCTTCGCCAAATGATTTTAACCTTTATGACTGACGTATTTATGAGTGTTTCTCATCAATCATAAATCATACCAGTTGATTGTCTTCAGCCAAATAACAGAAGTTGTCCAAAGTATGAGCTTATCAAAGAAATTTATGTTAAAATTTTCATCAATTATGCAAATGAGGTTCTTATTAGCATAATTTGATTCAACGATGTTAACATTCACATGACTTTCAAATGCCACAAGTATGAAATTGCCATCATTTACCTGTATGTAATTATAGTAGTTTCTCATTAATTATGCAAATTACCCCTACAATTGCATATTTTCTATCCATTAACATTCCTCTCTTCCTCAGTTACAAGTGTAACATATTTAAATAAGTCATTTCCTGGAACACAGCGGGCTTTTGAAATAGTCTCATTAGTTGTGCAAATTGGAAAATCTGATTTGCATGATTATATCTAATCATACAGAGCATCACGTCAGCTATGTACATACCAAAAATCAAGACCATCCATTAAGCCCATCTTGAGTTATAGTATTTTCTCATTAATTATGCAAATGAGGTCCTCATTTGCATAGTTGATGTCTATTGATATTTCTCTCTTCCTCAGATACATATGTCACATGTTTGAGAGTCCTACCATGGAATTTGGCGGCTGTATAAACTTTCCTCATTAATTATGCAAATTAGATGATTTGCATAATAAGCATCTAATCATGTACATCATCACTCAAGCTATCTACTTACCAAAATACATGACCATCCATCAAGCCCTTCTTGAGTTATTCCCTTTCAAAGTTTGAACCAAAACCTGCTCCTGCAGTTCCAAAAAAGCCGCTAGGGGGCCAAAACCTATACCACTTACTCTCTGTCCAAAGAGCTATCTACCGCTCGAAAATCAGTTCCATAGCTTGTCCAGAACACGAGATATCAAAACAGGAAGTTCCGCTGCAGTACCGTAACAAGCCGCTAGGGGACCCAAGATCTAATCATTTCCTAGTCTCATCAAGACCTACCCACCTACCAAATATCAAGACAATCCATCCAAGCCTTCTCGAGTTATCCTGTATGTTACATACATACATACATACATACATAGTACATACATACAAACGCTATCCTCTGCATAACCTTCTCGGCGAAGGTAACTAATCCAAAATATACACATAATGCAGCTATCAGCTAGGGTAATCAGGCAACAAGATGCATCATTGTTGCTGCGGATGAATGGGGCTTTGCTGGCCAACCAACCCCTGCTTGAAAATAATACAATCGACAGGCTTTCAGGAAAAAATAATCCACGGTCACAGCTACAATGATTGTCAGGCAACTGCAATGGGGGGAAACACCAAATGAATGTGATAACATTGCACTTCTAGCCTATCACCTCTAGCATATCAAGGTTTGTAAGGTATATGGGAAATAAACCTTCATCCCATAGATATACCAACCTTCAGCCCCACTAACTCCGACCGCACCATTTTCCTTGGTTGCCATGCCAACGCCAAGCAGTTCTCCCGACTCGGGTCGGTCGTGTGCGGCCAGTCGACTCCCCTGGTCAGCACTGACTATGTTCCTGCTGTCCACATTCTAATCAACAGGAAGGTAAAAGGAGCTTTAGACTTATCCCAAGTATGCAAATGAAGTTAATAATGAACAAGGCAATCAGAGGTGGCAGACTTTACCCTTCAGAATTTCAATCTGAGTTGATGGCATAATCATACATATTGCTTTGCTGTCAGAAACACACAGAACAATACTTGAACTCCCTTGGGGTCATTATATGACAGTTAGTAAACTTACTACATTTAGTACATTATCTCAGGAGCTAAGTAAAGGACACTTTATGCAAAATAACTTGTCACATACACATGTAGGTACGAGGTAGGAAAAGCCAAATGCCTACAAACCTGCTGTTTTACACCAAAGGGTGGCTGAATTGAGTTTTACTACAATTCACGATTAGTTTCCAAAGAACCAGTCACCCTAGCTTACCAACATATACATACAGAATCTATCTACTAGTGCTTGCACGAAGACGAAGCCATAATATACATACTATGAAAATGTAACAATGTCTACTGCTAGCTTTAAAATCATATCAAGAAATGGTGTTGAAGCGTACCAGACTCCGACTTCTGGTGATGGTGACTCCGCTGTCCTTGGCTGTGGGGACAACTTCCTCACTCACTTGCCTGTACAAACAGATATGTCCTGTCAGCAGCGTTCCCGCCAGGCATACCTCAGTGCGTCTTTGGACGCACTTTTTTTAGAAAAGACGCACTCAGCTAGGCTGAGTGCGTCCAAACAAAATTTTGAAGGGAGACTAATTTCTGTCACCAGTGGAACTAGAATCTTAGAACAACTGCTCTTTTAGTAAGAAAGAAGCCTACGATGTTCTCCCAGGGTTCTCTGTTACGCATTGTTAGCAGTCCATGGCCAGGGGCGGAGCGCTGCACGCCTCAAAAACATCAAACTCACGCCCGGTACCGATGAAATTGCCGGGCGGCCCTGGCCCTGGCCCCAGTGCGACACGCCCCCGTGCCGACGGTCCTACGGCCGCGGGGAATAGAAGATTCACTCGAACAAGGAGCGCGTCTAAATATCGTGTTCTTGCCCTCGTTGTACTTTTCTTAATGACAGTTATACGGATATTCGCGGCTCTAAGTATTTTACAAGCGGTTTATATCTTGAACTGGGAAGAACTCTCCAAACAATAAACGCCTGAAGGGTGACAGCATCACAATGTAACAAAGCACAAAGAAAACACATCGATACATCTAAAGTTGATCTATGTCCCAGAAACGATTTTAATTCACTAAAATCACATCCAACCTCTTGTCATTCTTAGATTTTATATGGAGAAATATCATAGCGTCTATCAACGGAAAATGTGATCGCGATCTCCCTCTTTTATGTTTGGATGTGGTGCACACCGACTGCAGCCATCTTGTCAAAAGTTGTGTCGCGATTTCGTTCAATTTGCTCTTGGAAAATTAACGCAAAGACCTGATATTTGGCTCGCAGTACGACTGCACGAGTATGAGCGTACATGTTATGTAGGAAAAGAAATAGTACTTATACAGGGTGAAGAAAGCACGGAGACTCGTCACTGGGAGCCGAAGCACGGGCGGCTTTTCTGTAGAGACCCAACTTTCTTTTCCATGGCTGTCGCCTGTACTAGGACTGGTTTGCCTTGCAGACAGTTGCAGTTACGATTTTGCCGCCGGATGATCACTGATTTTCTAGGATCGACCCTACATTGAACCGGCCTTGATGTCATGTGGACTTTTGTGACGGTAATTTACCGAATATGTTTCTTTGACCCACAAATGGATTCAGCTAGATTCGTACTTGGTATTAAACGTTACTAAGTTAAACGTTATGTTTGTTATTAAAGTACGGTCTGCTTGTGAAAATTACTTGTAAGTTCATGTTTACTAGGTAATTAATACCTTTCCCTGTCAGTAACGTTCACGAGAACTACCGGTGATAGTGACATGAAAACGAACTCTCCGGTCGAGAACAAACGAATGAACATGAAATGAAAACTGAGCCGGTTTTATCAAAGAGTGAAAGACTTCAATTGTATTTTTCATGTTCATTCGCAAACTTGGTCGGTATCCACGTACCTCAAAACACGAATAACAATGTGTGAGAAGTAAACTACAACGTGTGACAACATTATCTACCGATTTCCTGCGTTTTGAAGATTTTTGGGTAGCTCTTATCTATATAATGTCCTTGCAGTTATCGATAATACCAATGGCGGCGGTAAAAAAGGACCGCCGACAACCACTCTCAACCCGGCATGATTTGTCTCTCAAAATGCGGGAGATTGCGTTTCTGGAGGCTTGAAGATCCAAAATTTCCCGGGGGAGAGTCCCCCGGGACCCCCCTAAATTGCGACCGCCTTCGGAGGTCGGGTCACGCCTTCGGCGCTCCCCCCCCCAAATTATTTTGGTGGACGCACAAGGAAAATGGGCGGGCGGGAACGCTGCCTGTCAGCATTGGCAGAACTGTACTGTCAGCTTTCTTTTGTCTTCGTATTCTTGTATAACATGGATAGAGTCTTTGGGTAAGAACTGAGACCTGAAGCTGCCTGTACGTCACCATCGGATGCAACCCCTATAACCACTGTGGCCAGCGGAGCTGAAACTTCACCCCTTGGATCTACAGAATTTGGTCTATATGGGAAGAGGTAGCACAGCTAACTGCCGGAACCACAGAGATACATATACTATAGGTTTATGTACTTACAATCAAGAAACATGAACAGATCCAATCTGTCCTCACTATAGGGGGCTGATTGGGAAGACGGTACCGATAACTTATATCTGTTCACCTCCAAGCCAGGAGACTGACTTTAGAAATGAGAAGTACCCATAGCAGCTCAGGATTCTTCATCAATATCATGAAAACCAGTCCATTAGAAGCTTAGGATTCTCTGTCAGGGTCATCACACCTCCAACACCATGGTAACAGACAGTTCTCAGTCTGACTATAACTAGTCCATGTTAGCACTTACACATAAATCAATACAATTAGGATGTTCCCATTCTCCTGACTTAGAGGTGTTGGCTATCATGCTTCGAGGGGTCAGATCAGTGGAAGAGCTGCTAAAAGCATGCATTTTTCTGACTAACACGTACCAAATCACAACATGTACTGTACATAGAAAATTATACCCAGGTTTCAAGTCCAAGATTACAACTTACTTTTGTGTACATGCAGCACAGAGCAGGAGCATTGCCAGCAAAATGACCACCCCACTGACCACACCAACTAGGATTATGGGAAATACTGGTGCATGATGGGAGATGTCTACTGCAGCCATCAGAGTTCTGCTCTTGTGCTTCAAAACTGTCAAATAATCTGTGGGACAAAATGTTTTAAAGTCAACATTAGAAACAAAAGCACAGGAGAAAAAGAGAAAATCTTACACCGCCTACCCAACAGAAGGTACCTTTCTTTCATTGCCAGAGAGGCAGAACATATACTATAGGAATGCAACATGATACTCGGCATCAGCAAGCAGATGTAAACAATGGCCTTTACCTGGTGATAGTACTTGTAAACAGGAGACCACCTGGCCACATCTGACATAGATTTGCCCTTTTTCTGCTAAGTCATCTGTGAACTGTACAGGACAAAGGGATGAAAAGATGAAAGGCACAAGGAATGAGTCAACTACATGTAGTATTATCATTTACATTCTAGTGAAGCATCATTAGCTTAAACATTTGTCTACATTTTTGTTAAGTCTGCTTTTGAGGTTTGTAAAAAAATCCTGTTTTGACTTCTTGATTCCCCATTATATTATGTCAGGGTTAGGGGTAAGGGGAAAACCCTGTATAGGTACCCGTACCCGTACCCGTATAGGTATACCGGTATACCCCATTTGGGGCCCCAACAAGCCAGGAAACACGCTTTGACGGCCGCCATATGGGGTACCCAGAACGGCTGTTTTTTTACGGTCTCCACATTGATATAAGACACAAACAGTTGACTCTACTCGGTCAGAAAATAGCTTAGATCAATATACAATGTATCACTAAGCATTTCAGTTCGAGCTTGTGCCCGAAAATCTCTGTATTAGCGGACTCACGCCAAAAAAAAGGAGAGACAAAACTTCCGTCACAGCGTGCTGACTGGCAGCCGGGGGCAACAGTATGTGAAAAGTTCGGCGTGCATGCCTTTTAATATTTTATTGTGCGAAAATACACCATCTAGAAACATGCTGCTGAGCATTTGCCTTCAAGCTTGTGTCCGAAAATCTCTGTGGTAATGGACTGCACACTAAAGACAGAGACCGAGCACGACATATTCAGACAATGATCAAATCACGCCGTTATGTTTGTGTCGCAATAAGTGGCTACTTTCCGTCTAAGCGGCTAGTTCGCACATGTGTTATGGTGGACCTTCCGTGCATCGAGAACGGCATTTCCTGTCCAGCCAAACAGATCATGAGTATTGCATTTGAAGTTAATGAAAAGCAGAAAGGTCACCGAGATCGGCGCTCCGTACGAACTTCGCAAATTCCGTATTTTCCAAAACTCCGTCCTTCATAGAAATCAAAAGATCATATAATATGACTGTTCAGCTATTTTCCGACCGAGTATAGTCAACCGTTTGTGTCTTATATCAATGTGGAGACCGTAAAAAGAGTTGTTCTGGGTGCCCTATATGGCGGCCGTCATAGCGTGTTTCCTGGCTTGTTGGGGCCCCAAATGGGGTATACCGGTACACCTATACGGGTACCTATACAGGTACGGGTACCTATACAGGGTTTTCCCCTTACCCCAGGGTTAGACATGCTTGCACTTTGAATGTTTATTTACATTAGTGCTGGCATGATCAACTGTCAGTGATCTAACTTAATGTACCTGAGCAATGAGCAAAGGCTGGGTTGGAATTCTTAATAAATATGACATTGTATTGATATTTGTTCGAAAAATAGTGTCTGTGTTTAAATGAATTTGTGCCTAGTTTTTGTGTGCATCTTCACAGAAACAGGTGCCTCCAACACATACATGTATCATAATACTGTACAGTGTATATAGTATGCACATGTAGCACTTAGACAAGGGGGTAGCCCCCCCCATCCCTCCACAGTGTGGACTTTTATAGAATTTTAAGTTAAAATGGGGCATTCTATAACTTATAATATATATATGGCTTCATGAGGGGGGAATTGCAGACGTGTGTGTATACATGTATGTGACCTAGTAGCATCCCTGGAGTGGTCAATCTGAACTTTATCCCAGGGTAAGGGGGCACACGGTCAGGGCACGGGATTGCAGCACCCCTGTAACCCCCTTTAGATAAAGTTCCCATACCTTGACCACCACACCAGTGCTGCCGGCCTGGCCAGGTGTGTGCCTGATGACCCCCTGGCTGCCGGCCTGCCCAGGTGTGTGCCTGATGACCCCCTGGCTGCCGGCCTGCCCAGGTGTGTGCCTGATGACCCCCTGGCTGCCGGCCTGCCCAGGTGTGTGCCTGATGACCCCCTGGTGGTTCATGAAGCTGCAGGATGTCTTCACTGGGGACCCATCGAGGGTCAGCCTGCCAGACATGGAGCTGTTCACCTCCAGTACAAACCTGTATGGTACAATAACAACATACCAATCTATTATAATGATTTTGGGTGTCTCTTACAAACTATGATTCGAAAGTTTATTTTTCAAGAACTATTGTAGACTGGATCTCATTGACCCAATCAATGCCAGGATTTGCGTTGTGCCCGGCGTGTGTGCCACGCCGTGCCTGGAAAATGGGCCCCAAATTTGGGATGAAAATTAAGCATTTTCCCGCAATATACAACTATTTTTGGTAAAATCAAAGCAAACCTATGATTACGGACATGTGTTGGTACCCAGGTGATTGTTTGCGACCAAGATTTGGGCAATATTTTCAAGTTTGTAGGCAGTAGAATTGTCACAATTAAACAGTGACCCGCAAACCGGAAGTTAATTTTTCCAGCGGTATTTTTGGTAACTTTCACAGAATAACTTTATAATGATGATTCTATATGTTTTTGAATTGTGTGTGAATTTCACAGAATATAACCCACAAATACGAACGCTAGAGTGTTGAGAATAGACTTTAACTCCCTCGCCTGCGCAGCACGGTGTTGCGAAGCTAACCCGGCACCTTAATCGTGATTCGCGAAGCCTGGTATGAACGTTCTGAATCCAGCACCAAGGGGGATAGTTCTGAACCACCAAATTCACCTAAGAACTGACCAGATTAACGTAATGATCATAATCATCCCACAAATAAAACTCTTTTACCAATATCATAATTCCTTTTTTTCTATGCAATATTTGCCATGTCAAGGTTAAAATGTATTATTTCTAACAAAAGGATTCAGTAGCCATATGCATAGTTCATTTAACATTAAGCAGATGTCATGTAACATTAATTGGTCAGGTAATTGTCTTTTAGGCTATGCGCATGCTATATTTACAAAACCCTAAGATTAAGAACCTGTATTTTTTCAGGACTGTAACCGTAAACAGAAACACAACATTTCTTTTCTTCTAATATTCTATTTGTGTGTGTGCACATGTGTGAGTGAGCATGTGAGTGTGCGTTTGTGTGTATACTAGTAGTGTAACGTTATGTGTGTGTGTGTGAAATTATTGTTTTTGGCGACGCCTCAGGGGTGAGCCAAATGATATAGTATTGTGTGCAGATTGCAACTATTCTAGGAATTGTACAGGCATGTGTCCATAGGCATATTAAGACAATAAGAATGTTAGGAATGTTAGTCAGACAGAAAGCCTCCCTCGGGAAATTCCTCCTAGATTAACCTAGACAGGCAGCTACATCTGTCTACCAGATGTGCCAGGCTTATGTATACATGACCCATTTAAGACCTCAGCTCTACAGTAATATGTTGTATTGCTCTTTTCTAAAACGATGTGTGTCTGTTACAATGTTTTTAGACACCCTAATGCTGGTCCTTACAGTTACAACTGTAAGATTTAATGTCTTTCTTCAGGGAACAGGTCATAACTGCATCAACTCTGTACTGATAACGATTGTGCACACGCTGCTTCAGTTACCTATACAAGCAGATTAATTAAAGGGCATTAACCTCATTCATGACATTGGGAACATGTCCAAGCCAGATCGATCAATGAAAAATTTCACTGTCGCAAGGAAATTTAGCAAGCCAGTTGTACTAGTACTAGATGATTATCCTGCTGATAAGATGCCACTTTCTTGCTGATATAATCCTGTACACTTCCAAGAACACATGGGACACATTTTTACACTACAACATTTCTGTGGATTAAGATTCCCAGGCTGGCATTTCATTAGGGCTCCAGGAATTACTGGCAAATTCCTTTATGACTGGTGTTCCTGGTATTCCAGTGGGACTCGAATTCCATCCTGGCATTCTATCCTGGGATTCCATCCTGGCATTTCATCCTGGCATTCCAACCTGGGATTCCATCCTGGCATTCCATCCTTAGCTAACATCCCTGGCCATTCACGCTCTAGAGGACTTAGTTCTATAGTTCAGGGAACATAAATAGTGTACAAGCTGTTGCATGGTGTATGCTGTGTCTGTTGGTAAGTGGACTATGATGTTAAAATGTGTGTAGATTTGGCCTAACATGTTGTTCATGTAAACAGCAGTCCTATCAGAGTAGAATAGTCATTTTGTATGGTCAGAACCTGGTCCGTGGGCTGTTTTCAGTTGTCATGATCAGGCTGTGATGAAATCGATGTTCGTTCTGGCAGTGGGGTGTGTCTGGTAGAATCTAGTGGAACTGTCGCTGTCTGTGTGTGCGTGTGTGTGTGTGTATTTGTCCAGTAGAACAGCCCTTTCGTTAGAAATCCTGTATGACCAGCACCACATATCACTGTGCCCTAAACTAAGCAGGGTACAGTAAAAATTAAAACAACAACCACTGTCGCCATGGCAATGTCTTTTTATCATTGCCAGTCTTGTTTGTATCTGCATATGTGTGTGTGTATGTGTGTCTGTATTTCTGACCTTTGTGAAGGGGTGAAGCTCGCTATCTGAGCTTACCTTGTAGCTGTTGCATCAGTTATTGTTGTCGGTATAGCGCCACCAACATAGGCCCCCTCCCCTCCCCGTGTGGGCCGCACCCACCGGAAGTATGGTTCCGCCTGGCCTGGTATAGCACTGACCCATCACAAGTATGTCACACTATTCCTCCATTCGTCCTACATATAAACAACCACCCGCCCAGGTCATCCATACAGCCTCCTCGAGCCGTCACTATCCCCCCCCCCCCTCCACCCGTCCACACGGACATGATGCACATAACGGTCCTACCTGCACCCCCAAACAAACATGCCCCTCCCCACAGGCGCGCTGCCCACCATCCCCAGCACGCTGCACAGCGCAGCCGCCGCCCACAGAGCCCGGGCGTGGCTCGCCATGGCCACGGTCGGGTCCTGGCGCTGTCCTAGCCGACAAGTCCGCTCCTGTCTGCGAGTTAAAGCAGGAGATCACGGAACAAAAATCACACCAGGAAGTTTTCTCTCCGCCGCCGCCATCTTCCTTGTTGTTGGGTGGGGACTTCCCAGCATGCCCCGCGCCGATCCACCTGTTCAGCCCACACCTGATCTCCAAGCAGATGTTGAGATGGAAAATCCTTATTAAGTTTTCTGACTTCCTCCTTTTTATGGCCCTACTTACACACTTAACGGTGCACGCACCAGTTCTTCCGCGACAGTGGTCCATGGTAGTCCGCGACAAAAAAGGGACGAAAGGGTTTCGAGGGTCTGGGTTTGAGTTCACATTTCTCAAAATGTGCTTCGAACTGACATTGAATACTAACATGGCTGAAAAGCGTATGAATTGGTGTGTTTTGGGTGGAAAGTGCGTTTCGATCCGAGCCTTACTTCCGGATATCCATACGCGTTGAAGGTAAACTGCCTCTTTGACCCCGATTGACCTTTGTTGCGTTCTTTTGGCCGTGTTGCATTACCTCGCGCGTCGGGTTATTGTGAAAATCGCAGTGGTAGGATTTTCTTTATAATGGGCTTGATTATACCTTGGAGTTTTCTCTTTCTGTCACGAACAGTCATTTTCGTGTCAAAAAATTTTGTGATGTGTTTAGTTCCACGGGAAAATGCCAAATTTTGCGCCTCATTTTTGACGGAGAAATACTTTTTCCCTCTTATATTTACTAAAATTACAAAGGTTGAAGAAACCGAAACTCGGGTTTTCTTGTAGCTAGAGGGATATCCTTCATTCCCATTCACAGTTGTTTTGGCTCAGAAGTATTTCCTGCAAGAGACGGTCGCTAGACTTGGGGGTGTGCAAACTCGAATTGAGACCCAAAATAAACTAGGGGGTGCCCCCTTAGGAGTCGAGGAGCGTTCTGTTTACACATGGGGCCGAGAAGTGATCTGTCAAGAACGCTCGTGGTGTAACGACACCTGCGATTTCGCCTCATCCTCCCTCGCCCTACTCTCCAAGCAGAGGAGGGGTTCCGGCAGTTTTTAGGCGTTAGTTTTTCGGGCTTTCTACTTTGTCATTTTTTTTTGAAGAAACAAAAACAAAATGACAAAGTAGAAAGCCCGACAAAAACGCCTAAAACACGTCAAAAACCTGCCGGAACCCCTCCTCTGCTTGGAGAGTACCTCGCCCTTGTTCCGTGTGACTAAAGTTGTGTTTGAATTTGTCCTCTTCCAGTTATTGATCAGACACTGAGTCTCTACAGAAGTCCAGGATCTACCATGCATGGCCTTTCTCCATGTCTCAGCTACCAAGAACGCAACAGCTGATTGATTTTTTATGCCATTACTAGTACTACGCGAACCGCAATCACTCTCTGCTCCGAGAACTATCTACTAATCAAAAATCACAACCATAGAACAAGATATCAAAACAGGAATTACGCTGCAGTACCATACAAAGCCGCTGGGGTGGGGGGCATGAACTTGACCTTCGTTTTCCAAACCCCTACTCACCTACCAAAGGATCAATAAGGATCAATCCAAAGCTTCTTGAGTTATACTGTTCACAGACACTCACACACTTGGCGAAGATAAGAACAATTTTGTGGAAAGGCATTGGGAGCTAGCACTGGCAGGGCAACCTAAGGAACGGGTGTCACCTAAAGATATTACCCAGTAGTTTTCCAACAGAACTACTTCGATCGAAATTAAAAAAGAACAGTTTATAAACATGACATGTTTCAAACCAACCAACCAACCAATTAATTAGTTAATTCATTCATTCTTCCATTCGGAATGCAATAGTCGTTACAGTTGTAAAATCTACATTCGCAAACCACCTGTTTTGAAAGTGAATTATGAACGACAACTGAAAGGCAAATGTAACGTTAACACCAGACATTGCTGGTTGGTTCCTTCACGACATGTGGGTAATTTACATGTCTGTATCAAAGGCGTGTTCAATAATTCAGGTGCCCTTCTTCATTCTGAAATGTTATTCTATGCATTTTAAATGAGGTATGTCACATTACAAGCTTGGCTTACATTGATTGTTGCATAAAGGGCGTGGCCTTGCCCTCATGTATTTGTTTTTGATCTAAGACATGTCTCGTTTTATGCATTTAGATAAATTGTAAACGAGTCCATCACAGATCTGCGCATTAACCCATTCCTTCAGTTTTCTATATTCCTTCTTTTTTTTTCTAGATTAACACCTCCGTAGTTCATTTGCTTCGAAGATCACGGTTTAGAAAATCTTGAAGATGTAGACTCTAATTCCAACACAATCTGTTACATATCGCTGATAGTTTCTTTCGTAGATATGAAATGACTTTAATGCAAGGTATATAATGTTAGCTCTCTAAAGCCCCCCTCTCACTGGACCCGCGGCACGCTGGCGGCGTCGCTGCGTCCTAAACTGGATTTGTAATGACTTTATAATGGGAATTTCATTCAAAACGTGCAAGTATGACCAAAAAGACAACAAAACACTCAAAGCTTAAAAAGATTCGTTTTTTGTCGATGAAATTCGTTGAGTGCTTTGTCAATTCGATCGGCCGCAGCGCCGCCCCCAGCGTGCCGCGGGTCCAGTGAGAGGGGGGCTTAAGTGACGTACGACTTCGTACCCGTTTACGAAAGGATAGATACACGTCGCGTAGGTTATGGGAATACAGCTTGTCAGCAACTTTATTCCTACGGCCTGACGGAACAGGCTAGGTGAAATATGACATTTGAAGAGATTAATCTGAAAATGGATACAAGCACGAGTCATCTTTTATGTCTCAGTGACAAGTCAAAATATCCAGCCATGCTTACCACAAATCGCATGCATTCCATTTCCTTCTATATATTCATATCCATATTATATACCAGTCTTTTCGCGTGCTACCTGTCTATTATCCTAGTATAACGTCACTAACTTATAACGGATCGCGTGATGTTGCCTTACTGCTGATTTTACATCGAAGAAAAAAACAATAAAACGAAATAAAATTTTCAATGAAATGCCAATTATGTAATCTTATCTAGTCAACATACCTTACCACCATCGTTATATTTTCCTCTCATTCCACATACATACAATTAACAGTCCATATCATTCTTTCTCTATTCAGATTTATGTTCCAATACAGGTATAATCCTCGTTGTTTTAAGTTAGCCGCAGCATATTAAACATATATTTACTTGGGTAAGACCATATCATTTGATATGAACAATATTATCCATGTCTATGAGAGAAAGCGTTTGAAAGCATGAAGAAGATCGCATAGAAAATCACATCAAGGATTGTCAGAAAAGGAGTGTCTTCCTATGGTTACAAATTTAGAAAAAAACGCTGTTATCGAGACATTAAAGTGAGCTACATCCATACGGCGCTCGTTTCAAATGCTGCCTTTCCTCTCCTCCAGGAAGGCAATGGTCGCCGCTGCTCCTTGCTGCAAAACAATATCATCAAGTGTCAATATATGTTACTAAGCACTGTTGTGAACAGTAGCTTTGTTACCGCTGTTATAGTACTTGAAACGTCGAATATGTAACCTGACTGCCAATTTGAACTTACTTATGAAGAAACAAAACTACCTAGTGTAAGCGCCTCTATGCGGAGAAGACAAGTAGTGCATCGAACGTTGAATAGACAAAGTGCGAAATATACCTGTGTCTGGACATTTAGATGTTAATACGCATGATTTTGCCATATAATTACTGGTTATACATGACTTACTTGATACAACTTATATCTGTTGGGATGCATCGAACGTTAAATAGACATAGTGCGAAAATAGACATGTATTTATTTTGTTTACTTACTTGTGATACAACTTACATTTGTTATGAACCGAACTGACTTCGAAATTTGAAAACGCTGTATGTTAATGCTGATCTGAGAATAAAGTGACTTCAGTCAAAAAAAAAAAAAAAAGTGTCAATATCTTACCAGTTCAAATTTGAAAAATTTCTGTGTTAAGAATCACATGCGTCTATTCTATCCCTTCCTTGTTAAATGGGTCCTAAAGTCCAGAGGGGGAATTATTTTCCAATAGATAATAATTTTAGGAAGTAAAAATGAATACTTATTACAGTATACAATAAAGTACACACTGGTCCATTGCGCATCAAAAAGCATTCAGTATTTTACCGAATTCCCCAGATGACCCTCTATTTTCTGATTAATTAAATTAAACAACCTCAGCCTATGGCTTAATACAATGTGCCTGACAAGGCCTGACAAAAGTTAGATTACAAAAAGAATGTCAGGGTGGTTAAGAAAAACTCGTCTTGTTTTGCGTTCTTTTATATCTTATTAACAGTTGGTCTTCTTATTGTGCTTAACCCCCCTCATCTATGCCAAAAATACTCATCATTAAAGATGTATATGTTTACACATAGGGAATACTTGGGTAGGGTCTGCAAGGGTATAGTGAGTATCATATTGTTTTAAAAAACACACCTTGTGAAATTCACCATAAGCAAAATTCTGTAAAAAGTCGGCTGATTATGTATTCATTGATAGATAATCTAGTGGAAAGAACACCGCCTTCTGGAGTTAGGACTCCTTTAATTTCTACACACAAACACATTCACAAACACATATACACATACATCTGCGCGTGCGCAGAGAGAAAGACAGGGAGTCAGAGAGCAGCAGTTTTCCAACTCTTCACACAAAAACTCACACAAAAATTGGCAAACCAGCAGACAAGGGCCTTTTATAAAGGATATAAGCTCACCTTCATGAGGAACTCCATATCTCCAATTGCCATGTCGAAATCCATGGTGCCCACATAGTCCACATCAATGGCGACGGACCTCCGGATATCCTCCTCCTGGACAAACAACATAATCAATGTAGTGATTCATCGTTTGGAGGACAAGATGCTGCATAAGTTGACCCTAGATATCAAGCTGACACGTTGATACAGCTCATCACAATCTCAGAAACGATCCACATGTACTTTGCTGACAAACACCAGCTGTCCGCTGCTCACCACTGCACTATGCAGCATATTGAACTGAAATTGTTGAAATGATGAAAAATGTAAACCCAGCCTACACTGATTCCGCTGTCGCTTCCCACGAACTCCAGCATGGTACTGTAATACTGCCGTGGGGACGACACGAGTCTGAGCCCCAGGTATGTGCGCCTGGCCAGTTGCAGAGGACCGACGTTCTCGTATATTTTCCTCAGTCTGTCTGTGGTCAGCTGAAATAATAGGGCTTTCCATTATAAATAACAGTTTATAAGAGTTAGCGAAAATGACATGTAAATATGCAAATAGATGACCGTTTTACAATTATTTCTAGACACGCAAAAGGTTTGGGCGTGGTCAACAGTATATTGGATTCAAATAATTCAGAAATGACAACTGACTTTGCCATCATCATCCAGCATCAGCATCTCAAATGCCTTTTGCTTTGAGGGTGCTTTCAGGAATTTGATGTCTTCATCGCTGAAAATCTGAAGTAAAAATTCATATGAATCTATTGACGTTTCAACACGTACATGTTTTGACCGTCAGTGCCAACCGATGTGGATGTACATGTACAATAATCACATCATTGGTCAACTCTCACGCTAGAATTCAAAAAGCGTTCAAAAGGTAACCCAATCGAAGTTAAATGTAATGGTAACTATATTTTCGTCATAATAGAAATGACAATGCGAATCTCTCCTTCCTCTCTGTGGTTGCCCTAATTAACTCCCGAAAATAGAATTTGTAAAGCATTAATAGAGACCCGGTAGCCACTAAACATCGATGGATACCAGGCTAGCGTAAAGCATTGATAGAGACCCGGTAGCCACTAAACATTGATGGATACCAGGCTAGCGTAAAGCATTGATAGAGACCCGGTAGCCACTAAACATTGATGGATACCAGGCTAGCGTAAAGCATTAATAGAGACCCGGTAGCCACTAAACATTGATGGATACCAGGCTAGCGTAAAGCATTGATAGAGACCCGGTAGCCACTAAACATTGATGGATACCAGGCTAGCGTAAAGCATTGATAGAGACCCGGTAGCCACTAAACATTGATGGATACCAGGCTAGCGTAAAGCATTGATAGAGACCCGGTAGCCACTAAACATTGATGGATACCAGGCTAGCGTAAAGCATTGATAGAGACCCGGTAGCCACTAAACATTGATGGATACCAGGCTAGCGTAAAGCATTGATAGAGACCCGGTAGCCACTAAACATTGATGGATACCAGGCTAGCGTAAAGCATTGATAGAGACCCGGTAGCCACTAAACATTGATGGATACCAGGCTAGCGTACAGAAGTTAGTTGAGTAACCATTTAGTACTATACCTCATTGAAGTCCATCTTTGCTTGCTCTTCAGATATTATATTCAGTGGAGACGATCTCGGAATCGACGAAATCTCTCTTCTTCTTATAGACATGCTTCCACCTTCTGATATAGCCTGAAATTGGAATGTCTGTCTTATAGATTGACATTAATCATGAGCAGTGCGACGACGCCGGCTCGCCCTGGCGGGGCATGTTGTTCGCAGCGACGAGCCTCCTGGGCGACTAATGCAGTGGCTACCCGAGGGAAAACGCAGGGTTGGAAGACCTGGCACTACTTCAATGACATTGATTGAAAACGACACTGGCCTCTCAGGTTCTGCATTGTTATCTGCCTTGAAGGACAGATCGTACTGGAAAACTAGTAGGGAGGCAGGACGATCTTCACAAGTCTCGGCCTAGTCTCGTGTTCTCGCGAGACTAGGTCATTCCGTGAACAAGACGTACAGACTAGACGTCGAAAATTTGGAGGTACGTTTCTCTACCTTCTTAAGTCATTGTTTGACGAATATTCTCGTAACTTGATTATATACGTGACTAATGAACCTCTTCAACGTCATCTTAGAAGAAAGTAAAAAAAAACACACATCAGAAAACAGAAAAATGGGCACCGCCCTATGCGCCAACTGGAAGGACTAACTTTAACTCTTTCACGATTGATGTGATTGTATTCTTCCACCTACCTCTTTTTCCATCAGTTTAGCATCAACATCGAAGTTAGGGAAGTCAGGTAAGTCAGGCTCTTTTTTCCCTTCAATGTCTTGTATCAGTTGTCCGACACCTTCGCCAACTAGATTTCGCAAACTTTGTTTGCTCACTTCTCGTGCATCTTCGCGCTCGTCCGTCTCTTTCCTGTACTTCCTGGCAAATTTTGTTTCCACAAGAGTGAATGAAGCTATTGTTTCCCGTGTTGCAGAAACCATACCATATAAAATGTGAATTAGCAACAGACACCTGCTTCGAAAGTTCATAGTTTGTGCTTTCAGAAAAAAGAAACTGATATTGCACATTCTTATGAGCTACTGTCAAACAATCTCTTCAATGAACTAAAGGATCGCAATAATGCGAACAAATAGCAGCTAAAAAGTCTTTCAAGGCAAAACATCTAATTTGACTGGCAAAGAATTTAGTACTACATAACATACTTGTACAGCTCCGTGTCTTCTTTCTCCTTTTTGAGGTCGGGTTTGACCTTAACCAGTCTCCTCAAGCGCTCCTCAAACTGTTCCTGGTACATTTCACGGTCCGTGCTAGAGAACTTGATATGATGAAATAATAGTCACCTACGGGTAAGGCTTGAGTTGAGATCACCTCAAACATTCAATGTGAATGTCTATATTTCTAGGAGTACCTTGTAGGTTAAACATGTTGAATGTTTTAAAATCTATGCAACAGATGTCCATTATTTGCGCATTTTGCGGTACCATTGAGGAAGGTGTGAAGCCGGGGCTCACCGACTGTAATGAACAATGGGAAAAGAGACTGCCAACATCACAATTCATTGCAAAAAAAAACCGCCCAAGATGCTTAGAGCATTGACTACAGTATTGCGTATCTTTTTGGTACCTTTTAAAGTACTAAATTGAACCGTGTAGATGGATAGAGGGACAAAACACCAGTTAAAATTGATTTGTCAGCCACTTCAAGAACAGGTGACGCAAGTAACTTGGATTTCTACATCTTACAGCTACCATTAATCTGTACCAGAATCTTACCATCAGAATGCCCAGAGTCTTGTCATTCCTGGTGTCGAACCGCTCTTTCCTGTACTCCGGGTGGAACATCCTACGAATCTTTTCCCCCTTTTCCACATCGCCGTCTATCAATTTCAGCCTTTCTTGGAAGATGTCTTCTTTTTCCATGGACAGGTACCATCCTAATAGGAAATCAAATATAAAACCTTGAATACTTTTGAAATATTGTGCCACAAATATTAATCAATTTCCCGAAAAAAGCTTACATTGTCGTTCAACAAAATACTGCGGTCTATCGTTCCATTGATTACTCATGTTATTTTTTCCAGGACATTTTCCCAGCCTAGTAGAATCTACAATGTAGATGTTTCTTGTTAATAAACATAATGTGAAGGATGCACAGTTCGTCATGTAAATGAGATATATGGGCTACGTGAAGAAAATGAAATCAAGATTTGCAACTCATAGTTCAGCATCATCTACACCAAGAGTTAAATCAAGGACATCGCATGATGTCTTCATAGTTGGACGCACCGTCAAATGCCCAGAGTGGATAGTTGGCCGCCAGTCCACCGTCAATAAAGGTGAATCCTGGGACACCCTCATACGGCTTGAAGACAACTTGAAAGAGAACATACGGTTGATATAAAGATTTGTACTGACTCAACGGTCTGAATCGCCCAGTACTGGTGGTGAGAATTAAGCCAATTTTACCAAATCGTGCTGAAGATGCACAGATCGATAAGATGAAAAAGTTGGGGACGACCTGAGATTAGAAAAAAAAAACTACTTAAGATACTAGAAAAGGAAATGTATTTTACATGGCAATATCAGTTATATCCCATGACCATTACAATGCCTTCAGTAGTTCCAGACATGCAGTCATAAATGTACGTACGGTCTACTGAAGCAAATTTATTGGATACATGATCTAACCTGGAATGGACATGGACATGCGCACTGCGTCCTGGATCTTCATCATGGGCGTGGTTTTCACATGGAAATAAGTTTCATTACCGAAGACCATGTTGTAAGCCACGATGCATAGCTCCACCCCCAACGTGTGGTAGAGCTAACACAGCAAAGGTATATATTACGAAAAAGGTAGATAGATCTTAAAATGTATCATTTTTCATTGCACCCTTTCATGACAGTGGATTCTGCAAAGAACTGGCTATTTGCATTCAAGTAAAGACATAAAAACATTGCGATCAAAAATCATCAAACAGAAATTACATTAACTGACCTAATGCTGAACTGACCTTATGCTTTACAAAATCATTGTTTGACAAGCAAAAATTTGGCAGATTGCTCAACCACTTGGGTAAATCAAAGTGTATTGTAACGATTAAGTGTAAAGTTGACTATAACCGGTTAACACTTTTATTATGCAAATCATGTTGTCCGCTTTCTTACTTTATCGAACGTGATGTCCTTGTTCAGTCCTTTCTTGTCCGGATGAAGTCGTTCGAGGTTCCGGTCTAAGATGTCTCCGAACCAATTCAGAAACTCCTCCCCCTCACACACGCCTTTTCCTGTGATTGCTGCTAAGGCCATGGACATCATGTCCACCGTCAGCCAGCTGGGCACACCAGGGATGTGGGGGAACCAGTCCAGGAAGCTGAACCAGCCTTTCTTCACTGGTGGATCTGAAAATGATATGAGATAAGATGGAATATTTTGTATAGTCTGCTCTACTTTTTGATACAACATATGAAATTGGTAAACCATGTATTACATGTTTAATGATTAAGCCAATAGCACACACACACACACACACACACACACACACACACACACATACACACACACACAGACACGCTCACTCGCAGACACAGACACACACAGACACAGACACACACACACACACACACACACACACACACACAAACACACAAACAAACAAACACAGACACACAGACACATACCCGGCCCGTATTATGAAATCAACTATACCGACCATACACAGATTCTGGAACCAATTGCGGGAAAGGAGTGTTGTTGTTCAACTTGTAATACCTAGTGGCACGTAGGGCAGCAAGTGTCCTTGCTGTTTCTGTAGCAGGGCATATTTTACAGGAAGGGGTTGCTAGCCCTTCCCCTTTCTTTTAACGTGCTCGAGGCACCTATGAAAGCAATTGTGTCATAGTTACAGACCCAAGAGCTCCATGAGATTCTTCTGGCTGAGCTCATCCAGCATGTCCTGTGGGCTCATCCCGATAGCCAGGAGGGCGGCAGTGATTGCGCCGGCGCTGGTTCCAGCAAACCGCTTGATGTTGGGCAAAATTCCAGCCTCGTCCAGAACCTGAAGTTTACAGTGTAGAGACGTGTGATTATTTCAACCTGTGTTTATATTCAATTCATCGGCTCAAACAATAGATTGTAGAATAATACTTCAGAAAAAAATACTTAAATAATGCAACATCAATGAGTTCAAACTTTGCTGCTGAAAAGGAGAGCAATTCTCAGTATGGAAACATCACAAGATGTAGGTATGATACAGTTCTTTCTACTATCTGTAACGCTAGTGTGAACTAAATTCCGTCAGGGTGCTGAGGAGGATTGGTTTTATTTCTATATGGTACCTTGTGTAACTACATCACATTGTAGCTCTTACTACACTTATACGTATACCTTGCAAGCTCCGATGTAGGCGATTCCTTTCGCCCCTCCGCCTTTCAGTACCAGATTCTCGAATTGAATCTCGCCGCTGAGGCGCGAGTAGTCGACTCCACTGGCTCCCGGAAGACGAGGTTTGGGTTTTTCCGGGCTCCACCATCGCCGCATGTTTGAAGCCTTCTCTTTTCCCCATTGCCACATCGTTAAACCCTGTAACACGACAGAGGAGTCTGTCACACTTGTAGCTCTGAAGATTGTTTTTTAATAAGTAGATATCACCGTTTCCTGGCTTAATGACCCCAATACATGTAAGCCAACATGGATGCATTTTGATAAAATCAGATATGACAACAACAGTCACACTAACGGTAGAAGAGCAAGCCTTACGAGAAGAGTGGTTCGTGCGATATCGGACTGCAACTAGCCATGTGATAAGTCTAACAAGGTCCATATTAGATATCCGAAAATGTTCGTGAACGCAAAATTCACTGTATTTCGCTAATACATTGTATTTGGGTGAAGCCCATTATATTTGGGTGAAACCCATTGTATTTGGGTGAAATTCATTGTATTAGCGAAATACAGTGTACTTGGCTTTCCAATACAGTGTATTTCGCCCAAATACAACGTATTTCGCTTTTGACTGGTATGAACCTCCATAGCAGACCAACATGTAGCAAGGATGTTCAGTCAATGTATGAATTGAACTAATCTCCAAGCAGATCTACACCGGGCGCGAAAATCGTATATGCTAGCCAGGGAAGGTCCAGTCAGCCGGTAAGCTCCAGCCAACCGGGCTGGCTGGAGCTTACCGGCTGACTGGACCTTCTCTGGCTAGCATATACGATTTTCGCGCCCGGTGTAGATTTGCTTGGAGATTAGAATTGAACCTTCTTCCAGAATAAAGTTGTTGATAAAACACATAATGCCCCGGAGCCAATGGGCCCTAAATGTAGTTCTCTTGCTGACTGGAAGGACCGCGTTCTTTCCCCTCTGCTATTAACCCAGATTTGTGACCAGAACTTTGAAACATCCTGAGGTCCGCCCGTGTCAACAATTGCTGTTCCTCTCCGACAAGCCGGAATAGAAGTAGGTTCTGAGATTTTTTTGTTCTTTCGTTAATCGAGGATGGACAGAATGGAAAGTTTTTCAAAGATAGGTTTGATGCGGAAGATTTTTTGTCTATTCTCGATTCCGTAAGTTGCTAAAAAGATAGGTTGAATAATTTGCCAAAGGTTGGACAGATTTGTCATTTGTAACCAAATCTGTACTACAATGACTCCCCAAGTCCTGTGATGAAATATTCCCCCTATCTTGAACAATTTGTACCATCTTCAGTCCTGGTGTGTTACACCGAATGGCTGTTATACCGCCTGACTGATTCAAATGAAGGTTCTGCTTCAAATTTTTCAAAACGTTTTTCTTTTCTCTAGCTACGTTGTTCTCTCCAGAAGCAGGGCATTTGATAAGTAGAAGGACGGCCCTCACAGTAGGCCAAAATTAAAGAAAGAAACTACTACAACGATGTTATGTTTTAGTCACATTCTATAAAAGTTGCCCTTGACCAATCAACTCCCACGTTTTAAAACAAAATATGGTTACAGTGGTGGTACAATTCATCTGAAAATGGGAAAATTTAGGTTTTATTCATCCATATGGGTCATAGTAGTAGCACGAAATGGCCTCGGATCCGGCGTATACGTACCGGGATTTTTCTGTATTTTTGGCGGATACTGACGGATACTGACGAATACTGATCATGACGGATACATATTCAATGATGTTACCGGAGAAAGTTACCGGGGAAAACATTGGAGAGAAAATAGGACGTCTTTATGGCGGTCTTTCTAAAAGTAGGGTGTCTAAATTCTTCAGTATGGTTAGTACAGGGCGCATTCGGACAAGTGTTGAAAATGTTTTACTTTTGCCGACCGAAGTTATTCTCGTAGGACATAGATGCGTAATTAAGTTTTGTTGCGCTAAATTTTCTTCGCCGATTCTTTTTTTGTCACCGTCATCAAGTATAGTCTACCAGTAAAATTTACCCCTCGAAATGAAGGAAAGAGCGTCTCAGACGGTCAAGATTTCGAAATTTTCCCGGGCGATGCCTCGCACCGAATTGTGATCTTTCAATAAAGTTATCTTACCCCGCCGCCCTCCAGACGAAATTTCCTACCGCCCTCTCTGTATCAGTGTGTCATTTTTTTTATATATATAAATAGTTTTGGGGGCAAGTTTTAGTGTTTCAGAAAGGGGGGGGGGCAAGGAAAAAAAATTGTAGCTGGGGGGGGAGGGCTAGGGGAAAAAAATTCGGCAAGGGGGGAGGGCCAGGGAATTTTTTTCTGACCCAACATCCCACGCACCGGCCCTCCCCCCCCGCTAAATTCCGTACAGTCCCTTAGTCGGATCCATTACGGATTCGTTGTTGGATCCGCCTGTATCCGTCAGTATCCGCCATTTTCTTTTAACAAAATACAGAAAAATCCCTGTATGTATCCGTCAGGATCTGTGGCATTTCCGTACAGTGTACGGCTCCGTATCCGTCGAAAATACCTATTTTCGGATTCCTCCGGAAATATTCCAGACCCCGGTGCGCCTTAGTCGGATCCGTTACGTTGGATCCGCCTGTATCCGTCAGTATCCGTCAGTTTCAGCCCGAAATACAACAAAATCCCTGTACGTATCCGTCAGGATCTGTGACATTTCCGTACAGTGTACGGCCCCGTATCCGTCGAAAGTACCTTTAAATGGCGGATACTAACGGATACAGGCGGATCCAACAACGAATCCGTAACGGATCCGACTATTAAATTTGAACCGTGATCCGGAACCTCAGCACCTCAGATCCGGAGGAATACGAAAATAGGAATTTTCGACATAGGACATGGGGCCATACATTGCACGAAATTGCCCCAGATCCTGACAGATACGTACAGTATGTACATGTATTTCGCTAATACATTGTATTTGGGTGAAGCCCAGTGTATTTGGGTGAAACCCATTGTATTTGGGTGAAATCCATTGTAATAGCGAAATACAGTGTACTTGGCTTTCAAATACAGTGTATTTCGCCCAAATACAATGTATTTCGCTTTTGACTGCCATGGTATGAACCGCCATATTGGCGAACCCACACCATATGATTCAAAACAATTCAAAACAATTCAAAACTTTCCATTTATTCTGTGTTAAAGAAAAGGTACGGACAAGAAAAGTACCTATCGGATATACATAATTTCGAAGTTCGAAGAGCAATCACCAAGATAAGAATATGTAGTCATAGATTAAATGTGGAAATCGGAAGATACCAAAAAATTCCCCGTGACCAGAGGTTTTGTCCATTCTGTCCAAATGAGATTGAAGATGAGCGACACTTTATCCTAGATTGTCCACGATATCATGATAAGCGCTCAAAGCTGTTCAACCTTCTTTCCGCCTGCTCAACAGAATTTGATGCATTCCATTCTATAGATAAATTCAAATACATTCTAGAAGGAGACAACCTTTACTGTGTACAAATAGGTAAATATATCAGAGAATGTTTAGATCTTAGAACTAGTAGTGTAAGTGATAGTTTAAACTCGACATGTTAAAGTATTCATATATAGTTATACTTGTACTAAGGTGAATTATTTTGTATCCCATTGTTGTTGTTTGCATGTTTAGTTGTAGAAGACCTTACGGAAGTCGCTGTACTTTTGTTGTGTCAATAAAGATTTCATATATGAGTAAACAGTCCTGTTATCTGTGACCACAGGGAAGGTGGGTGATAATCGAACTGTGCGGGGTCTGTAGTCATGTCAGCTGGAAGTGTTGTACATACTTCTCTTTCTCAAAATATGTCGTATTGAATGGGTTGCTTGATAGACTTATAAATATAGATTTGGCGAAGGCCCATTTTCATTGTTACTTATGTTCATTGTATCGTGCCTATCACACATTCAGAACCAATATTGTCCCAAACCACCGCCAACCAAGGTCAGCGCGCGGCAGGTTTGGAGCAGTCGGGCCAATTTTAGGCCACAGTCATGTTCCAACCATTTCACAACCAGTGCATGACCTATGCCCAACTGAGCCCCTAATGCTTTCAAATCTACTCCGAACCATCCCGAATCTTGCCACAGACTACCAACTCCCTCCTAACCGATTTCCAACCGATTGCTAACTCGGTTTTTTGTCATGTGGATGTATTACTATGGTCACGACAACATGGGTGTCGTGACTTAAAGAATTAATTCGCATGAAAAGACTATGTCATCTGGGAAATGTTATCGGATGCTAAACACATGGCGTGTGTGATATAGCAACGGTGTACCCTTCTAAAGTAATTTCAAGATTGAATCTATTGTACACAAGAATACATTCCGACCTGAACATGTTGATCAGCTTTGCAGGTATTTTATGTCTCTAATAATGAGGAGACGGGGCATAACGGATTTTCGCGTATCAGACAAGCGCTACTTGATCCCACAGTAGAGGCATATTTGTGCCATGTATCATATGAAGCAACAGTCGCGTCACTGCTAACGGCTGCCGCTCAGGACACGTTTGTATGAGCCACGAGTCTTGCGTTCAAAACGCCTTCCCCGGCCAGACAACCGAGCTGAAACACTGGTTTGCCCCACCTGTCAGATCTGCCTAATTGCTTCTTTATTTTCGAGTGACAACGATCAGCAACGACATGGCTTTCCGTAGAGGCCCATATAGATAGCCCTCTTTTGTAGAGCAGCGACGCTATTGTCAACAGTTATGATATCTAACACATGCGAAAGTGACAAAGGTTAGGACTTGAAAGTTACAATGACTGTCCCACATTAATAACCGACTTGAAACAGCCAGGAAAAGCAGACATTCAATATTCTTTGCAAAGTTCAACTTGAGAAACAGATAAAGGGAAAACTTACTGTGTTGTCTTGCTTCTTGTGACCTTGCAATAGCAGACAGCGGTCGCGCTCGCTGTTGTGTCCACAGAACAATACAGTGTGTTTATAACCATTCATGCGTTGACATCCTTCAAACCTGCCACTGCACTAAGGTTGGACATATATCATGCCATCCCAGATTACGTGATCGCCTGAAGCGTTCAGCATGGGGGAGGGACTTGCCGTATTTTGATCTTTCTTCCAGATGACAGCTCTCATGGCAAATTACTCACAGATATTGTAGCTCTTCCATCGTCAGTAAACCTAGAGAAAGTATGCATGTTTTGCTGACTTCTTTGCATATCTCTCTTCTGTCCTAATTGTCGTCTTCACCAACTTTTGACGCGCAGTATTTACCGAATCCTTTCGCCTGAAAGGGGTGGGCGCGAGTGTTGATTACAGCAGGTAGTTCGAATTCATGGCAATCAATATGAATACAGTTGAAATAAATATTTTCTTACCATGAGCGTTACGGTAAAATTGATATATTGCTATGACCATGACAACATGGGTGTGGCGACTCAAAGAACTAATTCACATGAAAGACTAAACCATCTGGAAAATGTTCTCGAAAGCTAAATGTTGGCGTGTGTGACACTGCAACGGTGGAATAGGAGTGGAATTTGAGGGTGCTCTTCGAAATAAAAAGAGAAAAATAATAATTTTTCTTATTTCTGCCAATGCCCTTAAACCTCTTGTGCATTTGTGTGTCTGTGTGTGTTTGTGTGTGTGTGTGTGTGCGGGCGCGCGTGTGTGTATTTGTGTACGGCGTGTTTCTGTGGGTGGCTGTGTGTGTGTGTTTATGATTTTGTGGGTGTGTTTATGTATGTGTGTGTGCTTGCGTTCTTGTGTAGGTGGTGTGTGAGTTTTATTTTGTTTGTATGTGTGTGTTTGCGTGTCTGTGAGTGTGTGCGTATGTGCTGCGTGTTTGTGTTACTATGTTTGGGTGTGTGTCTCTACGTGTGTGTGTCTGTGTGTGTGTGCGTGTTTGTTTGTGTGTGTCTGTGTGTGTGTTTGTGTGTGTCTCTGTGTGTGTTTGTGTCACGGTGTCTGTATGTGTTGTGTCAAATTAAATGTTCGGCTTTCGGGGACCATTAATCTTGTTGGAACATGTGGGTGGAGACAAACTGCGTCACGTGGACTTTTTTGAATGGGCGTACCCACACCATATAAGTAAACAGTTATCTGTGTGCTATCCAAACGGGTGCTAATCAAAACCGAACTGTGCGGGGTCTGAAGTCATCTCAGCTGTAAGTGTTGAACATACTCCTCTTTCCCAAAATATGTCGCATTTTCTAGATTGTTTGATATTGTTATACTGTTATATAGATAAGGGGAAGGCCCATTTTCATTGTTAATTATTTTCATTGCTATCGTGCTTATAGTCCCTGTCATTCAGGACATTCCCTCGACCTTGCCCCAAAACATCACCAACCAAGGTTGGCGGTAGGTTTGGGGCAGTCGGACCAGTTTTAGGCCACAGCTCCTTTCTCGGCAACCATGTCCCAACCATTTCACAACCTGTACATGACCTATTACCAACCGAGCCCCGACTTTCGAATGTATGCCCGACCTCTAGCCGCAGACTGCCGACTCCCTCTTGAGTTATTTCCAACCGACGGTTAATTCACAGAATAGACATATGTTAATTCTCAGAATAGACATAACCAATCATTTTCGTTTTTAATAAAAATGATCCATACTTTTATGTTGTAAACATCACAAAGATATTGAATTTGGGTCACAGTTAGCTTCAATACGACTTCTACTGTTTTCTAGTAATCTTGTGTTCTTGGTTGCACACCAGTTGTGTGAAGTTGGGAGTGGTTGGCACACCTTCTGGTAGTAGTGGCCTCGGTTGGGAATTAGTTCGGAGAGATTCATCTAAAGGATCTGCAGTGAGTCATGGGTAGGTTGGGAACAGTTTGGGAGTAAGTCAGCAGTGGTTGTGGCCTGGTTGGAAGTCAAAGCCCCGATCACTGCTGACTTATTGCCACCAGTCCCCAGCCCAGTTCAGACCTCCTGTCCAGCCCCGAAATCTTTAAACCAGTAGCTGACCTCGCCGATCAACTGCAAACCACAACCGACCTTGCTCCCAATCGACTCCAACCATGGTTGGGAGAGGTCGAGAGGCCATGGTCGGCTATGTGTAATAATAGGGGCTTAATCTTGGTATGTAACAACATGTACATCTACACATAACTAGTTCAGCTCATTGCTTAAAAAAACATGTTTTTCTATGCATGTGTATTTGTGTACGCGTTGTGTGTTGTCATGTGTTATACAGGAATTTCATGTAGATGATTGTATTCGGAGCTCGAGTTTATTCCCCCATGTTGTTTTGAAATGTATATCAAAGAAGCTCATAGGAATTGCACTAAGGTTGTCTGTGTGCAAATGTCGACATACACCATCTAAGGACCCTGTCACACTTGTGCGTATATTGAAGTGCGCATGCATTCCGCAGTAACATTTTTTTGGTTTAAGTCAATTTTGCGGGGAGCAAGTTGTTTTCTACTTTGACCCACCGTTGAGCAGTCTAGTTATCAAACCAAAGAAATTACTTCTTCGGCTGTAAACTTATTGCTTTATTATGTGTTTTTATCGGGTTGCTTGGTTGGTATATTATATGTTTTTATCGGGTTCGTTGGTTTATTGTGGTTTTATCGGGTTGGTTGGTTGGTATATTATATGTTTTTATCGGGTTGGTTGGTTTATTGTGGTTTTATCGGGTTGGTTGGGGTGCAGGGTTGAGAGTGCTCACAATACATCCAGGTTGTTTCATATTTGAGGGTGCTTTGGTCAAATTGATATTGTTCATGTTTAAACACATCCAATCGAAAGCACTCAAGCCTGGGGCCTGGCACCTTTTTCGTTTCATCTAGACTTCGTGGATTATAGGCCATATTTGACTCCTGTAGACCCCTTAGTTCTGTGTATTGTCACAAATTAAAATGAAATAGAGCTTGCATTGAACTATTCTTTGCTTTTCTGAGGATTTTCTCACTAGTCATACGAACTAGGTTTGTATGGTGAAATCTGTGTTTATACAGTACTGTAGGAAACAGGGGCACGTAAATTCAACGTTGAACTGAATGAAGCACCCTATCCCCACTCCCTATATACTCCATGTATTTTGTGTAATGTGATATTTTATTTTTTCATAACTTATACTTTCTAGGAAAATTTACTGAATTCATATGAATGGACAGATATATGCTGTCCGTGTTTGTGTGTGTTATTGTTAGACTCAAAATCCTTTTTTGTAATGAGCTGATGTCTTTAAAAACCAAGCAAAATCACAAAAAGTTGCCCCCCCCCCAAAATCGATTTTCCTCAAATGCTGTGTGGTGGTAGGGTCTTGGCCCAAACTCACTGGTTGTCAGTCTTCAAAATTTCGGATTTTCAACTAGTGAAGGCCTTATTAGTCTCGTCCAAGATATTTCATTGACTCTAACATATGTTACCAAAACATATCTAAATTATTAAGATAATTAATATAAAGTTTTGCTCAAAACGTTTTTGTTGTGCGCTGCAACAGATGTTTAAAGATTGTTTTCAAAAACATACAATTCAGTGGCTGAAAGGCCCATATTTAGAATGGAAAGAAACCATTGTCCGCCCTATTGCAGGCCGAAACTTCTTTTTAGATATTATGTACAAAAGGGTTTGAACTATAACTATACCAAAAACTATCCAAATAAATTTGCCCATAAAGGAGCTATTGATCGGTAAAAATTGACAAAATAATGCAATTTGTCAAAACATCTCCTGCACATCACTACAACAGCATTTTGAGCGAAACTTAATATCATTTTCCTTATTAAGAGAAGTATGGGTAACAACATATGTTAAAGTCAATAAAATATCTGTTAAATCGTGAGGGTTACAGAAGTCCAAAGATGGTCTCTTTTGGACGAGACAAGGGCCTTTACCAGGTGAAAATCCGCCATTTTGAAGCATGGCTTTCTGGCTACCGCCTTCCCCAAATCATGGCCAGAACCTACTAGTATCACTGATGATTTATTGCCTCTGTTCTGCCGTTGGCAAATGCTGCCGAGTCAGTGACATGTAAGCAACATGTTGACAGCTTTTGGAACAAAACATAGAAAGTAAACTATTCATGTTTGAAAATAAATGTTTACAATACAGCGCGCGACGACAACGTGGGGAAATATGTTGTTGTATGGAGACATAAATGTATGCCCAAAATTGTCAAGTAATCTGTTGGATCAAGGAGGTTTTATATCCTTGGTTGAATAAACCGAGAAGATAATAAACTACGCCCTCCCTTGACCCAAAACGTCACACGACCTTTGAGACCCTTTCAGTTTGTAGTCAAACAGTCACGTACTCAGACGCTGTTTATCAATCCAGATGAAAGTTCGCACTTTCATGCCAGTCACGTATACGTACTGAGAATGTTGGACGGACTCAACATGTTTGTATTCATTTATTCAATAAACCTGTTCAGGGATATCGATATGCCCAAGAACCACCATTATGATGACTGAATTGTGCTTGGTTTGTAGCGCAAAATCAGACACATACACAGTAAGAAATTCACACATTCTTGTTTTAACAATGATTACGTGCCTATTAATTTAATGCCACTAATTCAATAGCTGTAATCTCCAAACATATATTTCGGTTGGCGAGGCAGTGTACATGCGCCGAGACAGTACCCATTGACTGAACCGGTGGAGACTGATTCGGCACATGGTCATGGATACGGTCTTGCCAACCGAAAACCCCGCTTAGATTAGTAATACTGGGTTTTGGAACATTTCAGTGATATCGTGGAACGTCGCTAGCTAAGGCTAAGGACGGGACCTAAAACACATATGTTTCCTGTAGGGTACAGAAGGTTGTAGATTTTCCTTCCCGCTCTATTTGAAAATATTTACCTTGTGATGTGGTATTCATGTTGGCCTCTTTTCTCCTGACAAACGTTTACCGGTCTATATGAAATGTTCCTAACATCGTCTCAAACGCTTTTGAATCTCGTTCTCTGCATTCGGTCGCAAATATGGTCAAATCTTCTCTACTTAGCCGGACACTTGTCAGACCGGTTAGTTAGCAGTGTAATAATGCATGTGTAGTTCTATTGCCACCTGGCGAGTCATGTTGTTAGTTCATCCTGATAAACAGCCTGACAATAAGTTACATCTATATGGTCATACTCATAGTATAGGGACGGGCTGAGATGTGTATTCTTTCAATTCCACATCCCCTCAGTTACTTATCAATTCATAGTTTTAGTTATCTATGAACCTTGAACGAGGACATCTGTGATGTCATCTCGGGATACAATGAGTCCTTCTGCACCACTCAGTCCGGTCTTCCATTAGCGATCTCAGCTCTGTTGTTGAAATGTCACTGAGCCCAGCATCCCTTTTTAGATTGTCAATGAGGGTTGTGCGTCTCCTGCCCCTTTTCCTCCTTCCCTCTGTTGGCTCCCAGAGGATAAGCTGGCTGGCTGTCAGCTCGGTATGCCGGACGCAGTGTCCAGCCAGTGCCATCCTTCGGTGCCTCATCTTCTGGGAGAGTCTGGGGAGATCACCGTAGAGTGCGGTGTTTGTCATGCGGTCCTCCCAGGTGACATTCAGCACTTTTCGGAGCATCCGGGTGTACATCCCGTCGAGTGACCTCTCGTCCTGTACCGTCAGAGTCCAGGTCTCCGAGCCATACAACAGTACACACTCGACAGTTGAGACGAAAAGTCTTCGCTTGAGTTTGTTGTCCATGTTGGACTCCCAAACTCTTCTCATGCTGTGTAGGGTGCTCCAGGCAAGAGCTCGTCTCACTCTGATGTCATGCGCTGTTATCTATAGATACCTGTTGGATTTCAGATTTTTATTCTCAGTCACCGACGAAAGATAGCGGATGCTATCTGAAACGTCCGATCTTCTGCAAAACCAAGTCCTTGGCAAAACTTACCCAGTTGCTTTTGTAACTTTTGTAACTTTTGTAACTTTTGTAACTTTTGTAACTTTTGTAACTTTTGTAACTTTTGTAACTTTTGTAACTTTTGTAACTTTTGTAACTTTTGTATTGTGTATCTTATTACCAACGATTGTTGCTTTCCTTGTTTTTGCCTTTCTTTTTGTCTTTCGCTCTAAACATGAATTAATTTGAAATTACATTACCGCTTTAATTCCCTTCTGTGTGTAGAGGATTACGAGGGTGTCGGACTCACCAGTACATTCCAGCGACATGGCGGATACATTGAGGACACTGATGACTGAAGCTGATTGTGAGGTTTCGGACAGTAAGTAAATCATGAGTATATCTATTGAATGTAAAAGATAAGATAAAGTGGCGGTAGAATACATTTATATATTGTTTCTGTACACTTCTATTTTTTTTCTTTACATCTCAATGATTGCACCAGATTTATTCACTTTCCACCATATCTAAATTTTTTAACTTCACCTACACCCTCATCTTCCATTGTTGATCATCATCGCAATAACTGTTGACCTTTCCATTGGTGTCTCCCAAATACTAAAACACCTGGAATGTTCGAATGTTTGTATATGTATATTATTAACACTTGGGAAGATTTAAAAAATGAAGCTTAGAACGTTTCACAGAAAAAGATGCATAAGAGGGCTAGCAAAACACGTTGTCTGAAATTGTTAACAAAGACAATTAGTTGATGAAAATCTGCTTTTCTTCTGAAGCACTCCTTAAGGATGGTGCCGAGGTGAAGTTGATGCACGTGGAGAACATACCTGTATCGGCTGAAGTGTATTGGTCCGCCTTCCGGGACTTCATTGAACTGCAGCTGAATTGGAAGAGACACGAAAACCTGAGGGTTCTCAAAGGTATAATTAATCACAATGATTAATTCATCAGAAGTTGCTAAATTTCAAATATTGTGCATTTAGTCCTTCCCCCACCAGGTAGTGTATAGGTCGGCGCCCATCTCCGTTTCAATAGCCCTTGGGCCACACAACTTTGTTCAATCCCTACAGTAAAGGGCTAGCTCACAGGTAGTGGTGTGTTCAACTATCATACTCTCAAATGCTGAGTGCTAAGCGGAGAAAGTATTATGTGTCATTTTTAAAAGTCTTCGGTAGGGCTCGGTCCGGGATCGAATGCAAGGTGTACATCTAAGGACTTGGAAATTCACAATGACAATGACAATGAACTTTATTGCATATTCATGCCCAACATGGGCTAAATGCATTAGGTAACATGGAGTAAAAGAAAAGGAACATTGTGATATATTCCATCTAAATCTACAGAGTCTCTTCACTCTTCTTGAAACATTTGTACACAAATTCACATAGTTTTTCGATTATAACGTAGTTTCTAGAAGACATAATACATGTGAATAACTCGTTATTTGTAAGATGCGCATATTTCTTGTCTAGTTGTATTGAACTTATGAGGGATCTGCGCATGTCTGAGTATAGTGAGCATTCTAAGATAAAATGTATTTCATCTTCTGTACAATCCTTGTCACAGAATGTACACATTCTGTCATTTGGTGCAGTCTGGTTGTACCTACCAACTTCAATTTGCAGTGGATGATCGCTGATCCTTAGTTTAGTCATAGCTCGGCGATAGTTAACATTTTGTATATCTAGATATTTTTCTTTTTCATATGAAATCTTAAATTTTTGGTAGGTTCTTAATTTGTTTCCGTGCTTTCCATTTTCACCACAAGAGTTCAGTTGTGAGTAAAAATGTTGAAGAAAGTTGTCTCTTAGCCTTTGTTTTAGTTCAGCTTGAGCGGAAAGCGTGTTTCGATCTTTGTTAAGTAAAAGGTAGGCAAAGCCTGACTCCGCCAAGATTTTACTAATATTTGAAAGCCAGCATGGTATCTTTCTCCTATGTAGGTCCTGCTGCACTAAAAATGCTTCATACTGTAAGCTATCTTTCGGCATTTCTCTAAGTAATCTTTTATAGTATGAATAGATTCTAGTATACACTTCAATCCAGAGAGGATATCTACCAAGCTCAGCTCTTGTGGCAAGGTTGCTGGCATTTTTTCTTACGCCCAGGATTGCCTTACAGAATTTGAGATGAACTTGTTCAATCGGAGAATTATCTATCGTTCAGCCCAATCTTGCCCCATACCTCCGCACCATAAGTTAATATTGGAACTACACATGCATCGCATAGTTTACTGTACACTGATATAGGGGGATTGCTGTCTCCAAGAGTTGATTTAATACTGAAGAGGGCTCTTAAAGCCTTCTTTTGCAGGGTTTTCATAGCGGTGCTGAAAGTACAACCCGTTGTAAACATCACTCCTAGATAACTATAAGACGATACAATGTCTATGTTTTGGTTAAACAGTTGGAATTTAAAGTTTGAGAGCAAGTGCCCTCTTTTATTAAATATCATTATTTTAGTTTGTTTAGGTTTATTGATAACTTCCATTTTTTACAGTAAAGGCTTAGAGTGTTAATTGTTTTTTGAAGACCATGTTGGCTTGTTGATAACAGGACAAGGTCGTCTGCATAGAAAAGGCTAGATACTTTGGTTGTGTTTAGTAGGGGGGGATCTATATCTCCTGTATTTAGCTCGTTTGCTAAATCGCTGATATATAGATTGAACAGCAAAGGACTTAAGACGCAGCCTTGTCTGACTCCGATTTCGACGGGGAAAGTTTCACTCAGACCTCGATTTGTTTTGACACTGGTTTTGGATTGGTTGTATAGGTTTTTCATTACATCAAAGAATCTTCCAGATATACCTGTTGATAAGAGTTTGTATAGTAGACCTCCGTGTCAAATGGAGTCAAAGGCCTTTGAGAGGTCTACAAAGCAAGCGAACAGCTGTTTTCTTGACTGAGTATATTTAGAGATCAAGGTTTTCAGTAGAAATATGTTGTCTGAAGTTCTATAGTTTTTCCGGAATCCTGTCTGGTTTGGTTTTAGAATGTCGTTAACTTCGAGAAAATTTGATAATCTTTTGTTTAGTATCGAGGTAAATAGTTTTCCGAGACAGCTTGAAATGGAGATGCCTCGATAGTTGTTTGGGTCATCTTTTCTCCCTGCTTTAAATATTGGGACAATATAGCTTCTGGACCAATCAAGGGGGAATGATCCGCTTGAGAGGACATTATTAAATAAGTTTAAAAGAGGACGAAGTAAGAAAGTTTTACCTGCTTTTAGCATTTCGTTAGTTATCATGTCTTCGCCACTGGCTTTTTTGTTCTTGAGTCTTTGGATGGCAGTATTGACTTCTAATTCTGTAATAAGGTAGTCTAAAGGGCCTTGGGATTGGTTATGGTTTTGCAGTACTTCAAGTTTGTTCAGAATTACTTTTTCAAAGGTGGCATCTAAAATCTATTCTTTTTAATCTGGATTTTTCATGAAGGGTTTTAAAATGTCCCACCCATGAATCCATTGGTATGTCTTCTTGATTAGTTGAGTCAGTTTTCTTTAGTTGTTTAAGCAGATTCCAAAAAGCTGTCGGGTTATTGTCTTGAAGTTTTTGGAGTTCCATCAGACAGTTACTTTCATGCTCTTTTTTGCGCTTTCGGATCAGTTTGTTAAATTCTTTTTTCTTTTTGAAGTAACTGCCTCTTATGAGTGGATTTTTGGGATTGTTTATCAAAAGGTATCTTACATTTTGTAATTCTTTGCGAGCTTCGTAACAAGTCTTATCAAACCATTTTTTGTTTCTTTTGAGTCCTTTTGTCTTTTTCTTACCTCTTATTTGGAGAGACATCTTTCCTGCCAATACGAAAATGTCTTGAAGCTCGCGTACATTCTCGTTTGTCTTTGTTGTTGACTGCATGTCATTTTCATCTAAGGATACAATTTTTTCTAGTTTCTGGGAAATTGATGAACTACTTAGCGCTTTTATGAATTTATCGCTAGAATCGGGACCCCAGACAAACCTACATGGGAAGGGGCGTGTGTTTTGTTTAGTTTTCACGTTTTCCTGTGAGTGCCCTAATGCACGTATGTTCACAGAAACCATACAATGGTCCGAAAATTCAGTCAGTGGATGGACTTTAAACATATTTAAGTTGTGAAACAGTGAGCTACTAGAGATGGCGTAGTCTACCGTCACTGCAACCATTAGGCTGGTAGCACGTGAATCTACCATTTAAGTCGCCCAGGACTCTTCCGTTCAGAATGCGCAGGTCAGCCTGGGCACATAAGTCTACAAGACATTTGCCAAAAGAATTAGCCGGGTTTCTGTCCGTGAAATTTCCAGGAATATCTATGTTCGGTGCGAGCGGTACTGGCTCTAGTTCAGAATCTATGTGCTCTTTTTCAGTAAAGTCTTGTAAGGACCCAATTCTACTGTTAAAATCTCCCCCTAGGATTACATGGCCTTTGGACATGAAGGCTGCTATATCTTGCTCTAAAATGTCAAAAATAGAATCCTCCGCCCTTTTGTGTATGGTGGAGTATATAGGGCTAATGTAGACACTACATATGAAAACATCTTTGGAGAGCCCTAACAGATCTTTAGATATGCGAACCCAGAGTAAGTCTTTACATCCAGAAGTTCCACGCTCTCTTTTAATGTATTTAGAGAGTTCATTTTTGTAGTAAAAAATTATTCCGCCTGAATTCCTTCTTGCTTTCCGTTGTTTTTGTCTCAGAGACGAGAAATTTTGATAATTTGGAATGTTAACTTCTGAAGATTCGTTACTCCAGGTTTCAATAAGAGAGAAGAGATCTAGTTTTTCTAAGCTACTTCTAAAGCTACATTCTTCAAGTTTCTTTCCTAAGCCATGAATGTTCCAGAACTCTACGTTCAATGACCTAGCTGACATTGGTGCTCGTTCTATTAATCCACAAGTATCGACTTGGTCCCTACTTTTACGATAAGTTAGTTTCACTTGTGCGGTATTATTGTATAAACTTAATGCACATTACCTACTACTGTTAACTACTAATCGAACATATAATCTTCTTAACTTATCACAACATATCGGTTCTAACTTGATGTAAAATAAAACACTAAGGATATAGCGTGAAATAATAATACCCTCAGTAGTTGTAGTTCTGATGCCGGGCAGGGTGGTCTTCGAAGCGCTTGGGTAGAGACCATGGACTAGGTCCGTCCAGTGCTGTCGGGAACCAGTCGTCATAGCCGTGGAACGGACGGTTGAACAGTTCACGGTGCCAGTCTCGGCTGCGTGGAAGCCAGTTTTGGTTTGGTCCGTCGCGTGGGAGCCAGCCTTGGTTCGGTCCGTCGCGTGGGAGCCAGCCTGGGTCCGGTCCATTGCGTGGCAACCAATCTGGATTCGGTCTGTCCCGTGGGCGCCAGTCTGGGTTCGGTCCATCGCGTGGAAGCCAGCCTGGGTTTGGTCCATTGCGAGGCAACCATTTTGGGTTCGGTCCGTCGCGCGGAGACCACTTTGGGTTCTGTTCGTCGTGTGGACGCCAACCTGGGTTCGGTTGGTTATGCGGTCTCCAGTTTGAATTTGGTCGACTCACGGTTGGACGTCGTCCTTGGGATGTACGCTCCCTGTTTTGCTCTGGAGACTGTGTCTGACTCACTTCCGAACCCTGTAAGGGTGCTGCTCCTCCTTTGCCCTTTGTGGTACGTACCCATGCCTACAATGGGGTGGATTACCGTCTTCCAACTAGCTGCAAGTACTTTCAGACCGGCCCTGTTTAGGTGGTACCCGTCTCGTTTGAACAAACTAGCCTTGATGAATCCATCTTCGCCGAGGTTGTTGTTGTCGGCCAGACTGGTGTAGGAAGTTTCTTGGTTTAGAATGTGCAGGAAGGCGTTCACGTCCCGCGTGACTTCCATCAGCTGTTGGTCGTTCCTCAGGGGTATGGCAGACATAACGATCTTTGCATTCGGGTACTTTGTGTGTGTTGTTGCGACCAGTTGTCTGAGGTTTCTGTAACACCATGTGCCGCCCTTTCCTCGCGAATGTCGTTTGTTCCCACGTGGAAGACAATGCACTTGGGATCCGAGTAGGTCGTTGTTGTGATCAGGTCTGTGGCCTGCGGAACTTTCATAGCTGGGTGTTTGGCAGTTTGCTTACCCGGGTAGAGCACGCTGGGAATAATGCCTCTAGTGTTTGAGTCACCAATGATGACTATTTCCGCTAGGCTGTCATCCCCTGAACCCTCTGAACGCCTTCGTGCTGATCCTGTGTGCGGCTGGCCATTGTCAAGGGGATTGTCATGACAATGGTCACTTGTTAAGTGAGAGGATTGTCCCTTTGTCATGGGCCTGTTGTCGCCGAGTACCTGGTATCTGTTGTTTGTGGGGATGTTGCTCTCAAAGGTATTGGTGTGGGGATCGGACGGTTCGTTGATTGCGTCTTTTAGCTCTGACGATTGACTTCCGTCTGTTGTATACTTATTTTCCAGTGTCGTGATTCTTTTCCGAAGATTTTTGTTTTCTGCTTCTAGGGACTTGACCCGTTTTGACAGCCCTTCAATGACGCTTTTGTCTTTCGTTGACTCATTGGGGGCCTCCATTGTTTTTGCCAATAGGCCCTCAAGGTGAGAAAGCCGAGCTGATAATGTGTCGATATTGTTATTCTCGTGTACAATTCTGCTCATCATAATGGCCTCGAGCTTGTCCACACTACATTGCAGCATACTCAGGTTGTCATAATTGTTGTTGTTTGTTTCTGTTTCGATTGGTGTAGATTTGTCGAACAACTGTTTTGGTGCAGTTTCTTCGATGTCTTCGTTGCTGACACCCTTAGAGAATGTTTCGCCTATCAAGCTAGGGTCTGTCACAATACATTCATTACAAACGAACTCGCTCTCTGCATTTTTTATCAGTTAATGTAGCAGAAACTCGTGTACACCCGTGCATACATAGTGATACCAATTCTGGCAAATGTTACATTGAATGACACCATCATCATCTGGGCCTGGCCGTTCGCACTTATTGCAGACAATGTCCTCGCATCGGGACTCTTCATCTTCCGTCGTGGTGCAGTTTGCTTCTAGCGTCTTCTTCAACCTTTCGAACATGTCTAGCACCCATAGGTAATAGGCTGGTCCCTGTACTAGGATCTTACATGTATGGTATACATGTAGCGTTACTGAGCCGATATATTCGTCTGTGGTAGGATCGTGGTATGGGACGTTGAGTTGATGGCCATGTTTGCCCTTGTCATCAGTAGGTAGGCTGTAGTGTGTTTCAAGAATCTCTATCCAATGTTTGTCCGATTCTGACGGAATATGAATTGTAACACAGTTCTCATTGAACTCCACGAAGTAGTCGTCATTCTTCCGTTTGTCGTATTTTTTCGGCTCTGCTATCTTGTTTGATTTGTCATATAGTTGTCGGCGTTCTTTGTCCGATAAGACATAGCAGGCTTTGCTTACCTTTGAGAAAGTTTGATGGGCCGCAGATAGGAGACGCTTGTCCTTGGTTGTGTTCTCAGCTTTCTCGTGTCGCTTTACTTTCACTCCGTACGCCGAGATGATCTCTTCTTCTGTTGCGTTGCTTGTAACTCCAAGCAGGCTGTATAAGTTGTTAGACGATTTCAAGTCACGGTCGCTGGTCGCCATTTTGTCGGCTTGGGTCTTTGAAACGCAAGGTCGTGAGCCACAAAACTGTAAATAGTGTAAATAGTTTATGTAGAACCTTCAGATCCCCCAAACCTTAAAAATAATGGTCGAACACGTTTTCGCAATACGTTGAAAGTTGATTGTACAATAGAAAAATAGCGGTATTAGATTGTAGCTTTGAAGAGTATAACAATTCGATCAAGCAAAGGGAGTATCCCATGGTCCAGGTCCTTGTAGCTGAAGTCAGTGATATATTTCTACAGGTTCAAATTGCAAATCAAGGTGTAGATCGTTAGTTTTTATAAAGGTCATAAAGTTTGATCTGTGAGTTCTATGTGTAGTATGAGTAATGTCATTCTCGACACAATGTATCTATTCACAGCAAATGTCCTTTGTTGTTTCAGGCGATGGCGGAGTTGGAACCGAGCTATCGTTCTACTACAACCTGCTGGACCTGAAGGACGGACAGCGCACCCAGAGGCTCCGGGAGAAGAATGATTCCACCCGCACCTGGAGTGTGGAGGAAGTCGGCACGAACAATCTGTACAGGGGCTATCTCATGACTATCAAGGCAGGTGTTTATGTAGTCCTTGTCCTTTAATGTATCAATGATGAATGATCCAGGTCCATCATTGTTCTTTGTGTGGAAACTTTTCTTATCTTCTTACGTGAACACGCTATCGATGACTTCAGTTGTTAAAAGGTTAACATTTAGTACCTCTACATCATCCAGTGCAGTTGACAAAAAAAATCAATCGCACATGAGCACCGATATTAACACGTTTTTTTTTCTCTTCGAGTCAATAGAAATGAATGATTTTGATCTTGGCTATGTCTGAACTTGCCTCAAATCCCCCAGGTCGAAGAGACGGAGGCTGCCCGGGCCCGTGTCACCATCTCTGTCTGCTTCGTATCCGCCATCAAGAACCAGGAGGAACGTCGTCATGACATTGTCTACCACAAGGTGGGGAAATCCTCATTGATATCTAAAACATCTTAGGCTTAAAATAAAAGTTACTTAAATGGCTAAATACATATGTTACAACAAGAGTTCAGGTCTCATACCTCTATGAAATAGTTAAAAGCTTTTGTAAATTTCTTTCGTCTTGTGTCATTGATTATGCAAATAAGGTTATGATTTACTTGACTTATGTCGGGTGCAAGGCCTCTTTAATAAGGTTGTAATTAGTATAATGTTCCCTGCTTCCAAGTTACATGTATTGTGTTAAAGTATAGCAGAAAATTCCCAGCCTTTGGCAGGATTTCCTTTTAATCGTCATTATGCAAATAGCCCCCACGTTTACATAATCTATGCATGGCGATGTTCACCTTTAACTAGCTTACACATGCCAGAAGTATGGAATCCCTATCATTTACCACTAATGATTCATGGCATTTTGGCATTAATTATGCAAATTACGCTATTGTTTGCATGATTGATACCTGTTGTTCCACCTGCCATAAATGACATATGTTACATGTATTGAAGTCCTATTATTGAAAACACTGGAATTATAGGCTTTCCTCGTTAATCATCCAAATTCAGTCTTAATCTGCATTATGTGCAAACACCCCTGTCTACACTACCTGCCTGCCCCAAATTATGTAAATCCGTGCTTCCTTCCTTCAGTTATTCGTTTTAAAAGTTTTAACGCCCCTGCCGTTCCAAATTAACTACTGGTGGCCCAAACCAACACCACTTCTTTACCACTACAAACAAGTATCTGCCTAAAACTGTCAAAAAAACTCAAAACCACATAACATGTCCAGGACAAAAGATACATGAAAAACACTGGTCGCTCGTTCTCAATGAAATGTGCAAAATAGCGATTTTTAGGTTCGAAAAATTGATCAGCTCATTTTCCAAGCAAACCTACCTCATTTTTAGGTAAACATCTCCTTTTATGATCCCTAAAATATGACAGCTAATTTATCACGGGAAGTTACCGAAAATTTCTTAGCTTTGATAAGATGTCCTTGGAGTTTACCAAGATTTTTGCGGCAAAAATCTTGAACATCAGTTATCATGTCGTGACATCGCCTTCAAAACCTATAGTTGAGGAGCCAGTACCTCTGGTAATACTTCTGTCATATTAAGTGCCGTGTTAATGATTATAACTGTCTCATTTAGGAATAAGATTGTCTGGAATTGTTTTTGCATCTCGACTTGTTTACGAAATTTACCAGAGACGGAATCTGATAGTTCTTGCAAAAAGGTCCATGAATGAATGAATGAATGGTTTATTGACATTTAAAAGAACATTGCAGCCCCAGGCTGAATTGCGTCTTTTCTTACAGACTACACGTCATTAAAAACTTCTAAAACTGTAAAAATAACATGATCACATCTTAAACAAGCATCAAAACATAGTCTTCTTTGCGAAGGCAATTAAGCGTTGCCAACTACTGGCCTATTGGACGAACTGTAACATAAACGTTTTCCTTTTTCATTCAAAATGCAATGAAAAATCTATAACATGCCGTCATTTAGTACTTTCACAAGGTACGGTATCGGCGAGTCCCTGTACCTATTAGTTCTGCATTTCAAAGTTCTGAGTTTGTGAGAGTTCCTTGTATCTTTGCCGTGACACTGGGCCATCCTCTGAGGGAGCAGTTCGGGGTCAAGTTTCCTTGCAAACTTCCTGCACAGCTCGAGGCGCCGTTGTGACAGTGGTTGTAGACCTGTGTACAGTAGTGCGGATTTGTAGCTTGTGTACTGTCCCCCCAGAATGGTGCGAAGAGCTCTCTTCTGGACCTTCTCTATCCGTGTAGTTTGTTCTGTGGTAAGTCCAGGGTGCCACACTGGCACACAGTACTCCAGTACAGGTCGCACGTAGGACGTGTACACTTGCAGCAAGTCTTCCACTGTGAGGTTGAAACGTTTCAGTCTCCTGAGCATGAAGAGTCTTCCGTTTGCTTTTGTGGTCATTTTCGATACCTGCGTGTCCCATCTCAAGTTTGCCTGCAACCAGACTCCTAGCAAACATGTGACTACCTCGGTCTCGAGCAGTGTTCCATCGATTTTGAGAACTGGCGGGGCGGGGGGAACTTTCATGAAAGAAAACACCATGATCTTGCACTTGCCTGCGTTTAGAAGCATGTGGTTTTCCCTAGACCACTGATTGAAATTATCTAGTTCCTCCTGCATGATGGATGGCTCTTTGTGATGCCGAGACTCTCCCAACGAAAGATCGTCAACGTCCATCCTCCGTTGATTAAAATTATCTACCTCTTACAACATCTATAACATATGAGTAGAAGGCTTCAAATAAGCTATCGCTTTCTGCCTAATACTCTGAAAACATATGCGAATAAAATGAAATAACATATTCAATGTTGCGAACTGATACTGCTTTGGAGCAGTAAAGCATTTGGAACGGAGGGGAATCGTAGAAAAACGGTAACGGAAGTTAACGTTGGGTAACATAAATTCGGGATTTTTCCGATAATGGTTGACTGAAATCAATCTAGCAGAACAATAAACCATCCTTTTTTTCTATTATTCTGTCAGTATCATGTACTATCTTTGCACTAATCATATATATGGTAGATTTTGTCTCTAGTCGTGCTGACACCATCATATTTCAACTTGAAACTACCGTCCGCCGCACGCACAATGACGGTGCTGTCGGACAGGGGTGAACATTAATTCGGGAGAGAAGATTCGTCTTGAATATCTTACCGCTAATTACATTTTATACAGCAGCTATTCGTTCCATCCTTCATGTCCTTGGCTTGAGGAGAGTGCTATGGATATAGACGTGTCCAAGTAAATAAATACACGAAAAAACGGCCGTACCGCACACATCAGGCCTACGGGAACAACCCGTGTGTTGAGTCGTTAGCTATAGAACGTCAAAGTCGACATCCACCGTCATGGCAACGTGTACATTATTCCCTGAAAGTTAGCCGGATGCCGTAGCATTGATAATACTACTATGTCCATGTATTCCTTGTTGTGTTAGGAGCAAACTTTGAGGAAAATATCGTCCTCAGTCCACAATCACACGCAACATTTAGACAAAAAAGTGTTCCTTACAAACCTTTGTCGTCTGCTTGACAACAGGATTCTGGGTAATGATATGGCGGCGGGAAAATACACGTGCCGTAGGTTGTAGCAACAAAGAGGGGTTTTGATGATTGATCACACTTAGAGTCCAATTGCAGGTGAGCAATTTTAAGAAAATAAGTTGTCTTGTAAATGATTGTGTTTAGCAGGAAGCGGATGTGACATTTGTCTTATAAACCAGCCGACAACGATGTAGTGTGATTCTCCCACAAAGCCCTCAGACTGTTCCAATAAGGGACGGAGAGTTTTTGTCCTCGTCGCCTTCTAATGCATGCTTATCGAAGCTTTTCAGACAGTGTTCTGAATACGTTAGTCTGTCAAGTGTGCATTTCTAGCGGTATTACTGATGTTGCATCTAGCACATATCCTTAAATACCCCGTTTTCGAAAAATCCCGAATTTAAGTACCCCACGAATTTATGTTACCCAACGTTACATACTGTCGTCAAAAAGCGTGTTCACCAGATGTAAGTCGCCAAGTTGTAATTGATCGACTTCTGATTTCCTGGGACATGAGGGCAGGCAAACTATACTTGTTTAAAGTAAATTAAAGGTAGTTTTCTGCATCATGTGAACTTACCATGTAGATACGGTCAACATATTTCACAGCAGGGCCACTGGGGCAGAAATGACCGCCCATTTATTTCGTATTTTTCCCTCTTAGGAACAAAACACTGATCGTACCAGTGTACTCAGTATGGCTACTGGTGTACTGAAAACACATCTTGACCTTTACACTTCGTGGGAGCAATGTCTTCTCTGATAACTTAACTAATAGTAACGACATGCCACAAAGAAGCCTATCGTCTCATTTTCTGTTAGATTTCTGACCTGAGCGTTGAGGCGAGATGAGTCTGTACGCAGACGACGTATGTATTATTTGTCCATCTGACAAAGCTCTGCAAACCTAATTTTTGGACGTCCTGAGGTTGAAAGCGATATTCTGTTCAGCGAGAAATAAAACTAATGTGTATTCTGTATCAGATATGTTTCATGTTCCTATTCTTGCTCTTAATCGTCTCTAAACGCTCAAACAACAATATTTCAAAAGCTAGAACTTGAATAGCTTGAATATTAGCAAGGCAGTTGGTCAGCATACAAGTCACTACACCGTTGTAATTTTATGCCATGCAGATATGAAATAAATCATCTTATTGTACAAAAACTACCACTGTAAACGCAACATGAACAGAAATTGGGCAATGCCTGACACCTGATATCCCATGTGCCATGTTTTGACATTTGGCAACGCGTTGGGCAACGTTTGGATGACGTGTACAGTATCAATAACACAATATGTTATCCAGACTGTTTCTCGTTTGCAGTGTTCGTTGCATTTTTTCTAACTTTATTTGAAGATAACCAATCCTATTATATAATGGTACATTCAAAAATATCCAAGGCATAAAGACAGGCTATAGATAGAAAATGGGCAGCGTTCCTACACCAGGCCTTGTTATCAACACAGAGAGCATCAGACGATGGTAACGGAAGTTACATTCATAACTGTAATGTCTTTTGTTAGGGGAGGTGGTTCACAACTAATAGCAAACACTTCTTATTTGTTCCTTTTAAAAGCCATAAAAGTTTTAAGTCGTCATAAAAGCGTCAGTTTGGCACCTTATATGTGGCATATGTCAGGAACGTCTTACTTCAAACGGTAACGGAAGTTACAGAATTGGCGACAGGCATAAACACTGCGTGCAAGAACAGTGACAGGAGCGATCTGACTTGATTTGTCGGAGGGCCTCAGTAGCTGGATTCACCAGTTAACCGGTCATTCTCTGAACTAAATTGGTACGTTCTCGGCTGCTTTTTAAATTGTGCATGTCTCCTCAGGCGACAGCCGTTTTTTAGGGCTTTTTAGGCCACCCATGCATTGCTATAACTTCTTCTAAGTCAAAACCCATAAGTAATTTTGTGATGCATTTTTCGTAAAACATAATAGCTGTTGTGGGAAAATGAAGAAAGCATCGATATCGATGGTGCCCGTAATTTGGCTCATATCAAATCGTAAAGGCTGCCCACAGCAATTTGTACATTTAAATGAGAACGAGCGTGGTATGATTGAACTTCCTCATCAATTGCAAAAGTTATTCATATTTTGCATAAGTTGCACATGATTGTGTGTATCTCCGTCTAAGTTACCATCATGCAAACAATACGGAAAATTTGTTGTTCCTTTCTCTAATTCTTCAATCCCTAAAACGAACTGCAATTTAAGGACAAGCTACCAGGGGCTCCAATCCACCACCGGCCCTCTAGCGGCTTGCTATGGTACTGCAGCGGAACTTCAAAGTTTGATATCTCGCGTTTTGGACATGCTATGGTCAAGATATTTGAGTGGTAGATAGCTCTTGGGAGGGAGAGTAAGTTGTGTAGGTTTGGGTCACCTAGCGGAACTGCAGGAGCCGACTTCGTTTCAAACTTTGAATGGGAATGACTCAAGAGAGGGTGGACGGATCGCCATGATACTTGGTATCCAAATAGCTTAAGTGATGATTGACAAGATTGTATGCTTATTATGTAGATCAGTAGCTAATTTGCATAATCAATGAGGAAAGTTTATAAATACGCTGCACTCCATTACTCAAACACGTAACATATGTAACTGAGAAAGAGAGGAATATCGATAAACATAAATTATGCAAATGAATACCCAATTTTCATAATTAAAGGAAAAATACTATAACTCGACAATGGTAAACGATGGGAATTCCATTATTGCAGCATTTGGAAGTTTAAAAGACGTGGACATCATGAGGGCCTCATTTACATAACTTATGAGGAAATGATACAATAGCCTTCTTTGCTAAGACAAGACTTTCATACGTTGAACAACTTAGGTTCTTTGGGTAGAGAAGATGATCAACTGACATAATTCATGCAAATGAGGTCCTTATTTGCATAATAAATTTTTAATTAATTATGAATCCTACGTGGTATGGAATGTTCAACAAATGGTATGGTGAACATTAAATTCTTTATGTTCACTTCTTGACATTTTCTTCTTTGACTTCGGAACGGATTATGGCATTCTACAAAATTAGTATTGTTTTCCAAGATTTCTTTTTTATTTACGGCATATACTTGATCCTTTTGCAGCTGCTTTGTGCGATTTTCAGTATCGTCTTTGTGTTTTTGTGCTTTTGGAAACGGACGAAAATTGATGCGCGCGCGGATGCCATCCATATAATCAAATCAACATGGCCATATATCAAATTTTGAAAGATAGGAGAAATTCCCTAGGATCTAATATGTTAGATAAATAGAACAAAGATCGCCTCTGAGTATCGGACGCGCGCGTTTCGAGCTCCCAAAATGTTGTGAGTTTTCTCCTTCCAGAGGTCACATTGTATCCGAAATTTGAGTCAATATCATCTAGAAGTATTAGTTATCAAGTAGACAACTTCCTTGCATCTATTGAGTAAGTTTTGATATAGATTTCGTTAGTTTCTTCTCTTCGCTTGACGGGACGACCCGGCGTCCAAAATGGCGACTGCGGCACCCCCCACCCCCCAGAGGGACACCAGGATCCATGAACTTCTCCAGCTGTCAGAGTCGTCTCCTTTCTCGGAAGTACATGCAGCATACGCCGCTTTCATCCAGGACTACGTGAGAGAACGTCAGGTTGCAACTAAACTACGGCCAGCTGAGAGGAAAAGACACAAGTTCGTGAAGAGCGGGGAACTACTCAAAGAGGTGAGCGTAGCGTTTCTTTCACACCTTGAATCTCACCGAGACAAGACCGCCGCCACCGACCCACTTCACGGCTTGGAAAACTACTCCGTTAAACACAACTCATCGTGTCTTACAGTCCACATCCCTGAAGATTCTATAGCTTCTTGGAAGACAGTATGTAAGGCGTTCTATGCGGTCGACGGAATAGACAGAGATTTCAATGGTGTACAATTCAGTACGACGTTTACGGACAATGAGACGCACCTTGTCGCTGAACTTGGATCACTACATATTACAGTATACGACACGAGCAAGCTACTGATTCAGGGCACTAGCTACATATTATGGCTGGTATCACACTACAATATCCTGCAAGGTATGGTGCAATCCGACATCACTGATCAGTGCAAAGGTAACCGACCTATCGCCCCTGAAGTCTGTGTGGTGTGCAACAAACAGGAAGCGGAGGGTGACGAGTTTGTGGAGTGCAGTGGCTGTGTAAGTTGGACTCATTTCGAATGTACTGGTTTGGATGAGGCCACACAGTCGTTTCTACGGGACACAGACGAAGAATACCATTGTATTCTTTGCCACATCCCTCAGAATGCCCCCAAGCCTGTGAATCAGACAGTATCTTTTAGCACCCTCCCCGCCACAATGAAAGATGCAAATCATGGCAACGTGAGAGCTAGCAGTAGTTCTCATGTTAATGATGTCAACCCTGGAGCGAAAGTCATGAACAATGACTCCACTGTAATTGAGAATAGCTTGCCTTTGCCCGTCAACAATCTGGAAGCACTACAAAGGGCGCTAATTGAAATGGAATCAAGCCTGGCCTCCTCAAAACTACAGGCGAACACATTCGAAACAAAGGTCTCTGGCCAACTAGATTTTATCATGAAGAAGTTAGAGTCAGTCGGATGTATTTCCAAGAACGATGACACTGAACTACGAAAGCTACGCGAAGACAACGGAAGACTACGTCGAAGAGTGCAACAACTAGAAGAGACCGTCTCTACTCTTCAAACTACTTCTAAGGCCGCGCAGAAGGAAATGAGTGACATCAAACTGTCACATGATGTCATGAAGGTGAAAGTATCGAACATGAAAGGACAGCTAGCAAACCGCGCACAGCCCCAATCCGATGTTCAGTCTGATAAGGAGACTGCTAACACCCAACCCGCGGATCTTGTACCGAAGTACTCGTTACCCACCACAAACCGATTTGAGGTCCTAAGCCAACACGAGAGTGACAAACAAATCCGAGGTGAAGAAGAAGCCCCTTCGACAAAACAGACCACCAATCCCTCAAGTAGAATAAATGCCGCTGGAGTCCCCCCTCAGGATGTTCCCGTACAAAAACGAGTAGTTCTGATAGGGGATTCAAATGCGCAGAAACTGAAGCCAAACTTGCTGTGCCCTTCGGCAGAAATGCCAAGACCTCTCTGGTCCCCAAACCTCTACACAACACCATCAGTACTAGAGAAGATATCAGAAGAAGACGTCACCCCCAACACAATAGTTCTACATGTCGGCACGAACGACGTAATGGCTAAGTCCAAGGAGACGGTTATCTCAGAGTTTGAGATGGCCGTCAGCACAGCTCAGTCGCTATTCCCAGATGCAGAGTTAGTGATTTCTGCTGTGCCCCCAAGGAGAAACTCCAGCTTCAGGCCGAACGTCAACAGTGACATAACAGCAATCAACCAACATCTACAGAACTTAAGTGAAACAAACGTCCAGCTGACCTATGTCAGCCATCCACAACTCTGGAGCAGCAATGACTACAGCTCAAGTGTGTTCGAGCATGATGGCTATCATTTAAACGGAGATGGTGTAAGAGTCATAGCTTTTAATCTCAAGAGACAGGCATCAGGTGCTTTAGGTCTCCCGCCACGCCGCTCAAGCTACAAAAGCAAGGCCAATCCCGGTAACGCCACCTCTCCTCAGAGGAACAAAAGGAGACGTGATAGTTACAGCCGATCCGACCGGTCCGACCGGCCCCTCCCCCGGAGCAACGACGGTCTGTCAAAGCCTCCTTCCCCCCGTAACGTGAACATGGCGAACAGTGGCAAACCCTATAGTCAGTACAATGCAGGACCGAATTCGAACGCGACGCGAAGACCGCAACATGAAGTCTTCCATAAGGGATCTTCCAACGCTGCTAACGGTCGGGGGAACGGCATCGCTCCACCCATGAGACCAAATGGTCCGGCCGCGCCTGCCCCTCCACCAATGTTCTACCCGAACTATCAAAACAACCCTTGGCACCAGCAGGAATGGCCCTCTCCTATTGAGGCGTATGGCAGGCCAGCGGTACCAGAGAATATCAGACCGCCCAACTGGTATGGACCACCTCCGTTCCCGTTCCGTATGGATAGGAGCTGGCATGGACGTCCCGACTCACTTTTCGGATACAACGAGCGACCTCACGGATCTTTCTGAACATGTGTTTTCCTGAACGGACTACATCTTGCGGCATCAAAACAAGCAAGAACTCTGTTTGTAAAAACTTAGGTACATCGTTTGGTTTTTGGAACATTCATGGACTAGGGAAAAAGATAGCTGATAGTGATTTTATTAGTGAAATAGATGGGTTTGATTTCTTCTCTCTACTTGAAACATGGCACACAGGTGAGATACATTTTCCTAACTTTCTACATTTTAGTAGCACTAGAACAAAAGCTAAGAAAGCAAAGCGTTATTCTGGGGGCATCATATTTCTATTTAAGAGGCAATATAGTAAATTCGTTAAAAAACTAGAGAGTAAATCCGAAGATGTTTTATGGGTTAAGATTAGCAAACAGCTGCTTAATATTGACAGAGACATTTATTTAGCGTCAGTTTATATAAGTCCTAGTAGATCTACAATTCACTCTAACAAAACATATGATTTATTTGATGTTTTGGAAGAAGAAATTGCCCACTATAGCAGCTATGGCGAAGTAATAGTAGGAGGGGACCTAAATGCCCGTGTCGGGGACCTTAAAGATTATATTGTCGATGATTTGCCTGTAGACAGTCAACCCTTACCCGAGCACTATGACTTCGACCACCCGTTTCCCCGAAATAATATGGACTTAGGCCATCCCACCCCTTACGGTAAAAATTTGATTGATTTGTGCATTAATAGTAAAGTGAGAATTCTTAATGGTAGAACCCCTGGTGATGTACTAGGAAGACCTACCTGTTTTCAACCAAAAGGTACAAGTGCTGTCGACTATGTTCTAGCGAGTGAAGCAATCCTACTACACAAAATATCATTCTTTCATGTCCATTCGTTAACTCCACTTTCAGATCATTGTAAATTGTCTCTAATCCTACATTGTAATTCAAATTCATCGCCTGAGGAACCCAATCTGAAGACTAGGCCCCACTGCAAATTTGTATGGGACAACGATTCCAAACAAAGTTTTATGGAAATAGTCAGCAAACAAGAATTCTCTTCCGATTTAGATAAATTCCTCAATAAGAATTACGAATTAACACCGTGCTCAATTGAAAGCGCACTCGATGACCTTGTATTGCCACTTCAAGAAGCCGGTAAAAAATCGCTTAGACTACGCTGTACAAAGAAAGGAAGACAAACTCAAAACAAACGCAAAACTAAGAAAAACTGGTTCACAGAGACGTGTGCAGCAGCCAGACGAAATTTATATAATCTGGGCAAATTGCTTTAAAAAAATCCACGGCACCCCTTTATCAGGGGCCAGTATTTTAAAAGGAAGAAAGAATATATTAGACTGATTCGGAAAACGAAAAAAGATCACAAAGACAACATTCTCCAACAACTTGACTCTCATTCGGCCAACAACCCGTCAGCGTTTTGGGATCTAATTAAACTGTTTAAATCAAATGATCACAACGCCTTACAAGAAACAATTGACAAACAAGCCCTTCACACGCACTTTGAAAATTTGTATGGAAAAACCTTCGAATTCAACTCTGACAAGTCCGAAACAGAAATCGATAACACTTTTCACTGCCAGATCAAAACGGAATTACTGAAACTAGAGAGTGATTTGGAAACGTATAATCCCTTAGACACAGGGATAAATCAAAACGAAATCCGACTAGCAATCTCCAAATTAAAGAACAGTAAAGCCTCTGGAAACGACTTAATACTTAATGAAATGTTGAAAAGTGCTGCCCATATCCTTATAAATCCGTTGGCCAAATTATTCAATTTAATCCTGTCATCAGGCCACTTTCCGCAAAAATGGTGTGAAAGTCATATTGTCCCCATACACAAAGGCGGCTCCAAAGACGACCCTAACAACTATAGGGGGATCTCTGTCACTAGTTGTCTTGCCAAGTTATTCACAACAATTCTGAACACACGACTCACTAACTATTTAGACGAACATTCCATTATCTCCCCAAATCAGTCAGGTTTCAGAAAAAACTTTAGGACAAGCGATAATCTGTTTGTCATTGATTCGCTAATATCTAAACACATCAATACTAACAAACGTTTATATGCATGTTTTGTAGATTTTAGAAAAGCATTTGACTGTGTGTGGAGAGAGGGACTCCGTTACAAATTACTAAGTTCGGGAATAGGTGGTAAATTCTATAGTTTACTTACATCAATGTATTCTAATCCAAAGACCTGCGTCAAAACCTCTACGGGTCTTACACCATTATTCACTACTGATAGAGGCGTGAGACAGGGATGTAACCTCTCTCCCACACTTTTTAACTTATTCATAAATGATTTAGTCAAAGAATTAGATAATCCCGACTGTGAACCCCCCACTCTACACAATCTACTTGTTCCTTGTTTATTATATGCTGATGATGTCGTGATATTTTCAGAGTCGGAAAAAGGATTACAACGTGCCTTGGACAGACTGAACATATTCTGTACAAAATGGAAACTACAATTAAACATGAAGAAAACTAAAGTTGTAATTTTCAACAAATCTGGACGATCAGTAAAAAATGTGAAATTTTCCTTTGGCTCAGATACTATTGAAATAACAAATTCTTATTGTTATCTGGGACTATTGTTGTCCTCATCAGGCACTTTTTCCTTAGCAAAAAAGCAGTTGTCCTTAAAAGCACGCAAAGCCCTTTTCAGTCTCAAACCGCTCTTTCGCTCTCCTCTGTCCCCTAAGGCTCTGTTAAGAATATTTGATGTGTGTGTTAAATCTATTATGTTATATGGCAGTGAAGTTTGGGGCAAGGACCATTTGAATGACAGGTGTCCGATTGAAACTATGCAGAACCGTTTCTGTAAAAATATTCTTGGAGTGCACCGAAATTCTAGTAATATAGCAAGTAAAGCAGAGCTTGGAGTGTTCCCGGTAGATTTAGATGTGTCAATCCGCATAGTTAAGTATTGGTTGCGCCTCAGACAACTCGATCCTTTGACTCATCCTTTACAAGTAGATGCTCTATTGTATCAACAGTCTTCCCAAGTGAATAGCAACAAGAAAAACTGGTTACAACATGTGAAAGATGTACTTGACAATAGCGGATACTCCTTTATCTGGAACTCCAACAATCTCGATCTAGACATACAACATATATGTACATTCTTAAGAAAAAGGCTGACCGACATTTACATTCAAAGTTTTCTTTATAAATTATCTATCGATGACAGTAAGTTAAGATTTTATAGGAATGTTAAAACAGAATACTCAATGGAAAAATATCTTTCCAACAAAGATTTTGAACAACGGTCAGCTGTGTGTAAGATACGAATAAGTGCACATCCACTAGAAATAGAAAAGGGTAGATATAAAAAGCTGCCCGCTCACGAGAGAATGTGTAAGTTTTGTACAATGAACGCAGTGGAAAATGAAATACATTTCCTTTGCCAATGCCCTCTATATGAGGCCGAAAGAAACGATTTATATAAAGCAGCTTCCGTTAATTCTCCTAGCTTTCACCATTTGAATAGCTTACAAAAATCCATATCACTACTAAAATCAACAAACCCACTTACGATGAAAAACGTGGGTCTCTTTATTTTCCACTGCCTTCAAAAAAGAAGTCAAACCCAACCATAGTCAACCTTAGTTAACTTAGAACTTTGACAGTAGCCTAGATACCTATTTTTGATTCCCATGTATTCCCATGTACTTGTTTGTCTGCAATTAGCCTGCGGGCATGAACTTGCAATAAAGTTATTAATATTAATAGTTTGATTTCCTGTAACCAATCCTAGGTTTACCTGCTTGGAGCCCGACTCCGGGACATTCTGAACGTCGTGGTGCGTGACCAGCTGCACGGACAGCACCGGTTCGAGATGGACGTGGCATGTTCCCGCAGGAGGCTGTGGGGAGTCGTGGGGAACTTCCACAACGTCTCCTGGGTCATGGGTACCACCCGTGAGACCTTACCAATGACAGCATATCTCACACGTGTAGTTTGTGCTTGTTAAATGATTAAAGCGTTTTGCCTTCAGCAAAGCAAAACGTAGGGACAGACTGGTAAATGTAACTTATTTTAGCATAATTATGCATAATCCAGAATAATCCTCAGGAGGTTGTTGGTGTAACTGACGGCGTGGTCTTGTGGCTAGCTATAGGAGGGTCTGCATGGGGGGGGGGGGGGTCCTGGCAACGCTTAACGGTAAATTCAGGCCAGCCGATAACGCTTAACGGTAAATTCAGGCCGGCCGATAACGCTTAACGGTAAATTCAGCATTTTTAGAACATGAGATACCCCTGAAGACGACGGTTTTTTGCCACTAGTCGTCCTGATCTTGTGGCAAGAGACCTATTACGCTATGCCATTCTAGCACGCCTGCTCCGAACCCTTTAAATTCGGCGGCGATAGGAAATTTCGTATTGGTGGGACGAAATGTTCATGATCACGATGAAGAACGCCGAAGGCGCGACGAAAATTTTGAAATCTTGACCCTCTGAAACGCTATTTCCTGCATTCTGAGGGGGGGATTGCTGGGGGGCGCCCTACCGACATATTTTCGTCGGAGCCGTGTGCTCCCTGGAGATTTTCGCCGGAGCCGTGTGCTCCCTGGAGAAAATTGTGAAATCTTGACCCACTGAAATGCTTTTTCCTGCGTAACGAGGAATCACTCAATAACGCTTAACGTTGAATTCAGGATGACAAATAACGCTTAACGAGGAATTAAAACGACCAGTAACGCTTCACGATTGATATACCGATAACGCTTAACGGTAAATTCAGTGCGGCCGGTAACGATTAACGGTGAGTTAAAATCGTTCGTAACGCTTAACGAAAAAGGGCATGCAGACCCTCCTATAGCTATAGGACTCCTAGTACACCATGGCAAAGGTCCAACGTTAAGTCTCGGAACATGTTAGCTCCGCCATGGTGATAAAATTACGTATACATCATAGTTGGATGTGCTGCAACTAGGATCGCTCCTTACCATGGGAGCACATTGCTCCATTGCTTAATTCGCCGTCGCTAAATCATGACAGTTTACAGATATCAATATGTGCCAGTGCAGAAATAAACGCAACTGTCTTGTCTCATAGGTCGTATATGTTTATATCTTACACATATCTAATTGTCTAATAGTCTAATATATATCTAATAGTCTGTACCCACACAATTGCACTTGTCTGAGCAGAATATCTGTGTATGGAAACTACTTTCTCGTTCTTACTAATCTATATTATTGCCCTTCGTCAGATGCTGAAGTTACTGGGCTCCGCCGGCTGATGTACTTCGGTAACGGCCGGACTCTGGAGGTCCGTCTGGCTTGGGTTGACGACAACGACTACCTGTTCGTGTACGAGGGAGACAACAGTCCAGACGTCCTGCACTGCAAGTACTACAGAGGAAGGGTAAGGATTTATTGCATGTGGCTGAAAAAAAAGCTGTGATGTAAGACGTAACAGTCATTAGATTGAATGTACTATTATCTTCTCTTATTTTTCGAAGGAGTTAACTCGTTAACCATATCTCACACCCATGTCTTTGTGCCTCTGTAGCTGCAGCTCTTTGCTGTAAACCCCCACAAGGTGAAGGTAGTCTACGACTGCACCTTCCTACCGGTGGATGACGAACCCCTTGAAGAGTTCAAGCAGTGGTTCATTCCAGCGATTAAGACACGGTTTGAATGGATTCAGGTAGGCACAAAAATTTCTTGATAATTTTGTTTTATTTTTTATAACGTTAGTTCCCACTCACAAAGCTAGCGCGCAGAACTAAAAAAAACAACACCGTAATCATAGGAACACGAGGGACAAGATTAAAACAGTTATTCCTGTAGCTGGCAGCTTTACATCATTCAGTAAACGATGAACAAATATAGGTTTTAAGGATCTTGCATAAACATGATGCAGTGAACATATATTTTACCATCCGTAAGAGTCATAGAATTGCACAAAATATAAGTACAAAACATTCAATACAATCATGCATTTGAAGAAGAATATCTAAAGATTGCAAATGTACGTCACAGATCAACCGTTACAAAACTAAGAACAAGTTGCCACAAATTGCGAATCGAATCAGGAAGACATAACCGCACTCCTCCAGAGCAAAGAATCTGCTAATTTTGTAGTCTAGGTAAAGTAGAAGACGAAGTACATTTTATTGTAGACTGTCCTTTGTATAATAGCGATAGAAGAATTCTTTTCAGTTATGTGTTAAGTAAATTCCTCTACTTCAGATACCTGAATAGTAGAGAGAAATTTATATTTCTTACAGCCTTCGATAAACCAACTCTAACTAATGATACAGCCTCCTACATTTATACAATTACCAAGAAGCGAGAGGAAGTCGAAAGTACTAGAGTATGCTAGATGTTTATATACTCATGAATATGTATATAGTTGTTAACATGTGGCTTGTGCTTAGCCCAGTGGGGAAAACATGTACAATAAAGGTCTTCATTCATTCATTCATTCATTCATTTATAGAAATTTCTGAATGTAGAGATCATAATTTGCTGTGGAATCTACTACAGAAGGTCTAAGAAGGACGTGTTACAACACCAGTAACTTTCCTTTACTGATCAGGTTACGTTTTCTCCCCACAAGCTATTTAAAACATCGGTCCAGGCCTGTTGCCTCCATATGGATAGTTTGTCTTGCTTGCTTGTTTCAAGTAGCCTCTACCAGGCTCCACGCGATCGCTGGGAAAATAGTAGAAATCGGCCCAATAGAGTGAATAGTATGCCAGGGGTAGTACGCTATACAGTGGATCGCCTATAGCTTCCCTGTATAGCGGACTACCCCTGGCATACTATTCACTCTATTGGGCCGATTTCTACTATTTTCCCAGCGATCGCGCGGAGCCTGGTAGAGACTATGTTTCAAGGATTTAGCCCAACTCGCGGTGTCAACATGAAATGTCTGTCTGGTTGTTTTTGTTTGTTTGTTTGCTTGTTTGTTTGTTTGTTTGGTAAGTCAGTTGCAGTGGGTGGATAACCTAGTGTCGCTTGCACTTTGGTAAGATCTGTGCCTGCAGTCCTCTGATCAGTCTAACGCTGTCGGAGTAACGCACTAGTACTTGTCCAACATCGATGGTAATTCCGAGCCTAGTGAGGGATTCAACTGGTCATCATCACTTCATGCCTGACGTACTATATTTATGCACCGCCAACAACAAGTCACCCGCCTAGGTATACTGCTTCTAGCAAGTCTAACTCCGCATTTAGAATTTGAAAAAAAGGCGCTTGAGATTTGCTTTTCCAAGAACGTCAAGAAGCCAGACCAAGCCCCGGTTCCTCTACCTTCCTTGGGACAATGCCAGAAATTGTTCCTATTGTTAATGACAAATCATGTTTTCTCCGCCGGTGACAAAAAGGAGACGTTTCGGGAGTCGAAGTCGGCAACTAAAAAGGTGGCGGCCATAGTTTATAACGCGACTGCTGCAAAGCAGGCCACACCTGTCAAGCCAGATGAACCGCTCGGACCGCCAGGGGAGGTCAGGTCTGTCTACCCGGATGGGTATCTGAGAACAAGGAGGTGTGCATATGAGCGTCCGAAGCGTCCCAAACGCGGGGTCCCATCATCGGAGTCCACTGCTCCGAAAGCAAAGAAAGGCAAACATGCGCGGTCCGGGGGTTACAAGAGGGGGTACCAGACACTGGCACGCCGGGTAAGTTGGCTCTTAGTAATTCATGTACAACTATCAATACATGTCTTGCACGTCGTGCATGTGTTCCCGCACAGTTTAGGCCGAATACAAACTTGGAGGAAAATTGCTGGTAACGATTGCAGTTCCATCGAGACGTCCCCTCGCATGTCGGTTACCTAGGCCAAAAGCAAGCGGGCCAAGAACCAATAGTCCTGACCGCGCCTGGGGCAACTACTGTTACATCGTGTTCATCTGGATTCCCAGCTAATCCGTTAAAATGCTCGAGCCCCCCCCCCTAAGTCAGTATGCAAGATTCGGGATCAAATGCGATGCCAGACCAATTCCGTGAAGCCAGTGGTCCAGTTGTCTTGTTGCCAAGGTCTACAGTAGATATCCGGTGAACAGAGCAAGGACATTATGACGCACACAGCACATAATGACATGCGACGAACATTATGATCATTTAGATTGCTAGATCCGTAGTATACGTAGCGGTGTGCAGTCTTCTGTGTCCTTCTTTCACCTAATCCGCCCATATAGCATACGTATGAATGGTACCTACCCCGCCCATCGGAGGGTTCAAGCTGGTTTTGATGTTGTCTCGTCTGTGACACCAGATTCTCTAGAACAGTCCAAAGTCCTACAAGAGCATTAGTCTCTTCAAAGTCTCTGTCAGTCTCAGGAACATTTAAGATACTGACTACAAGAACCAAACATAGGGTTATCAAAAACGACAGGAACAAGACAATGTCACTTAATCACTTAATAAGCGTTTTCGTTATGATATTAAAAAAAACAGTGATGTAGAATCAGCATTTTCATTTCATTTAACAGGCCATATATATATATATACATATATATATATTTTTTTTCTCACCTGATAATAAAGGGGAAGTTTGGAGAGTCGAGGCTTGCTGCAGATAAGATTGCTGCCGACTCTAACGAACCAGCAACTCTGGAGACCACATCTGACGACTTGTCTGATGAACATGAAGGCGCTCCAGTGGAGTCTAAACTCTGCGAGGGGGATGAACAGCTCACAACTAAAGGAAACAGAGGTCTCACGAGCGGGCTCCGGTCAATGGCAAATGTGAGTTTCGATTTTTTCTATCGTTATAGAAGAACTTTATTGCACGACAATTGTACATGGTACAAATTATGGCAAGAATTAGTAAACATAATACAAAGTAGAAGTATAGAATAAAACTTAACATCCTAATTACTAATACAATACAATAAGGGCTAGCATACGTTTTTGATATAGTGTTATAATCGAGTTGGTTTAATCATTAGTTTCGCTATTTTTTCTAATGTGAAAGCAGTCGTTTAGATATTTACCTACTTTCGCATTGTGGGGATTGTTGCATTAAAATATGTACTCAAAACGGTCGGTAGCATCGAGACTCTTAAAACGTGTACTTGTTTTGAGAAATGTGAATAACTTATTACGTAAAACATCATATCTAGAGCATTCCATGACAAAGTGAAATTCAGACAAGATGGGCAAAACCTTTGGTCAGGGGCTACATTATAATATCTACCCGTTCCTATTTTCAACTTATGACTACTGATTCTTAACTGAGTTATCGCTTCACGAATTTATGTGTTTGCTGTTGAAGATCCACAGTATGACATGGTACGGGATCCAAAAGATGTTGACGCTTGCACACACTGACTCTAGCCTGCAAACCAGTAGAGGATAGCTTCGTGAGAATCAAAAATCTTAACATACTACCATTTTCAAAACCAGTTCCATGTACATGTTGTCAAGAACTCCTTTGTAATGCAATATCATAAAAAATTACATTGTTATCAAGCTTCTGCCATGACAATCACTGTACCGATTTTAAACGTAACTTAGAGATGGTTTACGTGTTCCCAACATGCAATCAACAAAAACAACAAGAAACGATGCTAACCATCAGTGTTCTTTTACATTACTTGTTCTTGCAATAATATTTGATTACAAGGGAGCCATGGGCTGGGCGCGGGCCAACGTACAAGGGCTTGTTGCCGCTCCAATGGGACCACCCAAGTTTACCAAGGGTGAGCACACAACTACTGCCAGTGGTAACGTCATGGGACCTGTAGAAGACGTTTGGGGCGTCTTCAGGCCATTTGGACGGGTATGTTACCATGATGTTGTTGTATTGGTTTATAGGTTTAACATGTAAACGCGGTCTGCAGCATTGGGCCAGAGCCAAACAAGACAATTCTCCAAGTATCCTATTACACCATTTCTGTCTCACATCCTGCCAGGATACCACTATGCAATATTCAGGTGATCAACACAGCAACTAAACTCAATCGATTGCGAAAATGTGCAGTTACACACACAAACATACTCTGCCATTAAGGCCACTGAGCAGGATGTGCACATCTTCTATGCCACCATTTCATCCTCACCATTATCTAATGGTCTCGTGGCCAGCTTTACTTAAAAACATTTCTTGTTTCGTTTCTACAGGACTGCATGGAGTACTGGAAGATATATGACACCATGGAGATCGAGGCTCCCGGAAATGACGTACAAGGCTGTATCCGGGCATTTGTGACATCCAAAACAAAGTCGACGATCAGGGAGAAGCTGGAATGGCGAGACGACGAGAAGCACGTTGAGGTAGGTTCAACATTTGGCAGATGATGAACAGAGTGTACGCAGCAGATTGTAACATTTTCCCCGCTATATATTCTTCACATATTTCGATTTCATCCTTTCAGATCTACAGTCTCTTGTCAATGGATCCGTCTCCACCGGTGGAAATGACCAACGTCTATACAACAGTGACTATGACTGCGAGTAAGCTATAGAAAACACTCGAATTTATTACCTCTGACCTATCATTACAACTTAAGACGCGCGTTAATGTAACGTGCGTGTGTCTTCCTCCGTAGTGGTCTGATGGCCGCTCCTACCTGTAAGTTACACGGATATTATCTAAGAAACTCTAGATCTGGTATACAGACTAGTAGTTCATAACAATGGCCGAGTTGGTGTTGCCCATTCATCTATTCCTAGCTGAACTATTTCCCTTCCATTTTCCTCGACCTGAGTAGATTATACCACATTCCCAATCTACAATGCAGCTGGCTAGAACTAATGACAATTGACGGTGACAATTAAATCTAACATATGTTAACTTCATTTATTGATTTTGTAAATGGTTTATACTGTAATTTCATTTATTGTGTGATTGGTATTCCAAAATGTCAGTTGGGGAGAAGGAGACCGAAGTCAAGTTCGAGTGCACCTTTGACGCCGGTTTGCCACTTGCCGTACCGAGTATCAAAGACAACCAGAAGGGAGCCTACATGGCGTGCATCCACGGACTCCAGCAGCTCTTCCACTCCGAGGTCGGGACGCTAGAGGTCGTTGTTAGGAGTGCTTCGGATTTGGCTGTCTCTGGTGATAAGTGTGAGTATCGTGGAATACTTAATTATGGTGAAAAAGGCAAGGAAACGTGAAGCCCGTATTAACCATTTTTCAGGTAGTAAACATTGAAGCAAATGTCAAAGGTGTTTACCACGTACGGTTTGCTCAAGCTGGTGGACCGAAGGGATTGCTCTCATTGTTAGGAATGAAGCCGATACATATGGATGTCTACCAATGCGTCTCTATCCGTTTAACAGATAAAGTTGATCCCTACGTCATGCTCGTTGCGAACGACGGAAAGCCTGCTATCACCAAGGTGTGCCGCGGCACACAACACCCCATCTGGGATGAAAAGTTTGCCCTGTCCCTGACGTCACGTACCAGGAATGTCGTGTTGACTGTAATGTAAGCACTGCTTCATAACTATTCTCCATGTAGAGTTCTGAATGATAACTTTATAACAAGTATAAACTTGTACAACGCCAAATAAATTCAGCGCTAAAATTGACAGTTTTCTTTCTTAGCTAGAAGGTCCCCTTGCTAATAGACGGGCGATCTTGCTGCGATCTCGCTGTGAACTACAAATTACTTTTGTAAACGTTAAACCTTGTCTTCATAATTGGAATATCATGCAATGCGAAAAAAAATTCGTTTTTCTTCTGTTCAAATTCGGTGAGCGATCTATCAAATGTTAGGTCCCATTGCAGTCGCTCCGAGGTCGCAGCCTTTGTGCTCCACAAGATGAAGTCAAAGTCTGTGGTTGATTTAAAGTCCGAAACATGTGCTTCCGAATGAAAGTTTTTTTTTCTGCTTAGGGATTTCAGCCAGTCCAAAGACATCGGCACATCTATCGTGGACATTGCGGAGTTGACGTCTGGTAAAGAGGAGAGCAGGTCTCTAGATTTGCAAGGCGGTGGCACACTGCATGTTCGCCTTTACCTCAAGGTGCACCAGAAACCAAAGCAACTTGAAGATGGGGAAAAAGTTATCCCTGGGATTATGCTGCCGTTCATCGCCCCGGTCTTCCAAAGTGAGCTGGACACAATCAGGAACGAGTTCACCCATCTGATCATGTCGTTCCTTGGACCGGGTAAGCTGATGTAATCTGTATTTCTCTATCGGCCTGGTCACTCTTCAGCCTCAAGCCCGGGAGGGTGGCATGTTACAATAACTTCTCACGCCGAAGCCATTCATGTCTGACTTAATCTGTAGCTGAATCAATAAATCTAGAGGCTTCAGAAATAGAATCACATCGATCCATAACAAACAAGGAGGATTTGAAATCACTCATCGCATGCAACGCTGTTACTGAAAACCCATGAGTAGTTTGTTCACGTTACTGTTTTCTATCCAATCAGGCCAAAAGTATGGCCTCACCAACACAGCCCGCCTGAGGTCTCACCCCGAGGTTCCGCTGGAGGAGATGCCGGCAGCCTGCGTTCCCCTGCCGACAGAGGAGATGTTCTCTCCAGTGAAAATCGGCAGGCTCATGCAGCGCCTCGCAGAGTTCATTGCCTCACAGGTAACTATGAAATTACAAACGTGGACACTAGGTAATTATAGAATCACACACACACACACACACGCACACGCACACGCGCACGCGCACACGCGCACGCGCACGCACACACACACACACACACACACACACACATACATACACACACATACATACACACATACATACATACATACATACATACATGGATGTCCCGTTTGCAGGAAGGCAAAGAATAGTGACAACAAACTGCTCAAACTATCTCAGTTTGATGAGCACTGAACTCAGAATGATGATCCCAGAATTTTTGTTTTCTATCTGCCTCTTGCCGCAACATGGTTTATGAACTAGATATGACCGTTTCCATCTACCATGTACAGGCTCAGATCATGATGCGCTATGCCCAAGCTAAGCGCCAAGGCATGTGGGATCCATGGAAGGCCAACTTTAGCGGCTACCTTCCTGCTAACGAGAAGCTGATTGAGACTTGGCAAAATGATGAAGAATTCTGCCGCCAGTTTCTCCAAGGTAGGTTGGCACTCGGCAATTCTCTAATGTATCGACCAAGAGGCACATTTCATGGGACAAAGCTATCTATGACTACATTTCTGATTACATGCTGTTTTAACTTTAAATATCTTTGCCTTAATAAACTACTACTAATCGTGCTTGAAACGACTTGCTAGTGACCTAAGTTGTAAGGTGTCTATGAAGATGTTAGGAGTACATATAATATCTACATCCGACCTCATACAGAAAGGCTTTATCTATTTGATCTTAACTTGAAATGATAAGAGAAGCGCGTGTTTTACATGCAAGTTGTAATATTGATGAAATGTAATGATTCTATCTTTGCCTTTAACATGCAGGAATCAACCCGATGTTGCTGACAGTGTGTAAAGAGCAAAGTCAGATTCCAGCCAGCATGCTGGGGCTGAGGGCACAAGGCAAGACCGCGCTGCAGCTCATGGCCGACAACAGGCTCTTCATCGTGGACTACGCGCCCATGCTCGGGGCACCGGCTACTCCGGGCAAGTTCTTCTACGCGCCGATCGTGCTGATGTACAAGGAGGAACTGGCTGGTAGGAAGTCTCGTCTGAACATGCTCGGCATCCAGCTAACCAGGAAGACCGGTAAGCAATTGAACTAACCTAAATGATGTGACATCAGGTACGTTTTTTCCTCTTCAAAGAAAACAGCTATGTCTTCGCCTTTGAAGTGCCATTTGTAGGAGCGTGTATATCTGCTGGCAATACTGTCAATATTTCTATATCATCATCATTATTACATTCTCCTTTTTGCACCTTTGAAATCTTACAAATCGTATGCAGAGGCCAGTCATTCGGTATCAGCCTGGAGAGAAAGAGAGATAGACAGAGAGGAAGAGATAGACAGAGAAAGAAAGAGAGAGAGAGAGAGAGAGAGAGAGAGAGAGAGAGAGGAGAGAGAGAGAGAGGGGAAGAGGAGAGAGAGAGAGAGGAAGAGAGAATGGTATATTCATGAGATAACAACCTTTGCAGCGCCAGGCTGAAGTGCGGTTATACACAGAAACAAACATTAAGAGAAAAAAGAACTGCATTGTAGTCCCAGCAAGATATTCCTTCCCATTCTGTTGAGTGCTCAAACGTAGTGAATGTTTGACATAATGTTTATGTATTCTTCATTATTCATTATGCTGCTTTGGACTATAGTATACAAACAGGGGCCTCTCCGGAGACCACGTACACTCACCCATTTACCGAAATGAACGCGTTGTTGGTTGATATCGTCTTATCTTCTGGGAGATTACACTTTTTCTTCAGTTATAAACCTCTTGGTTTTACACCATTTATTAACATTGTGTGGACACAACAATGTGCTTTTCTTTCAAATTTTGATAATGGGTCTTCTTAATCTTAAACCTATGAGATCCTATGAAGGCATTTGGTGTGCACTGTCTTGGGACAATATTAACAAGGAGTCTATCTTGTAAACTGTAGGCAAAAATAAAGTGTACTCACCAGAAACGGCCAAGACTCACCCCAACAAGTACATGTTCGCCAAGATGCACGTGATGTCAGCTGATAACAACGTGCACCAGTTCCTGTACCATCTGGGCTACACCCATCTCGGCATGGAGCCGATTGCGGTGTCCCTGCACACCCACCTGCCACCAGACCACCCCATCCACCGCCTGCTGCTGCCGCACTTCAAGGACACCATCGGCATCAACTACCTGGCCCGCCACTCCCTCGTCTCCAGGATCTTCCCAATCACCGACCCGATGTTCGCTACTTCCACCGTGGGAGGGCTCCACATGTTCATCAAGGAGTGGCGCAAGTATCGCTTCATGGATATGGCGTAAGCTTCACGTATTTCTTCTTATAATGTAATATGTCACATTTAGATTTCATCGCCCACAAACAAACAAATTAACTGAATAAATGAAGACCTTTATTGCACATTTTTGCCACATTGGGCTAAGTAAAGGTCACAACAAAGCATATTGAACAGATACAGTTAACAGATACAAAATAAACCTAACTATCATTAATACCAAGGGTGGAACAGCGTACTTAAAGAATTTAGAGGCCTATTGTGCATTGCATCAAATGCTTCTCTTGACGTATCCTTTGCAATTTGACAATGTGCTCGGATGACGATATCATGGTACTATCTTCAATATATGTCGCAACAATGTAACTGATATATTAAGTATTAACATCGCTCCTAGAATTCTAACACATCTTAGTTCCTGAGTCACAGTGCATTTTACTCATTGTTCATCTATCAGCAGACAAGATTGAGTGCCAACAAGGTGAAACAAGATTCCTGTTGTAGCATCAATAAGCGGCTACCATTTTCTCTGAATGACCCACTAGGTTCCCAGAGGAGCTGAAGAGGCGGGGTTTTGACGAGGCAAAGTCGGACGGGCTGGAGGACTACTACTTCCGCGACGACGGCTTCAAGCTGTGGAACATCTACAAGGACTATACGTAACGGGAGTGGTGGAGGCAGCGTATCTCTCCGACAAGGAGGCTGCAACTGACGAAGGTAACCTACAGATTTAACATGGTGGATTGGGATTATTAAAGGTAAATGTCATTTTCATGATTAACGCATGACTGGTTATCCACGTTAAAACTAGAGATAGATTATATGTTAGGCTAAGTTGGAAGGGATTATTCGTAGGTGCTGTTTCACGGGACAAGTAAACTTTTATTTGCCATATTGTACTCTACTAACTCCACATGTAGCTCTTCAGCAGTTCTGTCAGATGATTGAAGGTCCCGGACAGCTCCACGGGTTTCCACGCGAGATTTCCACTAAGGCACTGCTCATCGACTGCCTGACCAACATCATCTTCAACGTGAGCGCGCAGCACTCCGCAGTCAACTTCCCGCAGTACGACTACTACTCCTTCATCCCTAACAGGTATGTGCCTACGAACGCGCGCCAACCTGATATGACATACATGCCCCAACGCTGTGGTTACATCTTTGCTTTATCATAACGGCGCTAACTAAAAGGTAGGAATTCATTGATTTTAGAACTTGCCATGTTAAGTTCTCTCTATATGAACAATGGTGCAACGGTAATTAACTCCATGAAAAAATACTTTTTCATGGGGATATTGTTTTGCGTGCGTTTGCGTGTGTGTTATCCTGTGTGTATGTTTGTGTCACCGGACGTCCCAACAGCTGGTGGTCAAACAACAAATGGGTACACTACCAAACCTGTGTACTTGTTTCTATTATGTGGATACCCTCTGGTACATAAAACAAAACAACCAGCGGCAACAACAAATAACTAGGGCAAATAAAACACATCATATATAAAAACAAATTTCATGGAGATTTTGGGTCTTCGGACTCTTGTTGATAAAGGGTTAATAAACCATTCAAATAATGCATGCGAGTTCAATTAACCATTCAAGTAATTCATTACACAGAAAAGAAAATATGTAGGCTAGACTTACGCAGTCTATCGTAATATATATTGTACGCGTACGAATAACCAACGATGGTTCGGCGGAGTCAGCAAATAGAATAGTTTGTCATGGATGTAAAAGATGCTACCGATTTTACAACCGACCTGAAGCCCAAACCTCACCAAGCAAGTAGTCAACACCTGATTGATACATTGAATATTACTATCACTTTCAGGATAGACATTCGACTCCAGACGTTAATGACGTAATTATGTTCCTGTTTGACCAGGCCAGCCCAGCTAAAAATGGAAATGCCCCACGGCCCGAATGACATGCTGGAGTCTGCCATCCTGGAGGCCCTGCCGGACCTGAAGTTCACATCTCTGCAGGTCCTGCTGTCCTACATGCTGTCCATGCCGACTCAAACTGCCATCACCGGGGTAAGATCTTACAGGCTACTGTAAATTTATGTGTTTCATTCGGGGCATAATTTCGTGGTAGGCGTGCAAATGAGATTTTCGCGATGCTTGCAGTTCGAGGTTAAAGCACTTCAATAGTACTGCACTAGAAATGCAAAACGCATATTCGCAGTGTCATGGTTTCGCGGTAAGGGATCAAAATGAAAAGCACTAAAAAAACAAGCATTTCTTCAAGATTCGCGGCAGCTCTGAGTTAGAAAAGACATATTTTGTGTAGGCCTAGGTAAGGTGTACATGTAGCAGACTGTCGTTGAACGTTAGAGAGAATCTTGCCAAAGTTGGTCTCGCCTAGTAAAAATATTGCACCATGGTTCAGGGGATGATAAAACACAGTGCCTAATAATATACTGCAGGATCCTGTCTACTGTGTCTTCTTCTCCTTTGCTTAACCTCATTTTGGAATGGTAATGTCCAGATGGAGGCCGTGAAGAAGATATACCCTGATGTCCATGAGAAGTTCCACACACAGCTTCTGGGCCTCTCCAAGGACATCAAGGCTCGTAACGAGGGTCTGAAGGGGGAGGGGAAGGTCGCCTACACCTACCTGGACCCCGAGAACGTCGCCATGAGCATCGACATCTAAATTCAGAGGTGCAAAAAGATTGGTCAGCCGCATGGTAGTACATAATTGATTCATATTCAATGCTTTGGCCACATATAGTGCATACGTCTAAAGGCTCAAAGGTATCTGATGTATCGGCGGGATGTATTAGGAATTATGTAGCCTCCAAATAATCGCAATATTCATTGTGCATGGTGGTTATACGTACAGGATATGTACATGTTACGTTTAAACTTGATTACAATTCAGGTGGTGTAGAAGTCAGTTAAAAGGGGAATCGTATACGTAGGAGAGCTAGAAAAGATGTTACATGTAGAACATATAACGTTACTGTAACCACTGAAGTCACAGGGAACATACTTTGTTTGGGTGAAAGTTTATCTGTAACGGCAGTTGACATTATAAAGATTTTATGCGGTATATTTCCGTAAATAAAGTAAAGCGCTTACAACCAACTTGACAAGAATCAGAGGACTGATCGAAAGCTTGTTGCTTGTACTCTTAACGACACACAAAGTAATTACGTTAACTTAACTTGTGTTAAATCCCTATAACATTAATGAGTTGTTGTCACCGGGTGATGCTGGTTTCTTGCTGAATCGTTTTTACTGCCCGTCGATCTTCTTAGTTCTTAGTGGTATGTGTGGTTACGTTAAACGCTCTCAGAATGCTTTCATCATAATTCAACGGGGCAATGTCGATAACAAAATGCTAGAAAACATGTTGTGGACTTATTTTGTTATCAAGCGTTCAATTTTAGAGACGTATTGAGATTTTAGCTGTTATGATTATTCAAGACTTACAAAGTCGACATGCCTAGACATGTGCAGACATCTGCGCTGTATCTGCTGCCGATTAAAGTTGTCTCAAGATGGCTTTAATGGTTTTTCATTTCAAATTTTCACTGTCTAGTTCTTTAAAACCAGCGTTACCTTTGAAAATCGAGCAACTAAAATGAACAATACAAAGTAAATACTGATGTATTCCCAGCCTAGCTAAAATGTATCTCTAAAACGTTGATTTTATCAATATCAAAATATTGAGCCAAAATCAGACATTCAAATGGGAAGATTGTGAACGACATTAATTATAAGACATCGAGGAAATTAATTATAAAGCGGACTTGCAACATTCGGCATTATTAATTTACCTTCATCTAGGCTTCTTGTCTTACAAAACTGTTCATGCAATAAAGAGTGGAGATTGTATTATAGAACCCTATCCATGTGACCACTTATTACACCTAGGATTTTGCAAAATTGATCAGGCAATATTTGCCACTTTTTTCGAACACTTACGATACGTCATGTACCTAAAAGATAATGGTGATTTCCCAAGTAGTTTGATTGCTACTTTCATGACTTAAGTTCTTGGTCCTTCCAACACACCAATAAAGTGTGTAGTTGATATCTATGGATGTTTATCTCTTTTTCATTGACATGTATCACATGCATGTTTGAAAGTCCTATCATGGAATGCAACGGATTCATAAAATTTCCTCATTCATTATGTAGATTAGCTCCTAATTTGGATGATTGTCATCTAATTATGCAAATCATCACTTAAGCTACATACCAAAACTCATGATGACCCGTCAAATCCTTCTTGAATTATTCTTCTTCAAAGTCTCTAACAAAATCGGCTACTGTAGTTCCAAAAAGATGCCTGGGGGCGAACACTAATCAAAGAGCCATCAACCATTAAAATGTCGTGACCATAGTATGTCCGGAACAAGAGATTTCAAGAACGGAAGTCCTACTGTACCATCCTGAAAAGCCGCTAGGGTGCCCATAACTTAATCATTTCTTCCTTTTGCAAACACATGCCAACATAACAAATATCATAAAGATCCATCTGCGACTTTTCGAGTCATGCTGTTCAGAGACCAATAAATATAATCGTCATGGCAAATGTTATAATGTGTAATACATGTACCAATAAACACATTTACATTGTTACGTCATATTATGACAGAGAGTTGAGGTTTTTTCTTTTACACCACTTTCCACTAGAACATTTGACAGGTCGCTCAAGGAATTCCCTATATAAAGAAGAAATATTTTTGTTTTGTTGTCTTTTGAATTATACTTTAACACCGTGAATCATATTCCAACAGCTTTATTAATAGTTTCCCACATTGCTGTAATAAGTGTGAAATATTAAACTTACATGCTGCTGAATATGATAAAGTATATAGGCATGTCTATCATGGGTGATACCAAAAAGTTCAATAATGGCCTTCTCGTGCCTCGTTGCTTGAACATAGTAAAATAACCTTACTCTGCAATTCGTTTGGTAAAATTACCTAACTTTCAAAATCTTAACACAAAATGTAATAGATGGCCATGGTAGAGATTTAAAAAATGATATCGATGGTATTATCTCTGCAACATGCAACGGCTAAAAACGGAGACGTCCTTGCAGCCCAAACTATTACAATAGGAGATGGATAGGTTCATTTTAATGTAACCCTGAACCCCCTCCCCATAAACAGCCCCAGTTCTGTGTAGTAATATGTAAAACATAGGAAGAGCTCTTCCTTTTCGATATCATCAAATAACATGTTAACAGTCACTTCAAGTTATGAGGTTGTAATAGACTTGCATTACATTATGTATAAACTGCCTTTAAAAAAATTGTTCAGCGTTGTATTCACTGGACCTCATGATCACTCGTAAACGCCAAGATTCCTTCAGGTGTAAAGCTATGCACACAACAATAGACGGACACGTGTGTAACAAGGGATATGCCAACTAATCTCTATCGTAATGTTGGGTTCCAATCTCTACATCTGAACCGCCTTTATTTGCATTGACAAGTGCATCAGCCTGCTGCACGTAGTTTGAAGGAGCTCTGATGAAGTGTGACTTAAGTTTGTGCACAAACACAGGTACGGCCTGGAAACCTATCATGACAAGAGGATCGATTCTTTCTAGAGTTTCTAATAAAAACAGTAGCAGTTCCCAAAAAAATCATAGGTTGCCAACACCACTTCTTTCTGCTACCTGCCACTCAATTGTTTCCCTGCAGTAAGAAAAGTTGTAGCCTGGTATCCACCCTATTCTACATTTAGATCTGTTTGCTTCTATGGTTGGTTCCCTGCAGAATAGCCTGGCACCAGTTAATCAAGAAACAGCTGGCCCGTGAATATTCACCAAGAATATGAGTCACAGTGACTGTCACACCGTTCTTGTAACAGTAACAGGGTTGGAAGCTCGACCCCCTCATACTGCTTCTGAGATTCCACATGTAATGCAGGATTGGGGTCAGAGGGGGGCAGACTATTCTGCATGGAGGCTATCATAGGAGCATGCGTCGATGATAGTAATACGTCCAGGACTGGTAATAAGGTAAAAGTTACTCAAGCAACCGGATAGCTTTTGTAAAAGGTCAGACGTTTCAGGCAGTGACTGACAAAAGGTGGTGGATGCTTCCTGAAACGTCTGACCATTTCAAAATCCATCCAGTTGCTTGAGTAACTGTAACCTTGCGCATCATAGGTGCAAGCCACAGCTAGAATAGATTGATTCCAAGCAACAGAATTCAACTTGTCATTTGTAGTGTAGTAATTGTACAATGTACATACAAAATATCATAACAATTGTACTTGGCAGAGTTAGAATCACATTCAGATTTCAGCAAATATTTACAACTGGTAACAAAAGGTATGAGGACATTTGTACACAAAAACAGATGTTTTTTCTCTGAAAGTTCATTCAAATAAAGGGCAGTTGGGCTTTAACCATCTCCCTGCTGATGTATACATTAACTTATACAAATTTGCTGTACAGATGAGCCCACAGCAGAAGGTTACGTAAAAATGCAGCAGCACACAAGATTTTTCTGAATCTGTAAAATCAAAAATGCATGGGAAGCCTAAAAGTTATGTTTACTCTTCTCTGTTTCTTTCTTCTCACGTTCTTCTCCAACCAAGTAAGGTCGATGACATGAACCAGATAGCTATCAGCATGGTATCACCATATATATGAATGTGTTAGAGTAAGAGTATTCTAGTTTAACAGGCTGGACCATGTGAAGGTAAACATTATGTATTTGCATGCAAATGTTTCTAGATCTAGTTTAACTATCTGACTGTTCTAACAGACTTTATCCATCCAACATCATTTTACACCTCTAAGCTCCCAAAACACTTTATGTTTGCAAAGATCTAAGGCTAAGCTTTTTATGAAGACTTTGTGAGCGGCACATTACCTTTGGAATCTAGCTGCTCACAAGCCTTGTGACACTCGAATATATATTGAGTAACCATTCAGAATATGCAATTATCAGATTAAGAATTCTTATGTTTCATGTAATGTCAAGCAAAATGAAAAAAAGGCTTCCAACAGGCAAAATGTTTAAGAATAAATAGTGCACAGAGAAAAATGTCCTTTGTTTTATATATTTTGGAGATATGTCTCTTGGTTTTGGCCAACATACCAACCAACATTGGATAAACCATCTAGCAACATTTCTGATGCTATTTTGTCCAGATCTTTAGTAACAATGACATGATCTTGTGTCCCCAGCTGTTGTTACAATTATATACAAGTACAAAATCTGAAGTCTTTGCTGAGAATTCTCATAATCCAGGTCTGTTTAGATTTACTGTGTAAAGAACTTCCTCTCAGTGCATCCATAACAACATGGCAAATAAAAAGATATTGCATGTGACATCAGCTTCCATCTAAGCTAGAACCAACATTACCTATAGACAATGGAGTAATATTGCAGCACAGACAAATATAGAGATGACATCAGCCTCTATGGTGCAGAGCTGAAGAGTTCCTATATAATATAGACATGAAGGTGGCATATTGCTATGATGACAGTTTGACAGCAAGTCTATGTTGTTGTTGCCTAGCGACCCTCTGTGCCTCCATCTCTTGTTTCCTGCGTTGTTGGTCGGCGTGTCTCCTCTCGCGCTCGGCCTGTCGCTGCTCCCGTATCGCTGCCTCCGCCTCCCACGCCAGCATGGAGTCCCCGTCCTCCTCCCACGCGTTCCCGTCATCCGTCCATGTCTCCAGCTCGGAACTCTGGGAAATAAAACAAAAAACATGTGACTTTGTGGTTAAGGTGGTTGACTCTATAGATCATGGGTTTGAATTCAGCACACAAATCTCCTCACTCCACTCAGGTGAAAATGAGTAGCTGGCTTGTGTGGCATGCTTAAAGGCAGTTAACCAATTATGCAATACAAACATGTTACACATCAGAAGCTTGTTGCACAGGACCTTTCAAATTCTGTAAATGTCTACAGCTACAAATTCTATGGGAGTCTCAGTCTGTTAATACAAGTGTGTAAAACACCACAAACATGTAACACTATTGCTGTACATCTTTCCTTCAAAGCATTTTGTCCTTTTTGAACTAGCTGTTTGGCACCCAATTCCTATTGGTTACACTGTTAGGTAGCAGGGAGAAGGTTAAAAGCAATTCTTGTAAATTGAAGCAACACTCATAACATGTGACATAATTAAACTAGATTACTTCACCTAATCTCTAGTGAAACACTCCCGGGTTTGTGTCGTTTATATATACAGGAGTGCATTATACAGGGGGACGTTGCATTGGAGATCTTTTATAGACAAATTTTTCCAGTTGTTGTTGATCTACATAATGTTGGCTCTGCTCACTTTGTATCAGCTTGTGTAAACAATAATTGTACAACAAATTTGTATGGATTTTTCACCATTTTTCCTACATGTGCAGATGCCTTTTTTTTGCATCTAGAATGTTTTTGCGATGGAACTGACAGACGTTTGTGACATTTTCGGCATGTTGACCATTGCTGAATTGTAAAACAATTCTTGTTTTTTTTATGTCCGCTTAATACTAACCAAACTAAGAAGAAAATTACTCCCAGTAGACATAATCTTAAGACTTGTATGATAAATTTTCAGGGCTTGCGTAATAATACTACGGACTTCACTACTTGTTAAGATCAACATTCGTCATCCTGGGTACAGAAACTCACTTAGATGACTCCATCTCTAACAGCAAGCTCTTTCCCCCTAACTATACGGTCATTAGAAAAGACAAGGGCTTTGGAGCTAAGGGAGGAGGGGTAACTCCTTGCTTTCAAGAAGGACCTGGTGGTCACACACCGTACTGATCTTAATACAGACTGTGAAGTTGTATGGGCAACCGACAAAATTCATGGTTCTTAACATGACTGGCAAATGAACTTGCACCCTGATAAATGCCAGGTTATGAGGTTTACTCACAAGCGCAAGCCTAAGCTTTTCAACTACAAACTAGGAAGCCACATATTAACTGAGACCAGAAATCATAAGTATCTAGGTGTGACCTTAAAGAGGGGTTAAACTTAAAAAGTCTACTATACTTTGCTAAATATACCCCAAAGTCAAGTCCTCACTTGTTTTACATAAGTCCGCCATAGTTCAGGGCTCTTCCGTCATTGGTAACTTGGGCCGTTCTGACGGCTACTTGCCTAATGATTGAATTAATCAATTGTAAGGTCACAATATGTGATATTAGGTCTCAGCATTTCCCATTCAGTATGAACGAGGATTTTGGATCTGGCTTTCATGTGAATGGATTTCAAGGAATTTTTTGAATTCAAAGCTCACTATCTCACTGATTCCTTCGAATTTGTTGGAAATTTCCTCAAAATCCATCCTCAGGAAAGCCAGATTAAAAAGCCCTATACACTTTGGTTTGGAAATGCTGAAACCTGACGTCACACATTGTGACCTTACAATTGATTAATTCAATCATTAGGCGAGTAGCCGTCAGAACGGCACAAGTTACCAATGGCGGGAGAGTCCCGAACTATGGAGGATTTACGTAAAACAAGTGAGGACTTTGGGGTGTATTTAGCAAAGTATAGTAGACTTTTCAATTTTAAGTTTAGCCTCCCTTTAAATAATCAACTATCATGGTCTCAACACATCAATAACACTACAGCTAAAGCAAATAGATCACTTGGATTTATCAAACGCAATTTATACGATTGCCCGAAGACAGTTAAACAAAATGCATATATGAGTCTGGTCAGACCACAATCTTGAATATGCTAGCGGTGCATGGGATCCCTATCACAAGGACCACATCACCAAAATAGAGGCAGTTCAAAAAAGAGCCGCCAGGTTTGTCTCTAACACATACGCATATTCAAACACTCATCAGAGCTCTACCAAATTAGTTACTGACTTAGGTTGGGACACTCTACAGAACAGAACGTCAACAGACTCACAATACTACAAAAAGCCTCCTGGCCCTGCCGGTGGATACATACTTGCAGCTAAACCCTTGCCAATCTCGCCACAACCATCCAAACTCGCTTAAACCAATCCCCGTCCACAAGGACTGCTACAGATTCTCCTATTTCCCACGAACTGCCAGAGATTGGAACTCATTGCCATACTCAGTAACACAGAAACTAGAGGTGGAAAAGTTCAGAGGGGAGATCACAGACCACCTGAGGAAACACCAGTAAGTGCACTACTACCCATGGACGCTTTCCCCAACTTAAGGCGAGTTGTCTAGTACAACAACAAGATGTCAAAATTAGGCCAAAATCAATGCGTGCGCTGATTTCATCCATCAAATTTAATTGCTGTGGCCTAAGGAAAAAACATTTTCATCAATTTCATGTCATACAGTTTAGATTTTTTGGATGGATGGGGGTGAGATTTTTGTCCCAACAAGCAGCTTTCTGTCCTAGGATGAAGGAACAGGTCTCGGAGACAGTCCTGTCTGACACTAGGGCTGTCTCCAGGACCCGTTAGTTAATGTCAGGATGGAAAAAAATTCACCCTTACCGTCCCAAAATATGAAATTGATGAAAATATATTTTTATAAGCTTAGAATGATAAATTTAACAATGAATATACAAAACATGGGCTCCCAAACAATGACTGAATGAGTGGGACAGAAGCTAGATACAGCCCTACCTGACACACAGCTCTTACAAATAAGCTGCAAAAATGTTTTCCCCACCCTATCATGTATGTTTGTTTGTTGTCTACTCACCACAGGTAACAGCCCTGCATCAGTGCTTGCAGACAGACGGCTCGACAAGCTCCCCAGGTCCTCCATTGGCTCCGAATGCATTTTTTTCTTTACCACGATCTGTGGAGAGAAAACGGCTCCATTCACATGTGTGATACGGAAGCTGAAGCTATATGAGGGATGTCTTGTCATCTAAAAGCACAGACAACCGTACTGTCTCAAATGCTGCCATGATTCCCTATTCTTTTTTTCTGCATCAGCACAAGGTACAATATCTATCTATCCTTTTAATATATCATACTTCATAAAGGTAACATCCTGGTTCAATCTCTTTGGTAGTAACACTCATCTTGGTTGCACATTAAATCTGCAGCGCCATGTCCTGGAATTAACACTCACCTTGGTCGGTCGTTTAATCTGCGGTGCCATGTCCTGGAAGTAACACTCATCTTGGTTGGTCGTTTAATCTGCGGTGCCATGTCCTGGAAGTAACACTCACCTTGGTTGGTCGTTTAATCTGCGGTGCCATGTCCTGGAAGTAACACTCACCTTGGTTGGTCGTTTAATCTGCGGTGCCATGTCCTGGAAGTAACACTCACCTTGGTTGGTCGTTTAATCTGCGGTGCCATGTCCTGGAAGTAACACTCACCTTGGTTGGTCGTTTAATCTGCGGTGCCATGTCCTGGAAGTAACACTCACCTTGGTTGGTCGTTTAATCTGCGGTGCCATGTCCTGGAAGTAGTCAGGTTCAGGTTCCTCATCACTGTTGCCGTGCTGTGCGTTGCTAGGGACGACCTCCACACTGGTTGGTCCATCCCCCCAGTCTGTCCAGGAGGTCAGCTCTGGCTGCCATATAAGGACATATGAGTAAGTGATAAGTTAGAATTGTGTCATATAAAGACATCTGATTGGCTGACAAGTAACTGGACATATGAGTGAGTGATATGATTGTGTCATACACATGTAAGGAAATCTGATTGGGTGACAAGTACTTGGGTGACTTGATTTGACTATAGTTACTGTAGTGCCATATAAGGACATATGAGGGAGTCGAGGGACTGATACATTGTGTAAGTTGGATACAGCTTATGATTACTGCAAATTCATAAAAAATACAATATTTTCGAAGGGATTCTATTTAATGGTACGTAGGAGGAGTGGAAGAAAGGTTTTTGAAGTGGTTTGAGCTTGCAGTCAAAATAATCTTAATGATACTGTAGTCTGCAGCACAAACACACATATCTGTTCCCACGGTGCACTTTACCTCATTCCCTGCAGCACAAACACACATATCTGTTCCCACGGTGCACTTTACCTCATTCCCTGCAGCACAAACACACATATCTGTTCCCACGGTGCACTTTACCTCATTCCCTGCAGCACAAACACACATATCTGTTCCCACGGTGCACTTTACCTCATTCCCTGCAGCACAAACACACATATCTGTTCCCACGGTGCACTTTACCTCATTCCCTGCAGCACAAACACACATATCTGTTCCCACGGTGCACTTTACCTCATTCCCTGCAGCACAAACACACATATCTGTTCCCACGGTGCACTTTACCTCATTCCCTGCAGCACAAACACACATATCTGTTCCCACGGTGCACTTTACCTCATTCCCTGCAGCACAAACACACATATCTGTTCCCACGGTGCACTTTACCTCATTCCCTGCAGCTCAAACACACATATCTGTTCCCACGGTGCACTTTACCTCATTCCCTGCAGCACAAACTCACATATCTGTTCCCACGGTGCACTTTACCTCATTCCCTGCAGCACAAACACACATATCTGTTCCCACGGTGCACTTTACCTCATTCCCTGCAGCACAAACACACATATCTGTTCCCACGGTGCACTTTACCTCATTCCCTGCAGAACAAACACACATATCTGTTCCCACGGTGCACTTTACCTCATTCCCTGCAGCACAAACACACATATCTGTTCCCACGGTGCACTTTACCTCATTCCCTGCAGCACAAACACACATATCTGTTCCCACGGTGCACTTTACCTCATTCCCTGCAGCACAAACACACATACATGTATCTGTTCCCACGGTGCACTTTACCTCATTCCCTGCAGCACAAACACACATATCTGTTCCCACGGTGCACTTTACCTCATTCCCTGCAGCACAAACACATATCTGTTCCCACGGTGCACTTTACCTCATTCCCTGCAGCACAAACACACATATCTGTTCCCACGGTGCACTTTACCTCATTCCCTGCAGCACAAACACACATATCTGTTCCCACGGTGCACTTTACCTCATTCCTGCAGCACAAACACACATATCTGCTCTCACGGTGCACTTTACCTCATTCCCTGACGCTGCTGGGGCTTGCACTGGGACCGTACCACTGCTGTGAGAGGGGAGGGGAGTGTCGCTATTCCGCCGATCACGGGACCTCCACAGCAGGCGTTTGAAAAAGTTGAAGATGACAGTGAAACAGCTGCACAGGCGCCATAGCTTCAGCTGGATAATTCTCATCTCGTCAGGTGTCTGCAAATCACATTAATGATTATGGAAACTGATTAAAGAAAACAACACAGGGCTCGAAATTCATCTTTGGGAATAGGTGCACTGGTGCACCCAACTCAAAAAATTGGGTGCACAGAAAGAATTTTGGGTGCACCAGATAAAATAAAGTTGAATGTTCTTCAGAACATGATTACAAAGTCTAATGCTGCTGCCTTTCTTAAGAAATTCAATCTGTAATTCTTTAGCTAACTTTAAAATTTGAAACAAATAATACATTAAATAAAGTACAGCAAAAAGTTATCATGCTGTTTTTTATACTTACATTTCAAGAATATTCTGTATACTAGTGTACAATAGTACCTTAACCCTATAGCCTACAAAAATATCTAGGTGCACCAGTGCACCCAGTCAAAAATTAGGTGCACAGCTCCAATTTTGGGTGCACTGGGTGCACATGCACCCACTATTTCGAGCCCTGCAACATATACATATATATCAGCTATCACACTATCCGTTTTAAGAAACTTCTTTAAGAAAAAGCTTTGAGGCATTCAGATGACTCACTGTCACTGAGTGTATATTTTCACTTATCTCTACCCTTCATTTGGCTTTGAGAGAGTAGACGCAGGTAACGACATCTGTGCAAGATGTTCAAAGATGGCAAATGATGTTTTGTGCTGATATGCAGCGAAGAGGAAGAATGATCATCCAAAAACATCATCGATGGAAATACAGTCTCATGTCCAGAGCACGGTGGGATCATTCTGATCAAGGAGGTTGTTCTGATGTGTTCCCTTGCTCTGGGATTTCACAGTTTAGTGGATTGTTCCATTCAAACAGAGGGGAGTATAGCAAAAAATACTGCGGACAAGACAACTAGACACTACCACCAATCTTGTGATATTGGGCATGGTTGGACAGGTTTGCTTAATATGTATATGCATTACAAATGATAATGAATCATGTTTTACTGTTAATTCCAGGTAGCCACTACACATTATGTAGCATCAAAAAGGGCCCAATTACCTTCTACACGATATGCACTGATTACACACAAGATTGAATTGGCTTTGGAGTGGTCCGGCTCTAATTCAATGTGGAATCTAAACGGCTGTAGAAAAGGGTACTCTCATCTCCCAAATAAACATACCCCCCGGAATAAACATACCCCCCGGACAAATCTTCAAAATCTAATAAACGTACCCCCCGGAATAAACATACCCCCCGGAAAATGACCAAATTGACACGTAAACTGTGTCCATGCTACTTCTGTCCTAAGCAGGTAGGTTCTTTTTATTCATTTATGCCTGATTTATTTCTTGAGATTAACCACATTTGTGTAAAGATTGACATAACAGGTGACTATCACGTTTTAAAGATGTCAACCCAGACCAGACTGTAAGGTTTGATCCACTCACGCTGGGAAGGACCCGTACTCTTTGTAACACGTAAATGTATAGCATCCAAAATTGTTGGAAAAATTGGGCACAGGTTCCTCGCTATGACCCCTAACCGGGGGCCAACGGTGCTTTCAAATTCAACAAGTGGAAATGTACATGATACATGCATTTTCTACCCGGAACTTGAAGCAAGTGATCAAGGAAAATTGTATAAAGTGACATATGATAAACAAAAACAGAAGTAGTCGCCAAACTTCTCAAGTTCACTTGGATGGGCAACACCTTCAGAGTCTACTCTTTTTTCACACAAATGTATCAACATTTAGAACTTGAACAGAAAATTATAATATCCTGAATATATGCTCAGTAAAAGTATTATTTATTTGTAAAAGCCATATAGAAAGGACGAACTATGACATGTATATGATGTTATTTTTTTTTTATATCTCAACTTGCCATTTATCGTGTTATGCATTGCATGTAGAATCAGAGATTTGTAAACTGTATGCTTTCCACAAAATCACATTATTATATAATGTTATGGACATTACCATATATTGTCCTTGGTTGTGTTGTTGCAATCCAAATAATTTCAAATCCAAAAATTACCCTTGTATGTAGAAAAGAAAACTTTCATTTTGAGAGACTAAATTGTCAACAAATTTATTGTTTAGATACAGAAACCACAAGCTTGTACAATGTTGCCAAAAACCACAGGGTTCTCATGTTACACATCAAAGCCTGAGCCAGACGGAGCGGCGTCAGAACAAGCCCTCCCAGACAGTAAGGGGCGGGGCTAACAGAAGCTACACGCAAACTTCTTGGAAAACCTGGGCATTCTCTCTGTAGGGGAGCGATCTTTTTAAAAGTATTTTGTTTGTTATAATAATCGCGACTAGATTCCAATTTAATTGTGTATAGACTTAATTACACAAATTTGTCTTTGTCGAAATTCTGTACAGTTTTGACTAAGGTAAAGGAGTTTTATTTGTAGATAAAAAAAAAGTATTTCCCCTTCGTCGAGGTGAGCTCTTCCATGCATGAGAAACTTTCCCATGGACTCACTGCCCTGGGTCTTTACTGTGGCGATTTTCGAAGGACTAAAATGTTCATGTTTGTGGTAGGATTGAAACCTATTGGTATATTTTGAAAGTGATTATACAGTTGTTAATACTAAGACACAATTTTTACGTGGTGTTTTTAAATTTTCAAAGTTTTGGCTCCTTGATATTGCATGCGTACTTGAAACACGGTGCGCCGCTAGCATATTCATGTAATTTGTTTTCTGATCAGCGTGCTATGATTAACGATGTAAATAGAGACTGTCAAAGTTGTGTATATGAAAAATACATTTCAGAACTTCATTGTGCCGTCTTATTTTCCCCTAATAACAACGTTTAATTTGTAGCGAGATCGACCGATATGTTAGTAACGTTACCGCCAGGATTTCACAAATGCCGGGTCATAATTTGTAGCGGCGGGGAAATCCACGTAATTTGGTCTAAAAGTAGCGATTTAGGAGCAAAAATATCATGGAAATATGGGAAAAAAACTTAACTTTCGTTATATTGGGGATCTCTGGTAAGCAAAGCCTCAATGAATTTTCAAAAAAACAATAAACGTACTGTCCAAAATAAGAACGTACTGGGTGGATTTTGAGGCTGAAAAAAATAAACGTACCGGTACGTTTATTTGGGAGATGAGAGTATGCAGTCATGAGGAAGGGAATCTCAAAGATTCGGTGATATCTAATAATCTATACAGGATATGTGATGCAAATCTACGAAAGCCATGCCATCCGCTCTGGTATTCCAGTGCTGAATCAATGGGCGAATTGGCCTCAGCACTGGAGCCGAGTTCTGATGTACAAAAGCAATGCCTTCCGCACTGGATTTACCAGTGCTTGGGGACAAGTCAGCACTGGAAAACATGTGCTGAAAAAACCTCAGCACCGGAAAACTCCAGTGAAGCGTTTTCAGCACTGGAACGTTTTTTCTAACTAGTGCTGAAGTGCTGCAGCGGTGTCAGGCGTAAGCAGTGCAGCAGGATAACTTACTTTCTTTACTTTTGTTATTCATTGAAAATAAACAATGACTACGTTTACGGATGTTAGACTTCCAGGTAATAATATACGCCAAAAATGATTACTCATGCAGCTGAATGAGATTGAAACTCTTATCTAGTTGCTTAAGTAATTATCTTTGGTGTAAACAATGAACAAGTTTATTCCAAGCAAACTGCAACTTTGTCATTTTGTTCATTGTGTAATTGTAAAGTAGATATAGGTGTGAGGTATGTGTAAAAAAATAAAAAAACTTTCTTCCTTTCTGACCATAAGTTGTATCTTTGTTGTGTGATTGTGATAGGATACATCCCTTGGGTGGCCTTATTTTGTTGGCGTCATTAGTGTGTTTCTGTGCACATGATCCGTGCCAAATAAAGTGTTTTGAGCATAGTATTGGTTCGTTTGTTAAGAACCTCAACATTTTGAAATTCAACAAGGAAGTAGAATTTATAATTGCTCGTGGGCAAATGAGTTCCCAGGTGTCTGTAAATTGCCCCCAAACAAATTATCTTCCAATGACGATCGATACAGTTACCCTTGAACCTTTGATCTTAGAAGTTGGTCACGTCAAGGATTCTACCCCGGTAATATCGAAATTCAAATCTGTTATAGATATTCCATATGGATAAATTTCAGTGAATAGTCCGGAAACGTACTACCGGTAAGTTTTTAAAAAGGCAAGTAAGTCACCACCCTAACGTATCTCAGCACTCCGTTCGCAGTGCATTCAATATTTGTCAACACTCAGTTTCCAGTGCTGATGTCGAGTCAGCACTGGTTTTACTAGCCGCGGCGACTGTTGGAGGGCTTCTCTTACTTGCAGTTTTGATACTTTTATACATTAGCCAGGCTAATGTATAAGACTGTGAGTAAGAGAAGCCTTCCAACAGTCGCCGCAGCTATGGTTTTACCAGTGCCGAACTCCACTCAGCACTGGAACCGAGTGCTGAAAAAGGAGTGCGTTGCTTTCATAGTTTTGCATATGTGACCATCCACTCATGAAGAGACAGCAGTCACAGTGCACAGGGAGGTCGTTGACTGGTAGTACTTGGGTCGTACTTAATACTGGATTGTGTCGTTTATTTTGCTCGACCGTTTTACGACTCTTACTACCACTAAAACACGACCGCCAGGCTGGGTTCCGTTGACTTTATCACGGGGTTCCATTGACTTTATCACAACCAATTTACTACCTGTATACTGCCACGGTCGTAAATCAGTCGTAATGCGTCATATTTGGGTTGTCCACTAGAAGAGAGGTCATAGTGTGCATGTGATCCTGATTATCAAAATAAATAAAACGGAGGTCAGTCAGATGAGTAAGTTGTTCAAGTTTGCCTTTTCCGGTATATTAACAAAGATGTATATGCTTTAGTTACTAGTACAGGTTTCCAGTGTAGCCAACCTGTGTTACTTTTGCTTGGAACTGTGGCCACCGCCATGTTAGGCGTCACCATTTTGATGGGAGAGGTGTCTTTTTCCAGAGTTATATTTGTTTCTGTAGTCTTGGTAACGTTACTTGTTGTCAGGGCAACTATAGCCGTGGTGAAGTCGTAGAAAGGGAAGGACCAGATTCTGACCTTTTAGTCGTCAATAGGTAGGTTTTAAGTCGTAGAGGAGGAATATGGTTGTGGATTGGTCTGGAAAGTCCGATTTTACGACTTAATCCAGGCCAGTTGATGACGCACAAAAAGCACTGTCTGTAACTTACGACCAGAACACTGCCGATTTTAGACAGCCTGAAAATCACGACCAACGACCCATTCCAGGCTTCTTTACTTACCATTCAACGACCTCCTTGTGCACTGTGAGTGGAGAGACAACATTTTTTAACAAGCAAAACTACGAAAACCACGCTCTCCTTTTTCAGCACTCGGTTCCAGTGCTGAAAGTGGCTTCAGCACTGGAAAACCAGTGCTGAGTTAAGTTCAGCACTGGAAAACCAGTGCTGAATTTTCTTCAGCACTGGAAAACCAGTGCTGAGTTTAGTTCAGCACTGGAAAACCAGTGCTGAGTGGAGTTCAGCACTGGAGAACTCGACGTCAGCACTGGAAACCGAGTGCTGAGACAAGCTTCGGCACTGGAAACCGAGTGCTGACAAATATTCCGCACTGGAAAACTAGTGCTGAGATACGTTACGGCGGTGACTTACTTGCGATTTCAAACCGTAGTATTTTTCCGGACTATTCACTGAAATTTCCCGACGGTCGGCCCAACCTCCGACGAACACGGCTTCCAGACGACTCAGAAGCTGAGTACAGGAAGCGTATTCGTCAGGAAAGTGCCAGTTCTGATGCCAGTGAGGAGAGGGCCGTGCAAGACCAGCGCATCGACCTTTGGCAACTGCGTCCGGTAGTTAGCAACCTCATCAAGAAGCTATCGAAGAAAGGGGTGGCAACAAAAGAGGTAAAACGAGACGAAGTTCGTCAGGAGATCGCAACCCATCACATCGAGGGCTATCAAGCACCATCGGACGCACCAACAGCCATGACAGATTTAATCTTTCTTGAGATTCATCGCCGGCTCTTCGAGTAGAATATCAGAACCACCGGCCCTTTTCAGGGCCACCCAAATCTCTCACAAAAGAGCTGTATCACATCACAATCACGAAACAAAGATATACAACTTATGACCAGAAAGAAAGAAAGAAATAAAGTTGTTCATTTGCTACACATCCGTCATACCTATATCTACTATATAATTACACAATGAACAAAATGACAAAATTGTGTCGGAATAAAGTTGGTCATTGTTTATTCTAAATGAATCACAAAGTAAGTAAGTTAACAAGTGACCATGCTGTACTTCTTACGACTAATACTTCTCTCAGCACTGGTAAGAAAAACGTTCCAGTGCTGAAAACACTTCAGCACTCGTTTTCTAGTGCTGAGTTTTTTTCAGCACTCGTTTTCTAGTGCTGAGTTTTTTTCAGCACTCGTTTTCCAGTGCTGGGGATTTTTCAGCACTCGTTTTCCAGTGCTGAATTGTCCCCGAGCACTGGTAAATCCAGTGCGGAAAGCGTGGTTTTTGTACATCAGCACTCGGGCACCAGTGCTGAAAATACTTCAGCACTCGGTTACCAGTGCTGAAAATACTTCAGCACTCGTTTTCTAGTGCTGAGTTTTTTTCAGCACTCGTTTTCCAGTGCTGAGTTTTTTTCAGCACTCGTTTTCCAGTGCTGAATTGTCCCCGAGCACTGGTAAATCCAGTGCTGAAGGCGTGGTTTTTGTACATCAGCACTCGGTTCCAGTGCTGACGGCGGTTTCAGCACTGGGTAACCAGTGCTGAATGACCTTTGACATGACCCGTGACCTGGCGCCGCCGCTCTGTCGCGCATTCAGCACTGGTAACCGAGTGCCGAACTCCATTCAGCACTGGAAAACGAGTGCCGAGACAAGTTTCAGCACTGGAAGACGAGTGCTGAAAGAAACTCAGCACTGGAATACAGCGATTCAGCACTGGAAAACGAGTGCTGAACTTTCTTCAGCACTGGAAAACGAGTGCTGAACTTTCTTCAGCACTGGAAAACGAGTGCTGAACTTTCGTCAGCACTGGAAAACCAGTGCTGAGGCCGATTCGTCCGTTGATTCAGCACTGGAATACCAGTGCGGAAGGCGTGGTTTTCGTAGACTTGCTTTTAACAATAACATTTAGACATAACGTTAGTTCTTTACCCATAATTGTACATGAAGTAATAATAATAAGAAAACACTGAACAGCAATAAGACGTACCAGATCACCGTTCAAACATCCATGCCGTGGATGATCTGATGTTTTTAAACGGAGATCCGAGATATGTTACGTTATGTGAAAAATAAATCATGACGCTCGAGTTCTCAGTCGCCCCCCCCCCCCCCCCCCCTCACTCAGCGGATCAGTACAGAGTTACAGCGCACACTTACCTTATTATTCTCAACCTACAGATGGAATGTTGACTACTGGAATTTTTCCTCTACAAAACTCTTGAACCTTTGCCCTAAACGACATGTGCAGTACAGTGTACTACTGCAGGCGGCTGTCTGCTGTATCGCCCACTCCGCCCTCCCCACGCGCGCTGGGAACTATGGGAAGGATTTCTGGGTTACTTCCGGGTTCTAATCCTGAGCTGGAGTCAAGAGAAACCACAACCACAAGGCCACAGCAAGTAAATTTTATGGATGACATCAACGCTCTCGTTAATTTTCGCCTGATTTGCAAATGAAAAAAAGAAGAAATTTCATTGCCCTCCGATAATATGTCCGACCTCCTTGGTCCGACAAAGGCTTTCTGTGTCGTGTATTAAAAAATTACCGTCGCCGAGAAGGTTATGCAGAGGGTAGCGTTTGTTTGTCTATCTGTAGTGGACCAACATAACTCAAGAATGCCTGGATGGATTGTTTTGATATTTGGTATATGTTGGTAGGTTTTGATGAGGCCTGAAAACGATTAGATTTTGGCCCCCCTAGCGGCTTCTTATGGTACTGTTTTGATATCTCGTGTTCTGGATATTCTATGGAACTGATTTTTGAGTGGTACATAGACATTTGGACCAAGGAGGTTAAATATATATAGATATTTTAACCTCCTTGTTTGGACAGAGAGTAAGTGGTACGGGTTTGGGCCCCCTAGCGGCTTTTTTGGAACTGCAGGAGCAGCTTGTGTCTGACTTTGAAAGGGAATAACTCAAGAAGGGCTTGATGGATGGTAATGATTTTTGGTAAGTAGATAGCTTGAGTGATGATGTACATTATTAGATACTTCTTATGCAAATCTGTATTTTATTTGCATAATTAATGAGGAAAGTTTATTCATCCGCCAAATTCCATGATAAGACTCTGAAACATGTGACATATGTAACTGAGGAAGAGAGGAATATTAATTGATATGAACTATGCATATGAAGACCTCATTTGCATAATTAATGAGAAAATACTATAACAAGATGGCCTTGATGGATGGTCATGATTTTTGGTATGTGGATAGCTTGTGTGATGCTTAGTATGATTGGACGATAATTATGCAAATCAGATTCTAATTTGCATACTTAATGAGGCAACTTTAACAGTCCGCTTTGTTCCATGACATGACTATTCAAATTGTAACTGAGGAAGAGAGGACTGTTAATAGATAGAAAATATGCAAATGTGGGCCTAATTTGCATACTTCATGAGTAACTTGTATTATTCCACACTGGCAAATGACGGCAATTTCATACATTTAATACTATTTTTATGGCATCGGGAAGTTATGTTAATGTGAACATCGTTGAATCAAATTATGTTGATAAGGGCCTCATTAGCATAATTGATGATAAATATTAGCATAACCTTCTTTGTTAAGCTCATAATTTGTTAAGCTCATACTTTGGACATGTTATATTTTAAGACAATCAACTGGTATGATTTATAATTGATGAGAAACACTCCTAATACATCAGTCATAAAGGTTAAAATCATTTGGCGAAGGTATGAGGTCGTGAAACTCTAGTTGTTTGATATGATCCAGCAAACTTGAGGCTGGCATGTGTTGACACCTGGTGCTCCATATGAATACCAAGTGGAATATAGTTGCTGTCCAGGTGTTCCATTGCATCTGAATGCCAATGATGGTATGAACATTGGTGTTTGTTCTACTTAATTGAGCTGTATACACATCTATAATGACAGTTTAATGCTGCACTATGTAAAATTTGATCAATACAGAAAGTCAATTTTTCTGTAAGCGCGGTGACTTGCCCTGTGCTTTACACCGCCGGCCAGCAAGTTAGGAGAGGGTATTCTAGTTCACTACGTTGCAGTTACATGCATTATAAACTCTTATGATACTAGAGTCTGAACGTAATCCTCCTGGAATTTCAGGTTTCTAGTCTTCTCCCTGGTCTTCTTCCAGTATTGGGCACAGCTTGTCTATCGGACGTTCTAGGATGTTGTGCTGTGTTTTGACTTTGACATGTCGGACTAATCCTTCGCTGCCACGCACTACTTCTACCACTTTACCCATCGGCCACTGGCCTCGTGGGTTGTTCTCATCCTTCAGGAGCACTAGATCTCCCACTGTGAAGTTTCTTCTTTGTTTGCCCCATTTTTGGCGTCCTTGTAGAGTGGGTAGATACTCCTTGACCCATCTCTTCCAGAACAGGTCTGCAATGTACTGGGTCTGCTTCCATCGGCGTCTTGCATACTGGTCTCCCTTTTCTGTTAAGTTGGGTGGAAGGTCCGTCTTTGACTTTAGCGTCAGTAGATGGTTTGGTGTCAGGGGCTCTAAGTCGTTAGCTTCCATATTTGCCGTTGTTATTGGCCTGCTGTTTATTATATATTCGACCTCGCAGAATAACGTACCCAAGCCTTCGTCGTCAAGTTGATGACCTTTGCTGACAGCATACAACACTTGGCGTACGGTTCTGATCTGCTTCTCCCAAACTCCTCCGAAGTGGGAACCTGAAGGTGGGTTGAATTTCCATTCTATCCCCTTCTTCAACATACCTTCATGCATCTTGCTGGTGTTCCATTTTTTGACCTCTCTCTTGAGTTCTGTCTTTGCTCCAACAAGATTCGTGCCATTGTCGGATATAATCATCCTCACTTGTCCTCTTCTTGCGATGAATCTCCGCAAGGCATTGATGCAACTATCCGTGTCAAGGGATTCTGCCTTCTCCAAGTGCACCGCTCGCGTCGCAGTGCAGGTGAAGATGACTCCATATCGTTCTACAATACTGCGGCCTCGTTTGACTTCGAAAGGGCCGAAGTAGTCGACGCCCACGTTGGTGAACGGTGGGTTCTCTGGTGTTACTCTAAAGGACGGCAGATCCGCCATCTTCTGTTCCCCTGTCTTGCCGTGATGACGGCGACAAGTAACACACTTGCCGATTACTTGTCTGATTAGCGAGTTAACTTGTGGAATCCAATAGCGTTCTCGCACTTTGGATGTCACATAGTTTCTCCCTAAGTGTCCGTTGTCCTCGTGGATTTCTCGAACCACTAGCTCTGACACTCGGGACCTCTTCGGGAGCATCATTGGATGTTTCATCTCTTCCGATAGGGTTGCTTGACTCAGTCTTCCTCTTACCCTGAGGATGCCCTCTTCATCTAATCTAGGGTTCAGCTGGAAGATACTGCTGCTAGACTTCACTGATCCCTTGTTTCCTTGTAGGGATGCTATCTCTTCGCTGTAGTGACTACGTTGCACGTGCCTTACTATCTCCAATTCTGCTCGTGCAAGGTCGCCTGTTGACAACCTTTGACATGTTGTCTTCCCTAGGGCCTTACTCTTCTGCTTCAGGGCCTGTTTAAAAGTACTGAGGGTCTTCCTGACGGGAAGAATTTAGAGTCAGAGGAAGATAAGGAGAAACAGAAGCGTGTTCCAAAGGTGGCTCATTGGAAGATAGAGGAAGATAGCAAGAGGAAGAAGGGCTACCGATCATCAGTGCTGGGAAGGCTGACAATTAATGCAAAGGCAGTAAGTGCACTGATGGAGCAAAACGACCCCCGTGGTGTACAAGAGCAGTTGGAAGAATGGCAACAGACCTACAGTGACCTGGAAGAAGCACACGGTGACTATCATGCAACTCTTGACGCTGAACAGCTCAAGGAAGACATCGCAAAATGGGCCATACCTCATTTTGAAGAGCTGGAGTCTGGTCATGTCAACATCTCCCAGAATGTGATCAACTAATGTAAATATTGTCAAAATTACAGGAATCAGTAGTCAATATAACCCTCTTACTGACATGGGAATTTGATGTTGATATATGCAGGTAATGAAGAAATATACAGTTTGGAAGTTGACCTTGAGTTGACCTCTAATGTTGTTGACACCCAGCCCCATTCAAAAATTCCCCGGAATTATAAAAACATGTCTGATTTGGGAAAAAGTAGTTTTAATCAGTAGTACTTATATCACGCCAACTTATGTTGGAATGCCAAGTCAATCCATGCTTTTGATGACAAAATATACACTTTGGAAGTTGACCTACGTTTCAGGTGTTATATTATTGACACCTAGTCCCATTCCAAAATTCCCCGGAAATATAAAAATATGTCTGATTTTGGAAAAAAATCTTAAAATCAGTAGTACTTATATCTATCCAACTTATGTAGGAATATGAAGTCAATCCATGATTTTGATGACAAAATATTGACTTTGGAACTTGACCTACTTTTCAGGTGTTACATTATTGACACCTAGCCCCATTCCAAAATTCCCCGGAATTATAAAAACATGTCTGATTTCGAAAAAAGTTCTGAGAATCAGTAGTGCTTATATCTATCCAACTTATGTAGGAATATCAAGTCAATCCATGATTTTGATGACAAAATATACAGTTTGGAAGTTGACTTACTTTTCAGGTGTTATATCATTGACACCTAGTCCCATTCCAAAATTCCCCGGAATTATAAAAGCATGTCTGATTTTTGGAAAAGTAGTTGGAATCATTAGTGCGTATATCCCTACAACTTATATGGGAATATGAAGTTAATGTATGATTTTGATGATGAAATATACAGTTTTGAAGTTGACCTTAAGTTGACCTCTATACTTGTTGACACCCACCCATATTAAAAAATTCCCCGGAATTATAAAAGCATGTCTGATTTTTTAAAAAGTAGTTAAAATCAATAGTACGTATATCCCTACAACTTATATGGGAATGTCATGTCAATCCATGATTTTGATGACAAAATATACACTTTGGAACTTGACCTAGTTTCCATTTGTTATGTTATTCATACCTAGTCCCATTCAAAAATTCCCCGGAATTATAAAACCATGTCTCATTTTTGGAAAAGTAGTAAGAACCATTGGTACATATATCTTTCCAGCTTGCGATGAAATATCAAATCAATCCATGATCTGGATTAGAAAATAAAGACTTTGAAAGGACATGTAAATATGGGTGGCCAAATTATCATAAATGTGGTAACTTCAATATTCCCTAGGCAAGTATTGAATTGCTTTCTTTCCCCCAAACTAGTATAAGTCATTAGTACTCATCTTTCTTAATCATATACAGGATAATCAATCAACTATTATGCACTTGATCAAGAAATATAGACTACTGTATACATATATGTTACTTGGTGAGCCATATTGATATACAGATTGACAAGTGTGTTTGCTTCAATATCCCCCCAACAGGAAATAATATGCAATTTTCATGATTTCCTCCATGGCCAAAGTATTTTAGGTCATTAGTACTTGTATCTTCACTACAATCAGGGGAATATTACTATTAACTCAATGTTGTCTTTGATGATGAAATATAGACTCTGAAAATAAAGTTATGGCATTATGTTATTTGTAAGGTGTAGCATGTTGACTATAGTGTGTTATGTAGCTCTGCTTAGAGGCTATTCCCTTTGCTATAAGCGAGTAAAGCATTTTTAAACAGTGAAGTACTAAGTATTGCTGATATCATGCAGATTTAATGAAATTGTCATCTAAAAAATGCCAAGCAATTGTCCTGCTCCCCTCACACATAGATATACTAGTACATGTGTCTGACAAATTTAAGTGATGTATGGTGACTGTTAATATTGAAGGGTCTAATACAAAGTATTCAAAGATCATCTATGTGTTATAGTGAGTGCCTTGTATCATTGGGCAGCAATATTGTGTGTTTTTTTCTTTTGAGGAACAGGTTTAAATTATGTACTCGTAGACTTTGTAATGTGAAATATATTCTTTTCTTTCAGATGGTGTTTGCTGTGGAAGCAAGTTGAACTCAAGACTTCTTATATTGTGGGATATGATGATGCACCCTCTTTAATAGATTTTGTGACGTTGAGAATATTCTGGCTAATTATATGTTAAGATGTAAAGTTGTCCCAAATACAATGTATTTTTATGAAAACATATTGTAAATGGGAAATTTTTGCAGTTGTTTTGATGTTCCTGTTTTTCACATTGACCTCTTCACTGCAGACTTAAAGCCACATTGAATATTCACCATTTTACAGAAAAACCCTGTATGGCAGTTTGAACTGCGAACACAGCTAAATAAATCTCTGCGAATATTTCCCCTTGTACTGTTCTGCATATAAAAAAGACCCCTTATGACTGTTACTTTAAGAACTTTGTGTTTTTTCTTCCTTCTTATAGTTAACTATGATAATTAACTAGTTGCTGAGTTAACCTTTATTTAAGTGGAAAAAAACCTATTTATGATTATAGCCATTGATAAACTGTGTATATAGCACTAAAAAGCACTATTGTGGCCAGTGTATTTAAAAGTTATCTATTTGAAAGTCATTGATATTTTCAGTTTGTTGATTTTGTCTGAACTAAACTGGTATGTCTGGCATCAAGAATTCAATGTATAAGCATTTACCTGTAATAGAATGCCGTTTCAGTAAGTATGGTTGGAGTAATTTATGAATTATGTGCCAATTTTACAACATGCATAGGATGTATGGAATCAGCCACTGTAGACACATTTTCTGCAGAGCTGAAGGTACTTTTTTATGATAGTGCTGGTGTGTTTTGTCTGAATTTGTGCCAACCTTGTGCAGTGTTAAACGGCCACCTAATGGCAATACTTTCAGGTGTTTTTCCTATTGTAGATTAACAAACACAAAAGTCTGTATCTGTTCTGCATCTGAGTTTGCCCTGACTATGGTGAGGCAACAGTAACAACAATGCTTTAAATATCTTTTTATAAATGTACAATTATCACGCTGAATACATGTAGTGTTATTGGACTAACACATAGTTTGCCATGTCACCAATAAGCATGTCATTAATAAAAGCATCCAGTATATGTATAAGGAAAATTTGGCCAGTAGTGCTGTTCTTTGTATTTTTGGTTAACATGAAGGGAAAGATTATCAAGAGTGATGTTAAGGTTCAACAACAAAAAGTTACCTTGCATCTGAAACTTTGTTTTACTGTATAGCAAATTCAAGATGTTAATTAGTTTCTTTATTATTTTATTAGAATTGGCAGTGAATGTGATCTTAATTTCAACAAAGGTTTACCATACAGACAAACGACAAACAGTGTTTTTCTTCTTTTCTGACTTACTTTGAGACATTGACCTTATTCTTTTTCTGCACTTTGAATTAGATTTTAGTATGGAATAGTCATTTGAAGTAAGATCTATTATCTTATTTTGTAATTTTTACCTCCTTGGTACCAGAGAAGGTTAAATGGATTAATTTCTATACACTGTAGCATGAAAGCTCCCAAACCTATAGTATATCATTCTGCAAGATCATTTATATAAGCAAAAAGGGCTATTCAGTAGCGTCCAACGTAGTATCCACCTAATATTAACGCAGAAGACTCCGGATTCCGACATAAGATCATGTTTACCGCTACCAAAAGCCTCCCCGATTTAAATATACCGCGCGCACCACTTCCGGGTACCCGCCATCCATTGCGAAACCCCTGTGTGGAGCCTCGTTTTCGCGCAGCATTTCATTGCACCACCCCTTGTTGATGACACCATGGTCTAGATAGGGATAATTTGGTGGTACAGGACTAGTATCCGGTACCAGCAACCCTCTGGATCAAAGTGCTACAGGACGAGCGCAATTCCTACCATTGTTGAACTGCTCAATGAACTATTAACAAACATGACTCTATTCACACTGTTGTTGTAATATATACATATATATAAACTTTTGTTAAACATGTTATATACCGACCGCGCCCTGCTTGTTCGGAGTCAAACTCTAACTGAATGATGATCAATGATTGTGCAATATTTCAAATAGACTTATCAATTGTTTTAACTGATATTCATGGAAACTTTTAATCGTTGCCTTATTTGTAACACGCAATGCCCTATGTTGTATTTAGCCTCGCAATATGTTGTATTTAGCCTCGCAATTCAGCTTTACACCGGCTGCCATGAGGCCTGTCCGTCAGATGATGACGAATAAACCAATCTACTAAAACTAACTACATAGGATGCTAGGTTCTCTCTGAGCAGAAGAGTGGTCCGGCTGGTTATTCACATGTTTTTAGGTGTTTTTGTAAGGCTTTCTATTTTGTTCCCTTTCCGTTACATGTATGTCTCCAACCGTGTGTTGGGCAAAAATGCCGAAACTGAACATTTAAAAAACCAACCGGACCCACACATCTGCTTGAATTGTAGTGAGACTGCCCCATGTGTTTATTTATGTACCCCATCTGTTTATTTAAACTTCTAGGCAAGGCCTTCTGCTGGCCTGTTTCGGGAACACTGTCACATGCCCCATTATGGAATGTAATGGATTTACAATTATCCTTACTAATTATGCAGATTAGCTCCTGTTTTCTATAATCAGACATCGATTGTGTAAAGCACCATCTGAGCTCTCTACATACAAAACTTCACGACAATCTGTTTACCCCTTTTCAAGTAATACGTGACCGAATGTCAAAACAAAAACACCCACTACAGTTCTAAACAAGCCGCTAGGGGGCCCAAACTTACAGAACTTACTTCTTGTGGTATGAATTATCTACCACACAAATATCATGACCATGGGACTTTCAGAAAATATGACACTAAATTTTGACGCCATGCACTACGTGATCGTTTTGAAAATTGAGTTCAAACCGAACCGACCTTGCGGTTAACTATAAGATTACGATGGGCACAAAAACATCGATATCTAAGTATTCACAAACATTTGTATTTACAATGTTTATAGTGGGAACGTTTTATTAAAACACTTCATGGAGGAATCGATGCTATTCATATTTTTTGTCCGTCAAGGTCTTAAAAACATTTCCGCGAAATCCGACAGCAAAATCCGATGTTACCACACGCTGGAAAAACGCGGTCACCATGGGCAGGGATTGTGCTCTGTGCGGTCCTAATTAGTGGCGGTCGCGGTCGCGTTGGACGGGTGGTTGCCTTGGGCAGGCCGCTTAATACTTGTGCCTATGGGGAAAATTTTCGGGACCGAGAAAAAGCGGTCGCCATGGCCAGGTGGTCGCGTTGAAGAGGTGGCCGCCTAGGCAGGTTTGACTGTATGTGTGGAATAATACTTCCTGGGCCGCCTTAACCCAATAGAGAATATAGCATATAAGTTATTGGGTTAGGCTTCTTTTTCCGAGACAGTGGAAGACGAATGATCCCACTTTTTCTGTAATATCTTTAAACATGATAGCCTCCGATGCAGACTCCTCCCGGCTGTTTTCTTTTTCAAGTTACAGTTTTATACTATTACATTTTTTTTTCTGGGAACCGGTTGCCGTAGGCATCGCTTTTGATTTCTTGTCTGAGGCCGTAATGCCAATTCTGATTTTTTTCCAATAGCATGCTATAAGTACATTGGCCGTAGGCGAAAGATCCTGTTTGGTGGGCTACTTATAGCATGCTATTGGGAACAAAATCAGAATTGGTATTTCGGCCTCAGACAAGAAATCGAAAATAATGCCTACGGCATCCGGTGGTCCCAAGCTATTTCCCGTCCAAGCACCGACCGGACTCGACGCTCCTTAACGTCAGAGTTCGAACGAGATCGAACTTGATTCAACGTGATTTGGCCGTACAATATCCTTGTTTGAACTACGGTAAGGCCAAATCTCGTTCTATCTCGTTCGAACTCTGACGTAAAGCAACTGCGAGTCCGGTCGGTACTTGGACGGAAAATAGCCTGGGACCACCGGTTGCCGTAGGCATCGCTTTTGATTTCTTATCTGAGGCCGAAATACCAATTTTGATTTTTTTTCCAATAGCATGCTATAAGTACATTGGCCGTAGGCGAAAGATCCTGTTTGGTGGGCTACTTATAGCATGCTATTGGGAACAAAATCAGAATTGGTATTTCGGCCTCAGACAAGAAATCGAAAATAATGCCTACGGCATCCGGTGGTCCCAAGCTATTTCCCGTCCAAGCACCGACCGGACTCGACGCTCCTTAACGTCAGAGTTCGAACGAGATCGAACTTGATTCAACGTGATTTGGCCGTACAATATCCTTGTTTGAACTACGGTAAGGCCAAATCTCGTTCTATCTCGTTCGAACTCTGACGTAAAGCAACTGCGAGTCCGGTCGGTACTTGGACGGAAAATAGCCTGGGACCACCGGTTGCCGTAGGCATCGCTTTTGATTTCTTATCTGAGGCCGAAATACCAATTTTGATTTTTTTCCCAATAGCATGCTATAAGTACATTGGCCGTAGGCGAAATATGCTGTTTGATGGGCTACTTATAGCATGCTAAAATCAGAATTGGTATTTTGGCCTCAGACAAGAAATCGAAAATAATGCCTATGGCATCCGGTGGTCCCAAGCTATTTCCCGTCCAAGCACCGACCGGACTCGACGTTCCATTACGTCAGAGTTCGAACGCGATCGAACGAGATTCAACGTGATTTGGCCGTATAATGTCCTTGTTATTTTCGCCGAGTACTTGTACTCGGGGAAGATTGTGTTTTCGGGTGGGTCTGTATGTATGTCAGGAGCATAACTAAAGAAAGCTTCATGGAATCTTTATGATTTTCGGTAGGTGTGTAGTGGTTGTGCAAACAAAGGTCAAGTTCGAAAATGGTTCACCTTGCGTTTTTCAACAGTACTGCAGCGGACTTCATTTTTTGTGTGTATGTATGTAGGCAAAAAAGTGACGGAAACGTTAATGGATTTTTTTCAGGTGTGTAGATGTTGTAAAAGCGGAGGTCAAGTTTAAATATGGTTCTTCTGTCATTTTCCGTCGGTACTGCAGCGGGCTTTGTGTGGATATGTATTTGTATGTCGCCAGCATAACTCGAGAAGCTGTTGATGGATCTTAATGATATTTAGTGGATGGGTAGGGTTTACAGAATGCAAGGTCAAGCTCAATAATGGGCCTTATAGCGGGTACCTAAGGTACTGCAGCGGAGCTTCAAAATTTAGGGGCATATTTTCTGTTAGTGCTATTGTCATGGTTTTTTGTGTGGTAGATAGTTCATGCCACAAGAAGTAAGTTCTGTAAATTTGGGCCCCCTTGCGGCTTGTTTAGAGCTGCAGTGGGTGTTTTTGTTTTGACATTCGGACATGAATAACTTGAGAAGGGGTCGACAGATCATCGTGATGTTTGGTATGTAGAGAGCTCAGATGGTGCTTTACATAATCAATGACTGATTATGCAAATCAGGAGCTAATTTGCATAATTAGTAAGGAAAGTTTGTTAACCCACTGCATTTCATAATGGGACATGTGACAGTGTTCCCGAAAACAGGTCAACAGAGGGCCTTGCCTAGAAGTATAAGCAAACAGACGGGTCAAATAGATAAACATATGGGACACTCACTATCCTCCAAGCAGAGGTGTGGGTCCAGCTGGTTTTTAACGTGTTAAGTTTAGGGTTAGGGTCAGGGTCAGGGTGAGGGTGAGGGTGAGGGTGAGGGTGAAGGTTAGGGTGAGGGTTAGGGTCAGGGTCAGGGTCAGGGTCAGGGTTAGGGTTAGGGTTAGGGTTAGGGGTACTGGAAAATGGACGATTTAAGATTGAGTTGAGTTGCGGATTGATACAAGACCGAATCACATCCGTAGAGTAATAGTTAGAAGTTAGGAGTTAGGATTTAAGAGTTAAAAAGTTAAAGTTAGAAAGTTAGGGTTAGGGTTAGGGGAACTGAAAAATGGACGATTTAAGATTGAGTTGAGTTGAGGATTGATACAAGACCGAATCACATCCGTAGAGTAAGAGTTAGGAGTTACGAGTTAGGATTTAAGAGTTAAAAAGTTAAAGCTAGAAAGTAATGGTTAGGGCTAGGGTTAGGGGTACTGGAAAATGGACGATTTAAGATTGAGTTGAGTTGCGGATTTAAACAAGACCGAATCAAATCCGTAGAGTAAGAGTTAGAAGTTAGGATTTAGGATATACGAGTTAAAAAGTTAAAGTCAGGGTTAGGGTAAGGGTTAGGGTTAGGGTTAGGGGTACTAGAAAATGGACGATTTAAGATTGAGTTGAGTTGCGGATTGATACAAGACCGAATCACATCCGTAGAGTAAGAGTTAGGAGTTAGGAGTTAGTTTTTAATAGTTAAAAAGTCAAAATTAGAAGGTTAGGGTTAGGGTAAGGGGTCCTGTAAAATGGACGATTTAAGTTTGAGTTGAGTTGCGGATTGATACAAGACCGAATCACATCCGTAGAGTTAGAGTTAGGTGTTAGGAGTTCGGATTTAAGAGTTAAAAAGTTAAAGTTAGAAAGTTAGGGTTAGGGTTAGGGTTAGGGGTTAGGGGTTAGGGTTAGGGGTTAGGGGTTAGGGGTTAGGGTTAGGGTTAGGGGTACTGGAAAATGGACGATTTAAGTTTGAGTTGAGTTGTGGATTGATACAAGACCGAATCACATCCGTAGAGTAAGAGTTAGGAGTTACAAAGCACGATATTTGAAATCCGTTTTCAGTTTCAAACTCCTTGCCAAAAGACCTTTTGAATGAGCCCAAGTTTGGCCCGTTTGAAGAATGGTTAGGGTTAGGGTTAGGATTAATACCTAGGGTTAGGGTTAGGGTTAACTTTTAAAGTGTCATAACCCGATAACAAAGCACGATATTTGAAATCCGTTTTCAGTTTCAAACTCCTGGCCAAAAGACCTTTTGAATGAGCCCAAGTTTGGCCCGTTTGAAGAATGGTTAGGGTTAGGGTTAGGATTAATACCTAGGGTTAGGGTTAGGGTTAACTTTTAAAGTGTCATAACCCGATAACAAAGCACGATATTTGAAATCCGTTTTCAGTTTCAAACTCCTGGCCAAAAGACCTTTTGAATGAGCCCAAGTTTGGCCCGTTTGAAATATGGTTAGAGTTAGGGTTTGGGTTAGGGTTAGGGTTAGGATTAACACCTAGGGTTAGGGTTAGGGTTAACTTTTAAATTCTCATAACCCGATAACAAAGCACGATATTTGAAATCCGTTTTCAGTTTTAAACTCCTTGCCAAAAGACCTTTTGAATGAGCCCAAGTTTGGCCCGTTTGAAGAATGGTTAGGGTTAGGGTTAGGATTAATACCTAGGGTTAGGGTTAGGGTTAACTTTTAAAGTCTCATAACCCGATAACAAAGCACGATATTTGAAATCCGTTTTCAGTTTCAAACTCCTGGCCAAAAGACCTTTTGAATGAGCCCAAGTTTGGCCCGTTTGAAGAATGGTTAGGGTTAGGGTTAGGATTAACAGCTAGGGTTAGGGTTAGGGTTAACTTTTAAAGTCTCATAACCCGATAACAAAGCACGATATTTGAAATCCGTTTTCAGTTTTAAACTCCTGGCCAAAAGACCTTTTGAATGAGCCCAAGTTTGGCCCGTTTGAAGAATGGTTAGGGTTAGGGTTAGGGTTAGGATTAACACCTAGGGTTAGGGTTAGGGTTAACTTTTAAAGTCTCATAACCCGATAACAAAGCACGATATTTGAAATCCGTTTCCAGTTTCAAACTCCTGGCCAAAAGACCTTTTGAATGAGCCCAAGTTTGGCCCGTTTGAAGAATGATTAGGGTTAGGGTTAGGATTAACACCTAGGGTTAGGGTTAGGGTTAACTTTTAAAGTCTCATAACCCGATAACAAAGCACGATATTTGAAATCCGTTTTCAGTTTCAAACTCCTGGCCAAAAGACCTTTTGAATGAGCCAAAGTTTGGCCCGTTTGAAGAATGGTTAGGGTTAGGGTTAGGATTAACAGCTAGGGTTAGGGTTAGGGTTAACTTTTAAAGTCTCATAACCCGATAACAAAGCACGATATTTGAAATCCGTTTTCAGTTTTAAACTCCTGGCCAAAAGACCTTTTGAATGAGCCGAAGTTTGGCCCGTTTGAAGAATGGTTAGGGTTAGGGTTAGGGTTAGGATTAACACCTAGGGTTAGGGTTAGGGTTAACTTTTAAGGTCTCATAACCCGATAACAAAGCACGATATTTGAAATCCGTTTTCAGTTTCAAACTCCTGGCCAAAAGACCTTTTGAATGAGCCCAAGTTTGGCCCGTTTGAAGAATGGTTAGGGTTAGGGTTACGGTTAGGATTAACACCTAAGGTTAGGGTTAGGGTTAACTTTTAAAGTCTCATAACCCGATAACAAAGCACGATATTTGAAATCCGTTTTCAGTTTCAAACTCCTGGCCAAAAGACCTTTTGAATGAGCGCAAGTTTGGCCCGTTTGAAATATGGTTAGGGTTAGGGTTTGGGTTAAGATTAACACCTAGGGTTAGGGTTAGGGTTAACTTTTAAAGTCTCATAACCCGATAACAAAGCACGATATTTGAAATCCGTTTTCAGTTTCAAACTCCTGGCCAAAAGACCTTTTGAATGAGCCCAAGTTTGGCCCGTTTGAAGAATGGTTAGGGTTAGGGTTAGGATTAATACCTAGGGTTAGGGTTAGGGTGAACTTTTAAAGTCTCATAACCCGATAACAAAGCACGAAATTTGAAATCCGTTTTCAGTTTCAAACTCCTGGCCAAAAGACCTTTTGAATGAGCGCAAGTTTGGCCCGTTTGAAGAATGGTTAGGGTTAGGGTTAGGATTAACAGCTAGGGTTAGGGTTAGGGTTAACTTTTAAAGTCTCATAACCCGATAACAAAGCACGATATTTGAAATCCGTTTTCAGTTTTAAAATCCTGGCCAAAAGACCTTTTGAATGAGCCCAAGTTTGGCCCGTTTGAAGAATGGTTAGGGTTAGGGTTAGGGTTAGGATTAACACCTAGGGTTAGGGTTAGGGTTAACTTTAAAGTCTCATAACCCGATAACAAAGCACGATATTTGAAATCCGTTTTCAGTTTCAAACTCCTGGCCAAAAGACCTTTTGAATGAGCCCAAGTTTGGCCCGTTTGAAGAATGGTTAGGGTTAGGGTTAGGGTTAGGATTAACACCTAGGGTTCGGGTTAGGGTTAACTTTTAAAGTCTCATAACCCGATAACAAAGCACGATATTTGAAATCCGTTTTCAGTTTCAAACTCCTGGCCAAAAGACCTTTTGAATGAGCCCAAGTTTGGCCCGTTTGAAGAATGGTTAGGGTTAGGGTTAGGATTAACAGCTAGGGTTAGGGTTAGGGTTAACTTTTAAAGTCTCATAACCCGATAACAAAGCACGATATTTGAAATCCGTTTTCAGTTTTAAACTCCTGGCCAAAAGACCTTTTGAATGAGCCCAAGTTTGGCCCGTTTGAAGAATGGTTAGGGTTAGGGTTAGGGTTAGGATTAACACCTAGGGTTAGGGTTAGGGTTAACTTTTAAGGTCTCATAACCCGATAACAAAGCACGATATTTGAAATCCGTTTTCAGTTTCAAACTCCTGGCCAAAAGACCTTTTGAATGAGCCCAAGTTTGGCCCGTTTGAAGAATGGTTAGGGTTAGGGTTACGGTTAGGATTAACACCTAAGGTTAGGGTTAGGGTTAACTTTTAAAGTCTCATAACCCGATAACAAAGCACGATATTTGAAATCCGTTTTCAGTTTCAAACTCCTGGCCAAAAGACCTTTTGAATGAGCCCAAGTTTGGCCCGTTTGAAATATGGTTAGGGTTAGGGTTTGGGTTAAGATTAACACCTAGGGTTAGGGTTAGGGTTTACTTTTAAAGTCTCATAACCCGATAACAAAGCACGATATTTGAAATCCGTTTTCAGTTTCAAACTCCTGGCCAAAAGACCTTTTGAATGAGCCCAAGTTTGGCCCGTTTGAAGAATGGTTAGGGTTAGGGTTAGGATTAACAGCTAGGGTTAGGGTTAGGGTGAACTTTTAAAGTCTCATAACCCGATAACAAAGCACGAAATTTGAAATCCGTTTTCAGTTTCAAACTCCTGGCCAAACGACCTTTTGAATGAGCCCAAGTTTGGCCCGTTTGAAGAATGGTTAGGGTTAGGGTTAGGATTAACAGCTAGGGTTAGGGTTAGGGTTAACTTTAAAGTCTCATAACCCGATAACAAAGCACGATATTTGAAATCCGTTTTCAGTTTCAAACTCCTGGCCAAAAGACCTTTTGAATGAGCCCAAGTTTGGCCCGTTTGAAGAATGGTTAGGGTTAGGGTTAGGGTTAGGATTAACACCTAGGGTTAGGGTTAGGGTTAACTTTTAAAGTCTCATAACCCGATAACAAAGCACGATATTTGAAATCCGTTTCCAGTTTCAAACTCCTGGCCAAAAGATCTTTTGAATGAGCCCAAGTTTGGCCCGTTTGAAGAATGATTAGGGTTAGGGTTAGGATTAACACCTAGGGTTAGGGTTAGGGTTAACTTTTAAAGTCTCATAACCCGATAACAAAGCACGATATTTGAAATCCGTTTTCAGTTTCAAACTCCTGGCCAAAAGACCTTTTGAATGAGCCCAAGTTTGGCCCGTTTGAAGAATGGTTAGGGTTAGGGTTAGGATTAACAGCTAGGGTTAGGGTTAGGGTTAACTTTTAAAGTCTCATAACCCGATAACAAAGCACGATATTTGAAATCCGTTTTCAGTTTTAAACTCCTGGCCAAAAGACCTTTTGAATGAGCCCAAGTTTGGCCCGTTTGAAGAATGGTTAGGGTTAGGGTTAGGGTTAGGATTAACACCTAGGGTTAGGGTTAGGGTTAACTTTTAAGGTCTCATAACCCGATAACAAAGCACGATATTTGAAATCCGTTTTCAGTTTCAAACTCCTGGCCAAAAGACCTTTTGAATGAGCCCAAGTTTGGCCCGTTTGAAGAATGGTTAGGGTTAGGGTTACGGTTAGGATTAACACCTAAGGTTAGGGTTAGGGTTAACTTTTAAGGTCTCATAACCCGATAACAAAGCACGATATTTGAAATCCGTTTTCAGTTTCAAACTCCTGGCCAAAAGACCTTTTGAATGAGCCCAAGTTTGGCCCGTTTGAAATATGGTTAGGGTTAGGGTTTGGGTTAAGATTAACACCTAGGGTTAGGGTTAGGGTTTACTTTTAAAGTCTCATAACCCGATAACAAAGCACGATATTTGAAATCCGTTTTCAGTTTCAAACTCCTGGCCAAAAGACCTTTTGAATGAGCCCAAGTTTGGCCCGTTTGAAGAATGGTTAGGGTTAGGGTTAGGATTAACAGCTAGGGTTAGGGTTAGGGTTAACTTTTAAAGTGTCATAACCCGATAACAAAGCACGATATTTGAAATCCGTTTTCAGTTTTAAACTCCTGGCCAAAAGACCTTTTGAATGAGCCCAAGTTTGGCCCGTTTGAAGAATGGTTAGGGTTAGGGTTAGGGTTAGGATTAACACCTAGGGTTAGGGTTAGGGTTAACTTTTAAGGTCTCATAACCCGATAACAAAGCACGATATTTGAAATCCGTTTTCAGTTTCAAACTCCTGGCCAAAAGACCTTTTGAATGAGCCCAAGTTTGGCCCGTTTGAAGAATGGTTAGGGTTAGGGTTACGGTTAGGATTAACACCTAAGGTTAGGGTTAGGGTTAACTTTTAAAGTCTCATAACCCGATAACAAAGCACGATATTTGAAATCCGTTTTCAGTTTCAAACTCCTGGCCAAAAGACCTTTTGAATGAGCCCAAGTTTGGCCCGTTTGAAATATGGTTAGGGTTAGGGTTAGGGTTAAGATTAACACCTAGGGTTAGGGTTAGGGTTTACTTTTAAAGTCTCATAACCCGATAACAAAGCACGATATTTGAAATCCGTTTTCAGTTTTAAACTCCTGGCCAAAAGACCTTTTGAATGAGCCCAAGTTTGGCCCGTTTGAAGAATGGTTAGGGTTAGGGTTAGGATTAACAGCTAGGGTTAGGGTTAACTTTTAAAGTCTCATAACCCGATAACAAAGCACGATATTTGAAATCCGTTTCCAGTTTCAAACTCCTGGCCAAAAGACCTTTTGAATGAGCCCAAGTTTGGCCCGTTTGAAGAATGTTTAGGGTTAGGGTAAGGATTAACACCTAGGGTTAGGGTTAGGGTTAACTTTTAAAGTCTCATAACCCGATAACAAAGCACGATATTTGAAATCCGTTTTCAGTTTCAAACTCCTGGCCAAAAGACCTTTTGAATGAGCCCAAGTTTGGCCCGTTTGAAGAATGGTTAGGGTTAGGGTTAGGATTAACAGCTAGGGTTAGGGTTAACTTTTAAAGTCTCATAACCCGATAACAAAGCACGATATTTGAAATCCGTTTTCAGTTTCAAACTCCTGGCCAAAAGACCTTTTGAATGAGCCCAAGTTTGGCCCGTTTGAAATATGGTTAGGGTTAGGGTTTGGTTTAAGATTAACACCTAGGGTTAGGGTTAGGGTTTACTTTTAAAGTCTCATAACCCGATAACAAAGCACGATATTTGAAATCCGTTTTCAGTTTTAAACTCCTGGCCAAAAGACCTTTTGAATGAGCCCAAGTTTGGCCCGTTTGAAGAATGGTTAGGGTTAGGGTTAGGATTAACAGCTAGGGTTAGGGTTAACTTTTAAAGTCTCATAACCCGATAACAAAGCACGATATTTGAAATCCGTTTCCAGTTTCAAACTCCTGGCCAAAAGACCTTTTGAATGAGCCCAAGTTTGGCCCGTTTGAAGAATGTTTAGGGTTAGGGTAAGGATTAACACCTAGGGTTAGGGTTAGGGTTAACTTTTAAAGTCTCATAACCCGATAACAAAGCACGATATTTGAAATCCGTTTTCAGTTTCAAACTCCTGGCCAAAAGACCTTTTGAATGAGCCCAAGTTTGGCCCGTTTGAAGAATGGTTAGGGTTAGGGTTAGGATTAACAGCTAGGGTTAGGGTTAACTTTTAAAGTCTCATAACCCGATAACAAAGCACGATATTTGAAATCCGTTTTCAGTTTCAAACTCCTGGCCAAAAGACCTTTTGAATGAGCCCAAGTTTGGCCCGTTTGAAATATGGTTAGGGTTAGGGTTTGGTTTAAGATTAACACCTAGGGTTAGGGTTAGGGTTTACTTTTAAAGTCTCATAACCCGATAACAAAGCACGATATTCGAAATCCGTTTCCAGTTTCAAACTCCTGGCCAAAAGACCTTTTGAATGAGCCCAAGTTTGGCCCGTTTGAAGAATGTTTAGGGTTAGGGTAAGGATTAACAGCTAGGGTTAGGGTTAGGGTTAACTTTTAAAGTCTCATAACCCGATAACAAAGCACGATATTTGAAATCCGTTTTCAGTTTTAAACTCCTGGCCAAAAGACCTTTTGAATGAGCCCAAGTTTGGCCCGTTTGAAGAATGGTTAGGGTTAGGGTTAGGGTTAGGATTAACACCTAGGGTTAGGGTTAGGGTTAACTTTTAAGGTCTCATAACCCGATAACAAAGCACGATATTTGAAATCCGTTTTCAGTTTCAAACTCCTGGCCAAAAGACCTTTTGAATGAGCCCAAGTTTGGCCCGTTTGAAGAATGGTTAGGGTTAGGGTTACGGTTAGGATTAACACCTAAGGTTAGGGTTAGGGTTAACTTTTAAGGTCTCATAACCCGATAACAAAGCACGATATTTGAAATCCGTTTTCAGTTTCAAACTCCTGGCCAAAAGACCTTTTGAATGAGCCCAAGTTTGGCCCGTTTGAAATATGGTTAGGGTTAGGGTTTGGGTTAAGATTAACACCTAGGGTTAGGGTTAGGGTTTACTTTTAAAGTCTCATAACCCGATAACAAAGCACGATATTTGAAATCCGTTTTCAGTTTCAAACTCCTGGCCAAAAGACCTTTTGAATGAGCGCAAGTTTGGCCCGTTTGAAATATGGTTAGGGTTAGGGTTTGGGTTAAGATTAACACCTAGGGTTAGGGTTAGGGTTAACTTTTAAAGTCTCATAACCCGATAACA